>NC_136423.1:113483097-114015597 GCF_052625555.1 Lactuca saligna
TTCTCATTCATTTTTAATCTGTTTTGGACGTGCGATATATCAAAACGAAGATATCACGGAAGAGAACACGAATATAAAATCAATAACTCGTTTTGATTATATTTAGAGTCCAAAATTTGTGCTCAAAAATGGAGAAAATCCATTTTTGAAAATTAACAAAATTAATTTTCCAACATACTTTATATCAAATTAAATGATATTTGTAGAAGTAAATTTACATGTGTTTATTTGATATCTTTATTGATCTATTCATATTAAATGTTGGCCTTTAACTTTGATGTTGCCCACCATCAATATTCTTGTTAGTTCATCTTGTTGTTTCTATATATAACCTACCAAATACTGTTGAATATTTAAGTGTTGCGTCTTGGATTATTTTTTTTGTAAACGGATTGGGCTTATCCATCTGTAGTTATCTAGAATAGTTTCCTTTATCTAGATACGTTGTTAGGGTTTTATTATAAATATATGCATGCATGTATGCGTATATAACATATTAGTCATTCACGTTGATTCTTGTAACCCTAAATATACCTCTACAGATTGAAGTTCTTAATCGAGCTCTTCTAGGGTATTTTGCATTAATCATTCGACATCTTCATCGCAATACATGTGTTCTTATTTACGTTCTTATTAATATTTTGCTTAGAATCATACGATCCTGAAAGAACTTTGTTCTAACAATTGGTATCAGAGCAGGAGATTGTGTTCGTCGATACACTTTTCTTCTGTATTCACAAATAGTTAGGGTTTCCGCTTTTATCGAAGCCGTCATCTTCTTAACGACGATTACTCCACTTTTGATAAAACCCTAATCTTAAGTTTACATGTAAGATTCTAGCAGCTCACCATGTCTCATGACGATACGCATTCAAACCCTATTAACATCTCAAACAACATCGGTTCTACAACCAAAGTACCCATACTCTACACTCAAGACTACGAAGTGTGGGCTCATCACTTTGAAGATTACGTGGTTGGATCCGAGGATAATGGCTATCTCATCTGGGAAGCCATTGTTCTTGGACCGTTTGTGCACTCAGAAACAGACACCATTGTCAAGACACAGAAAGATTACAACAAATTGGTAACAGATGTTCAAAAGATGCCGCAAGCTGAGAAGGATAAGATTCTGTGTAATGTTAAAGCCATGCGAATGATAAGATTCTCCTTACAATCTGACACCTTTCGGCTTGTAGGCTCTTGCACAACTGCTAAGGAAATCTGGGATAGGTTGAAGGAACTCTACTCAACTGATGAGGATCTGGAACATTCTATTCAAACTCTGTTGCTCTCAAAATTCAGAGCATTTAAACAGAAACCTGAAGAGAAGCTCATTCAGACCTTTGATCGGTTCAATCATCTTTTAAGTAAGATGATCAAGCATGGAATTGAAAGGAAGGTGATCGAACAGAAAGTTACATTCATGAACGAGCTCAGACCATAATGGATGGCTGTGGTTTCCACTGTGAAAGCACATGAACAATTTAAATCCTACTCTCTGGCGAAACTAGTTGGCATACTGAAGTCACATGAAAGTGCTGTAACTAAGGAGGCGAAAGTGGTCTCTGGCATGGGATCACTGGCTCTTGTCTCTAAAGGACAAAGCACTGTTGAAGAAGAGGAAGAGTCAGACATGTCAGAATGTGATCTGACAAGTGAGGAGGTTGCTCTGATGATAACCAATCCAAAGAAATTTGCTAGAAGAAAATTTCCTACCAATAAGAACCGAAATTGGCAAGAAAGTTACAGTTCCGAGAAGGTAAAAGAAGAACCGAAAGGCTCATCCCAAAAGGTGGAAGAAAACAAACTTGCGGGAGACTCTGGATACAACTGCAATTACTGTCACAGCAAGAACCACTTTGCCAAAGATTGCATGTTAAGAAAGATGGCTGAGAAGAAAGAGGGTGAAGACGATGAAGCGTATTATATGCGAAAACTTGAAGAAGTCAAAAAGAAGAAGGCTTCCAACAGCTCCATGAATACTCTAATTGTACAAGAAGATGCAGGGGAAGACGAGTTTGGCGGCGTAGAAGTCTGGTCAACTGATTCTGAAGATGAAGAGGTTAGAAGACCCACGCACGAAAAGGCTGGAGGTTTTGGTGGAAAATGCCTGATAGTCACTGCTGGATCATCAACTGAAAGTGCAGACACAGAACCGAACATAACTGAGAACAAGTGTTTTGCAGCCAAGCCAGTGAGTGAGAAGATCAACGACTATGATCGATTGATCAAAAAGGTACATTCTCTCATTGAATCTCTTAGAATTTCCAAAACTGAATATCTAGAAGAATTAAATAAACTAAACTTTAAATTTAATAACCTAAGTAGCAGCCTCATGCAAACCCGCTTAGCAAAGTCTAACCTAACTGACCAACTCGGCAGGGTGTCTTCAAAAAGTGAGGAGAGAAGGATTTGGATTGAGCAGAAGGAAGCAGAGTTAGTTAGGGCTAAGGATGAGAGATTTAGTTGCAAAGAGACAATTTAAAATTATTAAAACAAAGAAATGTTTTCTGTTTAATTGCTAAGCGTCTTTATACTAATATTGCTCAATTACATCTTAATTGTGAAATTGGAAAGAAAATACATAAAATGATTTTTCCCTTTCTTGAATTTAAGGAAGATGATGTTATAGCAGAATGTGAATCAGAAGTTTCCTCTGAAGAAACATCCATGTCATATAGGCTAGGTTTAGATAAAATAGAAACTTTCATCGATTCTAAGGAACATAAAAGTATGTTAAGAGATATCTTAGATGAAAATGATAGGATGAATATTAAAACCGAAACTATACAAACATTCGATGAATCAAATGCCAAAATCATCAAGGAAAATAAAATTATAATAGATAATACTTCTGAATTTGAAACAGAGAGTGAGATGAGTGAGATCTCAGTAGAGGATATTGTTGATTGTTCTGAGTTTGTGAAAGATGAAGCCAAGAGTAAAAAACCTCTTATTTCAGAAAACTCAGTTGAGTTTGCTCGTCTGTCAAAGGAACAGAAACCGAAACTCAAAGAAAAGGCTGTGGTTTATCAGAAGGTACAGACCGTACCAAACCAAGTTTATGTTGAGACTGGAGTCACTCACAGACAAACAACTGAATTAAGGACGATAGTTGAAGAGGATAATGTTGAAGGATACGAAGACTATTTCTGGTCTGCTCCAATTGACAATGCAGATGAAACTGTGGGTCTGTCTGAGAAAACCACTTGGAGAGTCAAAGGGCGATACATACCAGATCCCATCAATAAACCTTCAAGTTTCGATATTCCCAGCACAAGCGGAACGAAAGAAGTTCCAGCAGAACCTTCAATGCAACCTGATGCTCCAATCAAAAGAAAAGAACTGAATGGTCCACTCAAGAGACAGGAAGCATCGGCAGTTCAATCTAAGGAACGCACCGAAACCAGAGTGGAAGATAAGAGAATGAAGGAGAAATTAGAGTCAAGTTTAAATGTTCACAAATCTCAGAAGGAGCTAGCTGAACAGAAAAGACTTAGAAATCAGCGATATGCCTCGAATCTAAATGAACAGAAAAGGCATTGGAATTCTCAAAATCCTAACTATGAATCCCCTAGGAAAGAATCCAAGGAAAAAGGGAAACAAAAGTTAAAGGAAGATTTTGATTCTAACTCCTATTATTCCAAATCCCAAAACCAAAAGCCGAGTGTCGGTTCTAAACCAAGATTCGGTTCTCAACCGAGTTTCGGTTCTAAGCCGACTTTCGGTTCTAAACCAAGATTCGGTTCTCAATTGAGTTTCGGTTCTAAGCGGACTTTTGGTTCTAAACCAAAATTCGGTTCTCAACCGACTTTCGGTTCTCAACCAAGTTTCGGTTCTAGACCAGATTTCGGTCAACATCCCAAGTTCAGCCCTAACACAAGATTCAGTTCTAACACCGGTTTTAGTTCCAATTCTAGATATGGATCCTCCAAGTTCCAATATCAACATAAGCGATCCTCCCCTAAACCTAAGAATCAAACGAAAAACACTAAACTAACTAATAAGAATACCTTAAAATTTAAAGAAGAGAAGACGAAAATCAAGGTATTTACAATCAAAAGAAAAGATCAAACAACTCTCGTCAAAAGAACTTATTTTGTTGATGCTTGTACTGTAATTCCTTTCTCTGTGAAAAACTCACCAGGACCCAAGAAACTTTGGGTTCCTAAATCTACTTGAAATTACAGGTAATCAGTGACGAGCAGTTCGACGACGAATGGTATATAGACAGTGGCTGCTCGCGTCACATTACAGGAAGAAAGGAGGAATTAAGGGAGTTTCGGTCTCTAAAGGATGGCGGTTCGGTGAAATTTGGAAACAACTCCTATGGAACAATCAAAGGATACGGAATGATAACTAATGGAGACTTTTCCATCAGAAAGGTGGCTTATGTGGAGGGATTGCATCACAATCTCATAAGTGTCTCGCAATTAGTTGTGGGCACAGGCTTGAAGGTATCATTCGATGATACAGGATCTGAGATTATCGAAAAACAAACTAAGAAAGTTCTACTAAAATCGGCAAGAAAAGGAGAAATGTATCCTTTAAATCTTAATCCAATTTGAGGGACACCAGCTATTTGTCTGCTATCAAAGGCAAACACTGATGAAAGTTGGCTTTGGCATCGACGTCTATCTCACCTGAACTTCAAAGATATCAACAAACTGGTAATTGGTGATCACGTTCGAGGTCTTCCTCTTCTAAAGTTCGAAAAGGAGCATTTGTGTGTAGCATGTGAAATGGGAAAGCAAAGCAGAAAAAGCCATCCAACACGCGTTAATACCAAGATCGTGGAAGCACTTGAATTATTACATATCGACTTGTGTGGACCATCTGCTATGGAGAGCATCGGAGGAAGTAAGTATATTCTGGTAATTGTAGATGATTTTTCACGTTTCACATGGGTTTTCTTTCTTAGACAGAAATCAGATGCAACTCCCAAGCTGAAGATGTTCATCAAGCAAGTGGAAGTTCAACTAAAGAAGACGGTGAGAAACATCAGAAGTGACAATGGGCTGGAATTCAAAAACAAGGATTTCGAAGACTTTCTGGCCGATAAGGGGATCACACACAACTTTCCGGCTCCTTATACTCCACAGAAAAACGGAAGCGTTGAAAGACGAAACCGATCGTTGTGTGAAGCAGCCAGGACCATGCTTAGTTATGCCTCTCTACCTCTATACTTCTGGGCTGATGCCATTGCTGCGGCTTGCTATACTCAGAATCGGTCCCTCCTCAACAAGTGATTCTCATTAACTCCTTATGAGATTTTAAACAATCGGAAACCAAACGTCAAGTTTTTCCACATATTCGGTTCAAGGTGCTTTATCCTTAACTCTAAAGAAAACCGAAATAAATTTGACGTTAAAGCCGATGAGGGGATCTTTCTGGGTTACTCTCTGTCATCAAAAGCATACCGAGTATTGAACAAGCATTCCAAAAGAATAGAAGAGACTTACTATGTTACCTTTGACGATAATTACATGAAGAAGGTTCAACGGACAGAAGATGCCTCTGGAGACATCTTTCCCACATATGGACAGGTCTCAGTTCCAATATCAAATATGTTTGATGAATACATTCGATTGTTCGATGAACCGGAAAAGGCAATCCATTCGGAAGTAAGAGCAGCAGACAACAAGGTAGATAATATGAAGAAAGTCATAGACGAAGCTGCCAAATCATTGGAAACCGAAACAACAAGTACTTCAAACTCCGATTAAACGTTCCAGGGGGAGGATGATAACACATTCCAACCATCTGGAGTTTCTATCGAGGGGGAGAATTACCAATCTGCCACATCTGATACTCAAACAACAAAACCAAAAACACCAAGCGTAACTCCAATCGAGGGGGAGACTCCTACTGCTGATTCTGTTGAAGACATAGGCTACACTTCGCCAGTCGAGGGGGAGAAGGTAACAACAAGTAATTGTTCTACTGATGAAGGTGAAGCGGATAAGTCAGATGTTGAAATTGAAGTTGAAGCAGAATTAAATCCAGAATGTGATCCAAACTTTCCTCCGCTTGGGGAATCGTCTGAAAGTGTTCTAACTAGATCTCAACTGAAGGAAAAACAAACAGCATTATTCGCCAAAGTGGAATTTTGTATGTTTAATTCTTTTATCTCCAAAATAGAGCCGAAAATAGTAAATGTTGCACTCGATCACTCTGATTGGGTTCAAGCAATGTAGGATGAGCTCAATGAATTTGAAAGAAACAGAGTATGGAGATTGATTCCCACACCGAAAGATGCCTCTGTTGTTGGATTGAAATGGGTATTTAGAAATAAGCTGGATAAAGAAGGAAATGTCATTCATAACAAGGCTCGGTTGGTTGTAAAAGGCTATTGTCAAGAAGAAGGGATTGATTATGAAGAAACGTTTGTTCCTGTGGCACGATTAGAGTCTGTTCGAATCTTCCTAGTATATGCTGCTCACAAGAACTTCGAAGTTTTCCAAATGGATGTCAAATGTGCATCCTTGAATGGAGAATTAGAAGAAACTGTCTATGTTGAGCAACCCCCTGGTTTTGTGAATGAAAGGTACCCGGATCATTGCTACGTACTGGATAAAGCTGTCTATGGGCTAAAACAAGCACCAAGAGCCTGGTATGAAACTCTTACTCATTTTCTAAAAATATCAAAGTTTAAACAAGGTTCGGTTGACCCAACCTTTTTTCGAAAGAAGGAAGGTGAACATCTAATGATTGCTCAAATTTATGTTGATGATATCATCTTCGGTTCTACGAATCCTAGCTTCTGTTGAATTCCAAAAGTTGGTGGAGACTAAATTTGAAATGAGCACAATGGGTCCGATTAACTTTTTCCTTGGTTTGAATATTAGACAGGGACCAGAGGGTATCTTTATAAACCATGAAGCATACACTAAAAATCTGCTGACTAAGTTTGGAATGAAGGGTGATTCAAAATTAAAGGTTCCAATGGCATTCGGTACCAAGCTGACCACATCTCTGGAGAAACCAGCTGTAGACATTGATGGGTTTTGAGCATTCTAACACTTCCTAAGTGTACATGCAACCCTAATAACCTTGAATCTATGTTTGTCTAATTATCATGCAAAGTTGAATTCCAAGGCTATATTCCTAACTAACATACATGGGGAACAATTTTAACTTGAATGATAGATAGAATAACTTACCTTGTTGTTGCTTATGTTCCTTGAAACCTTATGAGCCTATCACCCCAAGTGTGATGCCTCAAATGCTTCACACAACACCAAATGCTCTTGGAAAAACTTATGAGAGAATGCACACTTCTTGAAATCGGCCAAGCCCTCTTGTTTCCTTAGTGTAGCCGATTTTGGTGGAGAATGAGATCTTTATATAGTGTTGACACATCTAGGGTTACACCATGTAAACCATAATGTGTCTTGACTCTTCATTTCCATGACCCATGGGTTTGTAACTCCCATGGAGCATCCATGGAGCATCCTATGGGTAGAACCCAACTTGATAATCCATGGAGCCTCTTAGCCCACTATACAAGATATGGATGATTTACATAATCAAAACATATATTTAATTAGTTCTCTTTTGATCACTTAATTAATTCTATATTAGTTATTGATCAAACTAATCAAATAATATTATTAATGTATTAGAACTTATAATATATTAATAATCTCTAAGTGTTATTTCTCTCATTTAGTCTATCCAATTGCACGGTGCCATGCAACCCAAATGGACCATGCCGGTTCGGGTCAAGTACATACCAGAAATAGTTATGGACTTAGACACCTTATCCAACAGTCTCCCACTTGGATAAGTCTAATAACTATTACTTCAAGTATGACTTCAGGAACCGATCGGCAATCGTAGCTCTTTTCAAGGTTTCTCGGAACTGAGAAGATGATGGTATGCCATTTAAGATAAGTGATCATATAATCCTTTGTTCTAGATATCAGTTGGACAAATACATGGAACAATGTCTTACTTATTGTCCAACAGTTTGTTTCCCGATTTCTGATTTATTTGACAAAGAACTTAATTGAACACATCAACTTAGTTCTGACCGGGCCCGGTACATAGGTCAAAACAAAATCATCGAGGGGCCCAGATATCAGCTTCTAATCCAAGAAGGAATAGATAAACTTCGACTCATATGTTTGTTCTACCACTCATTGAATTACACACAAGACAACGATTTATAACATCGAGTTACCAATGTGTTTTCGTACAATCAATGCATAACCAACTTGTAAGTAACAAATCATATCTCTAGGTTTGAAGACTTATATGATATTACCGTCTCACGATCACTCGAGATAGAATTCCATGAAGTGATTCCAGTGAGCGTGGGTTGAGTCCAATGCTCAGAACTTATGAACACTCATGATTGTTGTAGCCTTGTCTAACACCTTAGACCTCTGCAACCAATCATGATAGTCTTGATTCATACCGACTTCCGACATATGACCGATTGTGGAGGTTTGAATAATATGTTATACCAAACAAAATTATTCTGGAAGTCAAAACATGCAAAAGAAATATAGTAAACGATTGACAAGAGATAGCAACACTTTACTCATAAATAAAACACTTTTTATTCATCATCTAATGTCAATTACACTTTACAAATTTCGAGGTTATCTAACTACTAAATCTAATATCATCCTTCAGCCCTATACTCCGAGCATGCTGGAGATGCTTAACCCGAGTCAGTCCCTTCGTGAGGGGATCTGCTGGGTTCTCATCCGATGATACCCTCTTTGCCACGAGGAGTCCTTCTTCTATTCGATGTCTAATAAAATGGTATTTTCTGTCGATGTGTCTGGATCTCCCGTGATCCCTTGGTTCCTTGGCTAAGGCAACAGCGCTTTCGCTATCACAGAAAATTTCTATTGGATCTTTAATAGCTGGTACAACTCCAAGGTCTCCGATGAAGTTCTTTAGCCATATAGCTTCCTTTGCCGCCTCGTTCGCTGCAATATACTCTGATTCACAAGTAGAATCTGCCACCGTCTCTTGCTTGGAACTCTTCCAAGAAATTGCTCCTCCATTTAGGGTAAAGACCCAGCCTGACTGAGAGCGGAAATTATCCCTATCAGTCTGGAAGCTAGCATCAGTATACCCTACAACTCTGAAGTCATCACTCCCACCGAGGGTAAGGACCTAGTCCTTAGTCCTTCGGAGGTACTTGAGAATATTCTTTACCGCAGTCCAGTGTGCCTTGCCAGGGTTCCCCTGAAACCTGCTAACCATGCTCAGGGAAAAGGATACATCAGGTCGAGTACACGTCATAACATACATGATCGATCCTACAGCCGAAGCATAAGGTATTCGACTCATTTCTGCTATCTCAGCCTCAGTGCTAGGGCTTTGTGTCTTACTCAATTTGGCGTTACTCTGGATGGGTAACTCTCCTTTCTTGGAGTCCTGGATGTTGAATCTTTTCAGCACCTTATCCAAGTAGGTACTCTGACTAAGTCCAATTAGTCTTTCACTCCGATCTCTCAAGACCCTTATCCCTAAAATATAGGCAGCTTCACCAAGGTCCTTCATAGCGAAACACTTCCCAAGCCAGGACTTTACTTCCTGCAGGGTTGGAATGTCGTTTCCTATGAGTAGTATCTCATCCACACACAATACCAAAAAGCTGACTATACTCCCACTAGCCTTGACATACACACAAGATTCATCTTCACTCCTAGAAAAGCCAAATTCCTTGACCTTTTCATCAAAGCAAAGATTCCATCTGCAAGGTGCTTGCTTTAATCCGTAAATGGATTTCTCAAGCTTACACACTCTATTAGGGTACTTGCTGCTGACAAATCCTTCCGGCTGACTCATGTAAACATCTTCAGCCAATTTTCCATTAAGGAAAGCAGTTTTGACATCCATTTGCCAAATTTCATAGTCATGAAATGCGGCTATGGCTAACATAACCCTAATAGACTTAATCTTGGCTACCGGAGAAAAGGTCTCATCATAATCCACTCCAGCAATTTGTGAGAACCCCTTTGCAACCAGTCTAGCCTTATAAGTGTGTACATTACCATCCATGTTGGTCTTCTTCTTGAAGATCCATTTGCACCCCACCGTCTTACGACCTAGTACATTTTCAACCAAGTTCCAAACTTGATTGTCATACATGGATTGTATCTCACTATCCATAGCCTCTTTCCATTTAGCAGACTCGGGGCCTGCCATGGCTTCCTCGTAGCTGTTAGGGTCATCTTGACTTACTAGTGTCCCATCACTAATAAGTGTCTCACCTTCTACAGTAATATGGAATCCATAGTAATGCTCAGGTGCACTCCTAACTTTCGTGGAACGCCTCAGATGTACATATTCGTCAATTGGCTCAACAGGAGTTTCCTCCTCAAGTTGAGGGCTAGAGTTTGAAGTTCCTTCACCACTTGACTCTTGAATTTCTTCAAGATCAATTTGCCTCCCACTGTATCCTTGGCTTATAAACTCTCTTTCTCGAAAGACTCCTCTTCTTGCTACAAAGACCACATTGTCACTAGGTTTGTAGAAGAGGTAACCAAAGGATTGTTGTGGGTAGCCGATGAAAATATACCTCTCGCTTCGAGGTTCGAGCTTATCATGAGTCTTGTGTCTCACGAAAGCCTCGCAACCCTAAATCTTGATGTGGTCTAGTTTAGGTACTTTACCAGTCCACATCTCGTAAGGAGTTTTGGCAACTTTCTTTGTAGGGACTAGATTAAGAATATGGGCAGCAGTCTCTAAGGCATACCCCCAGAATGAGATTGGTAGCCAAGCTCGACTCATCATGGAATGAACCATGTCTAACAAGGTTCGATTGCGCCTCTCAGTCACACCATTCAACTGCGGTGTCCGGGACATGTCAATTGTGAGACAATCCCACATTCCCTTAGATAGTCGAGGAACTCTGAACTAAGATAATCACCACCTCGATCGGATCGAAGCATCTTAATGTTCCTGCCCAATTGATTCTCGAATTCCTGTTTAAATTCCTTAAACCTCTCGAAAGTCTCTGACTTATGTTTGATTAAGTAGACATATCCATATCTACTATAATCGTCAGTAAAATTCAAATAATAACGATTAGTATCCCTTGTGGCATGTTTGAATGGTCCACACACATCCGTGTGTATAAGGTCCAACAAACCTTCACCCCTTTCACACGAGCCTGTGAAGGGTGACTTTGTCATTTTTCCAAGTAAGCATGATTCGCAAATATCATCTGACTTTAGGTCAAACGACTCCAAGACTCCATCCTTTTGGAGTTGGCCTATGCGTTTCTTGCTTATATGTCCAAGACGACAATGCCATAATGATGCTTTATCCAAGTTATTATTGTTAGGAGAATCAATATACAAAACATTATTTCTTGAGTTATCTACAACAGATACAGCTTCATACACACCATCACAAGGTAATGCTTTAAAATAAACATTAGTAAAGAAAGCATTAATCGAACCAACTTCATTATCAAATGAAAAGGTGAAACCTTGTTTATACAATGCATGAAAGGAAATAATATTTCTTGCCATTTCTGGCGAATAACAATCTTGGTGACAGGTGTAACTTTCCTATTCCCCGTGATTAAGTTTATTCTTCCTTGCTCCACATTCTCACTTCTTCTTAGTCCCTGCAAGTCACAACAAATGTGAATACCACAACCGGTATCAAGGACCCAAGATTTCGAATGGGGTGGGTTATTAGTAATGATAGTGTAAATACCTGCATGGTTGGGTTTAACTATCCCATCCTTCACATCTTGCTGGTATTTTGGGCAGTTCCGCTTCCAATGTGATTTTTCATGGCAATAAAAGCATTCAGCCTCTTTTAGGTCAAAAGAAGGAGTGACAAAACCTTTCTTGGTTCCACTTGAAGAAGATCCATCAAGGGTCCTAACCTTGGTACCCTTCGAAGAACTCTTTCTCTTCTTCCCTCGACTTTTCCCGATTGCCAAAACCGGAGAGGAGTTTGGAGTAGGAGTGTTAACAACCGACTTCCCCTTAAGACCTGATTCTGCGGTCTTCAGAAGTCCCTGAAGTTTGCTGAGTGTGACTTCTTCCTTGTTCATGTGATATGTCATGCAGAATTGATCATAGCACGATGGTAAGGAGCGCAAAATTATATCTATTGCAAGCTCCTCAGGGAAGTTCACATTAAGTTTCAGCAATCGATCCACATACCTTTGCATTTTCTGCATGTGGCTAGTGACGGAATCCCCGTCCTTCATCATGGTTGTTATCATGGAGCAGATGATTTCGTACCTCTCTTGTCGTGCACTTTGATGGTATCTTTCCATCAAATCTTGGTGCATTTCATAAGGGTAGAAATTCTCATAGGACTTTTGGAGTTCTGCTGTCATTGTGGCCATCATGATGCATGCTACTTTCGTAGCATCCCTTTCATGTGCCTGAAAGTCAGCGATCTCCTGAGGAGTTGCAGTGGTCTCATCAATCTCCTTAAGCTCCTTGTCGAGGACATATTCTTTGTCCTTGTAGCGGGTAATCATCCTGATGTTTCTAATCCACTCATTGAAGTTGGATCCATCAAAAGTGACTTTCCCACACAAGCTCATAAGAGTAAAGGAGCCATTAGGATTCGAGCCAGAAGCAGCATTGTTTGAAGACTTCTCAAGGAAGAGGACAAGAATAGTTTAGATATTAAGATAGTCCTTAATAAAACACCCAAATGTAATATTAAGGCTAGGATCCAGTCACAATATATTATAACTTAGAAGAGGTATGCCGTAATCCAAGCTATAACATATTTGAAAGGTAGGTGAATGACGATTCACCAATTTCCACCACGAAAACCGAATTATTAGATATTAGGTTTTATGATTGGTTCTTAGAAATTCCTAGATTCTTTGAGATTCAATGAACTTTTCAAAGGCATGTTTCAATCTCGAGTGTGCCCTCCAAGTTTTGTGACTGGGATACCGAGGATCACAAAGCGAGGTGTGAAGTAACCATGCAAATCACTTGGTACCCTTAAAGTTTATCACTCAATCGATGTGTCGGTAAACCACACACGCTCCACTGATGCTATAATAAACCTTAAGTCACCCTTTACCTACCTTGTTAAGTCCAAGTTAGTGTGCCGGTTAACCACACACGCTCCACCAACGACTTAGACAAAGTGTAAAGTGTAATTTCATGGATTAGCACCTTATTCACATTTTCCTAAAGTAACTAAGATTGGGAATTTAATAAAACATTTAGTTACTTTATTATATTCATCATACTTTGAATGAGAATTTATAAGTCCTTGTCTTACCCGTTCGGCTAACGACCCTCCACCAGTCAAGCAAGCGGTGGGTGAGAGTAGACACCCATTAAGTCACCATTTTATAGGCAACAACCTTATACCCACCTTATAGACCGGCTTCGTGAATGAGGCGTACTAGCGGTAAGACGACTTTGTTATTATACATACATACATACATATATATATATATATATATATATATATATATATATATATATATATATATAATTATTAAATCATCATAATATAACTATAAGGATTGAATGTTAACTTTTAAAATTCTAAGGGTTGGAACTAAAGTTTTAACTTAACTTTACTTGTTCCAAAACTTGAGGGCAAATTTGTAACTTTCAAAACTTTTCATTTCTTGTAACTTATGAGTTTAATAGAGTAATAAAATGAAGACTCTTCATTTTTCTAACTCTTGTATTCTTTTAATGGTTTTAATTCAAGTGTGACTCTTGGTTTTCCATAACTTGAGGACAAGTTATGGACTCCATTAAAACACATTATGATCAAGAATTAATCTACCACATAGGTTACAAATAATTCCTATGATCATCTAAAACATCATAAGCACAAGAACATGAATATGAACACATTCATAAATCAAAATTACACTTAAAACTTTGTAATTTTGATAACTAGTTGTTGTAAATGAATTAGAAAGAATATTACACCATCAAAACAAGTTTTCAAGTACCAAAACAGTTTAGGGTAATGTTTCTAGTCCATTTCCAGCAACTAAAGTCGAAATTCTGCAATCTGTCGACCCTACTCGCCGAGTGCATGAACTTACTCACCAAGTTGGTTGAAGTTACACGTGAACTCGATGAGTCCATTCGTAGACAGCAAGATTTTCGACTTTTTTCAACTTTTAAGCACAATCAAAAAGCAAACAAGCCTAGGCTCTGATACCACTGATGGGTTTTGAGCATTCTAACACTTGTTAAGTGTACATGCAACCCTAATAACCTTGAATCTATGTTTGTCTAATTATCATGCAAAGTTGAATTCCAAGGTTATATTCCTAACTAACATACATGGGGAACAATTTTAACTTGAATGATAGATAGAATAACTTACCTTGTTGTTGCTTATGTTCCTTGAAACCTTATGAGCCTAGCACCCCAAGTGTGATGCCTCAAATGCTTCACACAACACCAAATGCTCTTGGAAAAACTTATGAGAGAATGCACACTTCTTGAAATCGGCCAACCCCTCTTGTTTCCTTAGTGTAGCCGATTTTGGTGGAGAATGAGATCTTTATATAGTGTTGACACATCTAGGGTTACACCATGTAAACCCTAATGTGTCTTGACTCTTCATTTCCATGACCCATGGGTTTGTAACTCCCATGGAGAATCCTATGGGTAGAACCCAACTTGATAATCCATGGAGCCTCTTAGCCCACTATACAAGATATGGATGATTTACATAATCAACACATATATTTAATTAGTTCTCTTTTGATCACTTAATTAATTCTAAATTAATTATTGATCAAACTAATCAAATAATATTATTAATATATTAGAACTTATAATATATTAATAATCTCCAAGTGTTATTTCTCTCATTTAGTCTATCCAATTGCATGGTGACATGCAACCCAAATGGACCATGCCGGGTAGGGTCAAGTACATACCAGAAATAGTTATGGACTTAGACACCTTATCCAACAGACATAACTCTTTATCGACAAATGATAGGATCCCTCATGTATCTAATAGCTAGTAGACCAGATATTATGTTCTCTGTTTGTTATTGTGCCAGGTTTCAAGCTAATCCAAGAGAACCCCACATGACTGCTGTAAAGAATATTTTTCGATATCTGAAGAAGACATCAACTCTCGGTCTCTGGTATCCTGCAAGATCTGGATTCTTCATACAAACCTTTTCAGATGCTGATCTTGGAGGATGTGGATTGGACAGGAAAAGCACTACCGGAGTATGTCAATTCCTTGATGGAAAACTTGTCAGTTGGCAATCAAAGAAGCAAACCTATGTTTCCTTGTATACAACAGAAGTAGAATACATCGCTGCTACATCTTGTACCTCTCAGGTTGTTTGGATTCAAAGTCAGTTGAGAGATTATGGACTGAGTATGAAAAAGATCCCTCTCTACTGTGACTCAGAAAGTGCAATCAGGATTTGTCATAGTCCAGTACAACATTCGAAAACTAAGCACATCGCTCTAAGGTACCATTTCATCAAGGATCATGTAGAAGACGGGAATGTCGAAGTTCATTTTGTTCGTTCTGCTGATCAACTGGCTGACATTTTTACTAAAGCCTTACCAGAAACAACCTTCAATAAAATCTTACAAGGCTTGGGTATGATGGAAGGAGAGTCGGTACCGAATCTTCAATTTTCTCCTTAAAATAAGGATGATAGAGATAGACAGAGCGCTCGGTCTATCTCTGCTCTAGTCTTTTCGAATTAAACAGAACGCACTGTATATCTCATCTCCGTGAATCTCGGCTTCGCTATGTCTGCTCTCACTAATTGTCTGAAATCTTTATTTTATTTATTTTATTGTTAATTTATTTATTTTTAATTTTTAATTTTTTTAAATTTTTTAGTTTTTTTATATATTTCCAAAAATACAAAAATATTTTGTTTTTTCAGAAAATATCCAAAAATCCAAATATATTTTATCTTTCTGTTTTATTTTTTTTTACTTGTATGTTTCATTTTTAATAGGTCTGACACAAGAATAACCGTTGAAAACTTTCAAAGCAGGTATGATTTAACTTTTATACAAACTAGTTAAGTGTCCCTAAAAGCATGCTGTTGTATGTTGTCTTAAAGCCTCTATGATCTCGAGTAAGCCTTAATGATTCGATTGATACCCATCGTTTCTTCAAAATCAGGCTATTTTAACTCACTCGGTCTAGAGCTACCTCACTCTTCTCATTTGAGTTAAGAGTTTCTCTGCTCTGTCACGATTATCTAGCAGAAGGTACATTCGGTTCCTTAACCATCTACTTATATTCTCCATCTACCTTCGGTTCACTAACGTAACCCTTGAGACTCTCGGTCTTTACCATTGAGGTTTATGTTTACACAAAATCCGTGTTAATGATCTTAGATACGATTACCACGTTCTAAGTGAAACCCACAATCCAACACCAATAATGAATTGACGGTGAGTGACATGCTCAAGCTTTAACTAGTTACCTAAGGAAAATTTTTTTGCATGATCTTTTACGAAATCGTCTACGGCTAAGACATTTCATCCCAAAGAGATCCAGTCTACGGCTAAGACATTTCTACTTCCTATAAGTCATTAACATAATATATCCCACCTACTTGTTCAATAGATCACATCGGTCTCACAGGTACCTCTACCAACAATCGATTTTATGTTAAAACTCGATGTTTGGTTGGAGGAAAGCCACCCAATGCATATGATTAAAAGAAGCCTTTCATTGTTTATTGACAAACAGTTGATCGTATTTTTGGGAAACCACACAAGCACTTCAAGTCTCTCTTGACTTTGAAGGAAGTGATTCTTGCCCGGAATCCTCTGCTTTCTGTTCTCTAAAAGGACAGCACTCACACCCCATACATACTTGTTTTATTTCTTTATCTTTCACACTCTTATGCACGAAAACTAATATTTTCCAACATTCTAATTACTGATTGGTATAAGTTTTGGTTCTCCGTTGTAACCAAACACGAGATAACATGGAATTTCAAATGGTTTGAAGATAAGATTTGGGCGCGTGAATTTGATTCGTTTCAAACCCACGCGTGCTTACATTTTCCTGGGATTAACCACCCTATCAAATCGCACTTTTTCAGGTGACGTTTTAGTAACCTCATCATCACGGTTTCTCTCTCCAGGAAATCGTATAAATAGGGGTGTTCGTTTTCTTTTTCATTTACCAAGTCACAGCTTATCTCTCTCACACAAAGATTAAACTGTTCATCTTCTTCTTTGTTCAACAATGGCGACCTCATCCTCCGCACAAGATCAAACCTCTACATCTTCCTTGCTTACAATACGACCCAATCAGAATCTGATCATCGAACTGAGTCCATTCGCATATGACTCATACTTGTTGCATGTGGTGGAGTGTTTGAAGTATTCTCCACTGGTAATGTCCCTAACCCTAGTTGAAGCAGTTCCGATGTCACTACTTTCTCAAGTATACTCATCAGCAACGTATGACAAGAATAAGGATCGCATCTACTTCAGTATTCATGATAAGCAATCCTTAATTTCAAAGACGAAGTTTTGTTCCCTTTTAGGGCTTGCAGTTGATTCTTCCATCATCTCTCCAAACTTCATCACTATAACCCAAATTTTCACAATGTTGTACGAAATGGGGTACACCGACGTTCTTACAATGGTGGCGAAGGTCAAGAAGTCATGCTTACCGTCGCAGTGGAATGGGTTGCTGACCCTGCTCATCAAGGGTTTAGCAGAAAGAAGTGGTGGTTCTGATACCACTAGCAAAGGATTTCTCACCATGCTTTATGGTCTATATACTGGGATAAATCTGTATTATGGCACAATAATCTGGTCCCAAGTGGTGCAGAGTTTGAATACCACAACCCGTCATTCTGAAATCTCATGTGGTCGATTCTGGACCATAATTACACGGAAAGCTATGGATTCTTTGGAGATTCCGGTTATGACAGACGCTCTTCTTGCTTCTATCACTACTTATCACACCACGAAGATAATTCTTTCTGATCCATGTAAGTTTTCACATTATGGATCAATTCCTGAAACGATGTACAAGTGTGTCACAACACAAAGCACGGTGATGGATGATTACCGCAAATTGACTCCAGTTGGTCCAAGGGTCTTGTCTGCAGAACAACAAGCTGCCCTAGATGCTTTGGAACAACCTGCACCCAGAGGCAAGTGGGTGGTTAAAACAGAGAAAGAAGAAGTGAAGGAGACAAAGGAGAAAAAGGAGAAAGTCTCTAAGCGAAAGTCTGGTGTGGAAGCTTCTTCTCAAACAAAACAGAAGAAGATTAAAAAGATGGCTAAAAGGCCTAAGAGAAATGTGTCTCCTGAACCTGACACTGTAGAAGATCAAGCACCAGAAACTAAGAATCCTGAAGTGTTCACCAGAGAGCCTACACCACCGAGATCTCCAACCCCACCATCATCTCCTAAAGATACTCATGGTCCATCTCCTCAACCCACAAAACTTTCCACCCCAACTCAATCACCACAACAGAAAGCTCCACTTTCTGTTCCCACAGATATACCAACCCTTCCGGTTGAAACTTCTTCTATACCCTTTTCAACTACCTATACCTCTGTTCCTATTTCCAATACACCTATCACAACTTCTCTTGCAACAGAATCCATCACTATTACCATTCCCCAAATCCAAGTTGATGTCAATGTATCTAATACAGGGGCTACTTCTGTGGTTGATCCACCGGTTTCTAAACCACCATCTCCCACCCCATCTTCTAATTCTGGTGCTACTTTGGGAGGTGATGATGAAGAGTATGATTCATTATACTTTAGTCCTTACCGGATTCCAACTGATACAAACACTGATGCTCCTATCTACAATCAACAGCTTCAAGACATCAATGACAAGCTTGACCGACTGCTTGCAGACATCAAAGCTTACAGTGGGGTTGTTATGAAAGCTTTCGTAGAAACTACTGTTCAGGAATATACTGAAGCTATTGATCAATCCACTACTGCAGTAAATAAGTCCACAGCTTCATGCTCCGAGACCACAGAGAAGGTTACTGATGTTGTTCATACAACTCAGATTTTCCTTGACTGACTCAAAGCTCATGCTGATACTAATGCAGCAAAGTACCAAGCTTCTGTTGACTCCTTCTCTCAAACTCTTCAAGAAGAGACTACTAAGTTTGATGCCCTTCGTGCTGATCTCAAAACAGAATCCACCTCTTTTCTTCAATCCTTGGATTCTCATTTTGCTACTTTCACTGCAGAAAGCACCTTGAAGGAGGACTTGATAAAACACCAGACAACCATTGATTTACAGAAAGTACAACTGGCCCAGAATGAAAAGGAGATCTCATTGCTCAAAACACAAAGGGCGGTTTTTAAAAGTTGTACTGGTGATGTGAAGAATATGTAGACTGCTCTTCTCGAAGCCCATGATCCAATTCTGACTTTAACTATTCGGAAGCATTTCCAAGCTAAACTTCTTCCTGCCATTTCTCTACTCAGTGAAATGAAGGGTGTCTCAGAGAAAGTCTTTCTTCCGACACAAGGGGGAGAGGAGAGCAAAGTCAAAACAGAACCGAAGGTTAATGTAGCTTCGAGTTCTGGAAAGCAAATCATAGACGACAGTGACTCTGATCCTGAAGAGACGATTGTCGAAGCTCTCAAGCGAAAGAAAAGAGACAGAGAGCTTGATGAGACTATGAAAGTGGCAAGGGAGGCTGAAGAGAAGGAGAAACAGACTAAAGAGGCAGAGGATATTTTACAGTGTAAGAAGACTCTGTTTCCAGAATGGGACAGAGATACTCTTATCACTCAAGCGATTGAGTTTCCTTCCATATATTGGTTGGAACCGATTACTTCTTTCGAATGTGAAAACTCAAAGGACTCGCAGTTCGACATGCCAATCACCAAAAGAGCATTCACTTATCATTGCTTTGAGGTCACTGCTGAGGTTCCTTTTCCAAACCTGAAGGTTGACAGGGAGTTAGTTGATTTTTACTTGAAGAACGGTCAACCGCAGTACTTGACTTGGAGTGCACAGAAGATTACAAGAGTCCAGGTACTGAACTCATCACTTGCCGGGAGATTTATGAATGTTCATTTCAAGATTAACCGTGGTACTGCAAACACAGAATATTCCATATCTCTGGCAGATCTTCCCAATCTTAATCCTCATGATTGGATCTTGCTATACAACATTCTGCTCTCGAATCAACGAGGGTATGAGCCGATTTTGAAACAACTTAAAAGAATGTTGGCCTCCTATATCCATGAGCTTGCCACAATGGATCAGGAGATAGCAAGGGTGATGAATAAAAATCCGACAGTCAAGCCAACATCTAAGCCCGGTGATGTAAATAAAATGAAGTTGGGGCAGATTGATTCAACTAACTTGACTGTCATGTTCACTAAGGGTGACATGCTTAAGTTTTTGTTTGCATTGGTAGACAAGCATCCGTTTTCAACAGATTGTTTGGAGCATATCATCAACATCAATCATCGATGCAATCAGAACTCAGTATCAGATAAGAAAATTTTTACAGATATGCTTCAGTGGTATATAACGTTTAGACAACATGTTCTGGCCATTATACCGAGTATATTTGAAACGGTGAAGCAGACCACTGGTGTTAAAAGAGAATAGAGATTCTGCTCTAAAGACGCAAAGGGGGAGATTGTTGAATATTTAAGTGTTGCGTCTTGGATTATTTGTTTTGTAAACGGATTGGGCTTATCCATCCGTAGTTATCTAGAATAGTTTCCTTTATCTAGATAAGTTGTTAGGGTTTTATTATAAATATATGCATGCATGTATGCGTATATAACAGATTAGTCATTCATGTTGATTCTTGTAACCCTAAATATACCTCTACAGATTGAAGTTCTTAATCGAGCTCTTCTGGGGTATTTTGCATTAATCATTCGACATCTTCATCGCAATACTTTTGTTCTTATTTACGTTCTTATTAATATTTTGCTTAGAATCATACGATCCTGAAAGAACTTTGTTCTAACAAAAACATTTATATGATTAGTGATTTTTAACAATAGAAAATTAAAACTAATCACTTAAAATTTATTATATTGAGAAAGAAGAAAGGATCACCGCCTAAAATTTAATTAATTAGTTTTGATTTGATATTGTTAGAGATCATTAATCTTATAAATGTTTTTGGTAGGTTCTATATACAAACAAGATCAACCCACAAGAATTTCAATGGTGGGCAACCTAAACTTAAAATCGAAGATTTAAAATAAATAGATTAATAAAGAGATCTAATGAAAATGTGTAAATTAACATTTAGAAATATCAATTAAATTGATCTAAATAAACTAATATAGGTATTAATCACCAAAATAACCAAAAAGAATTGTAGGATATTGAAAATTAACAACGTCTTATAACTTTTACAACAAAATAACTATCAAATATTAAAATAGCTTCACCGTTTTTCTCATTCATGTATTCGATGCAAAGTATTTTCAGTTTTAATTCAAGAAACTTGAAAATTTTGGTTGAAGATGCTCATATTTTGGCTTTCAAGTTAGCCATATATTAAGAATGTTTTCTATCTAAGGGTTTTAGATTTTGTTTAGGACATTTTGTAAGACTATTACATAAATTTATTTGATGTTATATTTTATTCATACATATATCTTCTTGCTCTCCTATCAAGCATGTAACCATCTAATAAGAGTGTCAATTCATAGTGGTTTGTCCCGATTTTGAGTTTCCACTTTAGATCATGTTGTTTTGTTGTTCTTCGAGCTGATTTCTTGAGTTTGAAGCCTTGTAGTATTTATTGTTGGTGTTGGATTGTGTTAGTTCCACGTTGATTATTTTATAAGTGATATCAGAGAGTTTTAAAGATGCATACACATTGGTCATTTTTATTGAAGCCTATAGGGTTGGTTTTTGGCCGATTTAATCAGCTCTTTTTCTATGGCCATTAATCTTCCCAAACACGTTCGATTATCAAGGGTCCTCAAAAATTTTACCATAGTCAACTTTATCAATGTTCATAATACATATTTAATCGATAGAAATTTCTTTTGGGAACATTGATAGAGTTTCCCTTAAGTTTTTTTTCCTTAAAAAGATCCAACATTTTACATTTTTTTTTCTTTTTAGATCTAAAACTAATTTCTATTTCAAAAAAGCAAAACGTTTAGCTTTTACTTGTTATTTCTGTCCCCAACAAGTTACAGACAATTTCTTTCCATAAGACAATACGTTTTTTTGTTATCTTCGTTTTAGACCTAAGCATTTTTTTTTTTTTTGCAAAATAAACTCAACTTAACCTATTCATTGATATTCTAGTAATGAGTTGTTTACTAACATGTAACTCTATATCTCACTAACTCATATACCCCCCAGACATCGATCACCTAAAAGAATAATTGAGTCTAAACCTTTAGGTCATGTTTATTCTTCTTTTCATTATTGTTGTACACCATATTGAGTCCCTTGAAATGACTTAATTTTGAAGTTAGGAAGATAAACTTAGTAAAAATTCCTGAAATAGAATTATGTTATTGTTAGGATGAAGCACCACTATTTACCTCTTGTCATAAGATTGTGTTTCATAAGATTGAATGTGTTTTTAAATATTATACCAAGGCTATTTTCAAAAGGTTTGATAGTATGTTTATTTTAACAGTGTAATCCCTATTCTAATAAAAGAATAGTTTTATTCTCCTTTTCACACGTGTCACCATATTAGACCTTATAATTAATGCATTTTTTTTGCTATATGTCACCCTATTATGTCTTCTAATTAATGCATGCCACTTGTCAACCTATTGATTATCCATTTTAAATTTTCCACTCTAATTAAATGAAACTAAAAACATTAGATTAAAAATAAAAATAAAATTAATACAAATTATAAAGTGATATAATTTTTCATATTTATTTAAATCAATGATTATAATTTTATATAACTAAAAAAATCTCTTTATTAATAATTTATTTAAAATAAGTGATTAATAATTTAGAGTTTTTTTACTATTAAAGTTTAATTAAATTTCTAACTGTGGTTCCCACGGGTTATAAACTAGTATTAAAATACACATATCATTAAACCTTGTGAAAATAAAATTGGGGCAACATTTAAAGAAAGACTCGATCTTATGAAAACATCCTATCGTAAAGGTGCACATTTCAAACTGTAAGGTTCCAAATCTAGGATCTGAATCAGTGATCAAATAATATTGCAAAGAATTCAGAGTGTAGAAGGAGTAGAACAATAATTAAACCAAGCATGCACACATTTACATCACATGAACGTCAAATACATATTGGGAAACACACACATATGTCACCTGACACTGACACAGACACCTACTATTTTTATCACCCCAGCAGCATATGCGTGTACAACCACACACACATGTGCGGCCGCACACAGGGTGTACGGCCCCACACACGTGTATGACCGCACACGTCCATACAACAGTTACAGCAACCACTACTAACACGAAGACCCAACCAAGACCATTACAAGATAGATGCCTAGCCCAAACCACTATATTATGACCTATCAATCTCCCCCTTGGTTTGTGGCTAGCCTAGACATGGTCTTCAATCACTTAGTTTCTCGAACAACCTCAGGTCAGATTTTCCCATGGGTCCAATCCAAACCTTTTCATTGATGATCGTGGCAACCATTCATGTGAATTCCTTAGCAGCATCTTCCATAACCTCCCCTCTGCATATGATTTGATGATGAGCCAAGGTATGAATGTCTCTCTCTCTCTCTCTGAATCTCAGGAGATCCTTAGCACTAATAAGCCTCAGAACCTCTTATCTGCTTTTGAACTTTATAGTAGCAGTTGCAGTTTCATCATCATATGCCCAAAATTCCATATCATCAAGATATCCATCGTGGAAGTGTTGTGGTATTATAATCTCCTTCACTTGATTACTAGAAGGCCATAACATGATCTTCATCGGTTGGTTGGTTTCAAGGTCAAGGATATCTTTTTCTTTTCTAACAAACGCTTTTGCAGTCTTCATCGAGGGAAAGTTATCTTTGACCTGTTTATCCAAAAACTGCTTGAAGTTGTAGACACTAGAATTTTGAGAAGGATTGTGGAAGGGATCCCTAGAGAGTTCAGAGATATCAACTTTCTTCCATGAGTTCAAGTCATGTATGCTTTTGTAGTATTCTAGATTTCCAGAATTCCTCTTAACCACCTACAACATAAGCTCAGGATCATAACCCCGCATCTTGATCCCAGTACGATCACCATATTCATCACCAAATTTTCTCCTTTTAGGATCAGTCACTATGAGCTGAGGTTCATCTGCTTTGCGATTTTCATTTAAATTTTTAAAGAAAAGCAAGCCTTCCTTCTGCTTAGAAGTGATTGTTCTTTGGCCATGTTTGATTTTCATCCATGTGATAGCATTTACATGCTCCTTTTCAAATCAATCAAAAATTCTTGTTGTTCTAGGGGGAGATGGTACAATAGGAAATTTGCGTTCAGAAGGCTGGATAGGAGCAGTGGGAGGATCTTCAACACCATCTGACTGTTGAAACAGAGACTGGAACTTATCTCCAAAGGCTTCAAATAGTTTGTTCTTCAAGCTAAAATAAAAGGCAGTCAGGGATCCAAGATTGGTCTGAAGCTTATAGATTTGTTTTGACTTCAAAGCATCATCTTCCTCAAGCTCAGCAATCCTAACATCATTTTTTCCAATTAAGATGTCCTTCTCAATGTTCTACTGTTTAAAATGCCAACTTCTTCCTTGAGAGAGGACACATCAGAATTATCATCCCCCGAATGACCTTCCTCGATAGATATTCCTTTTCCACGTGAGGAAGGTTCAGAAGTATTTTGATCCAAGTTCCTTGCTAACCTGATGGAGGCTTCATCTACCAAAGGCCTTGAAGGGAGTATTATGGGATAGCAGATGACCCGCCTGTTTCAAATGTGGTGCTTAGGCCTTCTTCATGTGGTGCAGTAACAGTTGTGGTGACGGCAGTGGATCGAGCTAGAGGTGCTTGATCTTGAATAAGCACCCCCTGCCTCGGATCAAGACGCCTTGTTTTCACCGAAGGCAGAGAGGTATGTGTCTGTGTCAGATCATTAGAGGATGGTACAGATGTAAAAATAGTTGTATCAAAGGGAGGAATCTTTGAAACTGCATCCTTATGACTTGATGATTCTACCATCACTCTTGATGTTGGAGGCATTGTTTTGAGAACGACATCAGCACCCCTAGACTCAGTTGTTGTTCTAGCAACTTCATTGACATTGAAAAAGAAGCTGTCAAAGAATGTTGAACTTGGACCTAGGTTGTCATGATCAAGGTTAAGATTGAGTGGGATGTCTTCATTTTCAAATCTAGAAAAATCCATTTGTCCGAGAAAATCATCATCACCATCATTTTCCTCATCATTACCCTCCATATCAAAGTTGCTCTGAACCTCCACATTTTGTAGTTGGTCATTCTCTTACGCCACGATTGCGACAGGGGAAACATGACCTTCTTCGTTTTCATGTTCAGAGGCCGCAATAATAATTTCTTCAGTTTCCATGGGGCTAGAGAGATTGGCAGATTCAGATTGTTCACTCTCCTCAGCAAAAATTCCAGACTTGATCAGAGGAAATTTCCCTTCAAAATTAACCTTCTCCGGTCGATTCTGCTTCATTATACCAAAGGCACTTGAGCCAATAGACTTAAGATCCAAAGTCTCTCCTCCTCTTTCGATTTCAGAGTGCTTAACATTGAAGATAATTTAAAGGAATCTTGGGTACATGAAGAACGTATCCCTCTTATTTCCTTCAATGTTCAAAATCATCTCATGTAGAATGACCCTTGAGAAGTTGAACTCAGATCCGAACGCTAAGGCAGCAATTGCACCGGTGTTAACAAAGGATATTTCATTAGCTCCTGACTTCCAGCCAGAGATACAACTCACAAATACATGAGCTAAATATTTCCAGCATGGAGGCAGTAGCTTCTTGAGAGTGTGTGTGTGTGTGGGGGGGGGGGGGGAGGTTCCTTCATATCCCATTTGGTTCAGAATATCATGAGCCCCATCCAGCTTAATCTCCTTTGGGAATTCAGGCTTGTCACCAATCTACACAGTTTCTCAAATAATTCGCTCAGTAACCAGGACTTTCTTTCCACTTATAGAAGCCTCAAGAAATTTGGCACCCTTGTTTTCGTTCTTCACAATAGCGTTTCTCCAAAATTCCTTAATTTTGATAAATGATCGTACAGGTGGTGATAGCAGAGATCAGGCAACATTTTCTTAGGCCATTTACTCTGAATTGAAACTCAGAGTGAGCCTCTGGAGGATCAGCAAGGTAAACAACCAAATTGTGAACTTTAGCAAATTTAACATCTGCCATATTGAGTTGACAAAAATACAAAAAAAATATCTTCAATAAACAAGCAATTTCCCAATAGTCGGTTGAGTAAGGTTTTCAATTGGTTAAATTTCAAATTTTACAGACAAATTAGGGTGTACAGCCGTACACGGGGTGTGCGGCCGTACACTCTCCAATTCGCCGAAAAGCATTTTTCTTTCAATAAACCAAGGATTCTTAGTCCATTAGGCTCAATTATTCCATTACGAGAAACGATTAGATGATACCTTCACGAATGAGTGTTCAATTTCAAGGAAAATCAAAACTTTTAAGCTTTAAGAGAGAGAGAGAGAGAGAGAGAGAGAGAGTCTTTGGGTGTGTCGCAGTACTCAGAGAAATGGAAAAAAATGGAGTCAGGCCACACAATTACCTTATATACTCCCCCTAAAACCCGGTTCAAGTAGAATGGGCTACAACTCAATAAGCTTTAAACTCAAACCCAACAACCCAATAGATTTCAAAACATGATGCATTTCAAGGACTAAAAATAAAAATAAAATAAAATAAAACAAAAAATTAAATTAAAATTAAAATGATTATCATTAAAATCACTTTAACTAGCGCTAATAACTATTTTGTGATATTAGGATCAAAGTTGTTAGACAGCCTTAATCCACTTATCAATACCTCACCCTTCATGAAAAGATCTGGTCAATTGTCAGTATTGTGGTCCACTTAAGCATGAAAGATTTTGACGAAATTAGGACATACTATAAATGATAAGACATTTTGTGACCTTATATACATATATGAAATTACTAAAGACCATTCATCTGACGATGACCAAGGATATTGTTGTCCACCTAAATTGAGCAGTGAGATCTACAGATAACCTATTAACTGTTCAATTTTAATTGTACTAGAACGTGTTTCCCGCTTCCTGACATACCCCAATAATTAGGAACTTTCAGAATACTCCTTACTTCATATGAGCAGACAATTATTAAGGAGGAATCTAGATTTAGAATTGCATATGTTGTACACTCAGGTCAGATCTCTTCCAATCACACAGGGAGTGACACATATCACTGACTAGAGTTTTAGAGGGATTGAGAAGTAGAATATTGCATATGATGTGTACCAGGTCGGATTGTTAATCACACAAAGGAGACAGCATATGGATAACAGGTAGGAAGACTAGCATAGAAGAAGATACAGAGAGATAGAGTTTCATATGTTACATTCCAGGTCGGATTTCATCCAATCAACAAAGGAAGCACCATATGTCTAACAGATAGAGAAGAAATAATTTTCTACAGACCTAATTTATCGGAATTCCCCAGTTGCCCCGTCAATACCGGAATTAAGGACAAAGTGCACACATCGAGGAAAAGTTAACTCAAAGTTCTAGATACAGATTATTTAATGTATCCACAGATTTTCATGTATATCTCTCTGCTCAACCTACCCAAACGTCGTATTGTCAAGCTATATGAAACTGTCTAGTTCATTGATTTGTCAAGTCTCTAGATTCCTTAAATTAATCTGATCCTAGTCAATTCCATTTTAAAAACTTTCCGTGCCTACCAGCACATCGAACACAGATCTCAGAAAATTTGACTTTGGCACCTTACATAGATTCAGATTGTCTATTATCACATGAATATATCACTTCCCAACACATCACCTATAGACAAGAAATATCAGCAATATATTTTTTTGATTTTTTGATTTTGTTAATGTTTTTGGATTTTTAGATTTCTAATTTTTGTTTGGTTTTTGATTATTTTTCCCCTTAAATTTGTGCATGGGTGAGAATGAAATTAAAATGCGCAAATTTAAACTAACCTAAAACAAAAATTAGTACTCAAAATGTATCGTTTTCAAAAAGCTCACAAGCACATCGAATAAAGCTTTGTTAAACGAGTTTGTGAACAAATCCACCACATTATTTGTAGTGGGAACCTGTTCCAACCGAATGAGCGAACGCTCATAACAATCTCTGATGAAATGAATTTGATGTCAATGTGCTTGGTTTTCGAGTGTTGGACTAGATTTTTAGCAATATGAATTGTAGCCTCATTATCACAAAATATAGGGGTTTCTAAATAGTTCAAACCATAATACAACAGCTGATGTTGGATCCATATAACTTGAGAGCAACAAGTAGAGGTAGCAACATATTCCGCTTATGATGTTGAGGTTGAGACGGTGTGCTGTTTCTTGCACTGCCAAGACACCAGCCAGTCACCAAGGAATTGACATCCTCCTGATGTAGATTTCTTGTCAAGCTCACAGCCTCCATAACTACTGTTAGCAAATGCATATAAATCAAATTCATAATTTTTCGCATACCAAAGGCCCAATTTTGGGCTGCCTTTGAGATACCGAAAAATTCTTTTGACAGTAATAAGATATGAAAGTTTAGGATTAGCCTGATAGCATGCGCATTCAAAAACTGCAAACATGATGTCTGGACGGCTTACATTTAGATACATCAACGAACCGATCATTGATCTGTAGTGAGTTTGATCTATGGATTCGCCATCAGTATTTGGAGTCAGCAACGGTCTCTCGACCATTGGCATCAAGGCAGGTTTTGTGTCTTAAAACCCGAACTTCTCAAGTATATCATCCACATACTTTGCTTGATGGAGCAGGATTCCAGTTGATCTTTGTTAGACCTGAAGCCCTAAAAACATGGTCATTTCGCCTAACGAACTCATCTTGAACCTCTTTTTCATCACTCCTTCGAACTTTTTGCATAGTTGTGGACTTGTAGATCCGAAGATAATGTCGTCAACATAGATCTGGACTAGAATCTGATCACTACCCGCATGCTTGATGAACAAAGTTTGATCAATAGTGCCGCGAGAATATCCATGTTCAAGCAAGTGCTTTGTGAGAGTTGCATACCACGCTCGAGGAGCTTGATGTAACCCATACAACACCTTGTCCAACTTGTAGAAATGATTAGGAAACTTCAAGTTAATAAACCTATGAGGTTGATCAACATAGATTTCTTCCTTCACCTTGCCATACAAGAAGGCTATCTTGACATCCATCTGATAAACAGTGAAGTTCATATAGGAAGCGTATGCAAGGAAGATACAGATAGCCTCCAAGCGAGCCACCGGAGCATAAACCTCAGTGTAGTCAAGACCCTTGATCTGTCTAAACCCGCGAACCACCAATCTTGCCTTGTTGCACACTATGACTCCAGAATCATCCTGCTTATTGCGGTATACCCAGCATGTGTCAAGAGACTTTTTGCCCTTAGGAAGTTCAACCAGCATCCAAACCCCGAGTTTTTCAAATTAAGCTAGCTCTTAGTACATAGCATCTACCCAACTGGGCTCATTGAAAGCCATTTCGACGTTCTTTGGCTCTATTTGAAAGATGAAGCAACAATAGAGACATGTATTAACATCTCCGCTCTGACTTCTTGTTTTAACACCATCACCCAGTTGGCCAATGACATTTTCGATCGGATGATCGCTTTGAATGTGGGAAGGTATCTCCTGGCTGATGTCATTGAGTGAAACGGAAAGGTTGTGAAAGTTGATAAATCCATCATTTTCCGAATGATTCACTTCAGGCGAACCTGTCTCGTTAGAAGGATCTGCCACAAACTCATTAGCAATTTGCTCAGGAAAGAGAAGTTCCATAAAAGTTTGAGTAACAACGGAAGCATCTCTGGACAAGAACTCTCATTCATCAGGAGTTAGAGGTGTAGCATCAACATCTAGAGCATTTTTTGACTTCGAGATTTTGGACAAGTAATTGGAACAAATGACTCCACTACAGGAATTGCAGAAGACACTATCGGCGGTCTGTAAACAACTTCTTCATCTTCATCTTCAAGTACAGTCTTCAAACTAGAAGTGGAACCAGATAAACTATCTGAACACACTTTGAACGATTTGAATAAGGACGTGTAATCAAACAGCTAATCAGGACCCTCTCTAGCATCCATTTCATTCTCCTCCAGCCAGCGCACATCGAAGGATTCTATGATTTTCTTTGTTATTTAGTTGTAGACCCTATACATTGTGCGAGCAGCATATTTGTCACACCCCAAAACCAGGAACGGCGGAAACGTTCTGGGGCGGAGGACGTCATGTATAATATAAACAACAATGTAAAGTAGTAAACAAGCAACAACATCCTCCATTGCATTAATAATATAATTATTATACAAATGTGTTCTGTCAAATTTTGATAAACACTAAAGCATAAATCAAAATGAAAGATAAGTCTTGAACAAGCTCCATCTTCCTTTCTCCTTGCATCGGTACCTGTCTATGATGACCTGAGGATACAAGTAATTTTGAAAGCGAGTATCAGCTTTAAAGCTGGTGAGATCATAAGTATTTAGTGTCTTAATTTGTATGTGAGAAAATGTACGTATATGTACTTAAAAGTATTGAAAGTGTATATGAACTGTAAGTGTTTGAAAAACCCTAGAATCCCTATGATTCCTATTAATAACAAAAGGAGTCTTCTACCAAGACCTAACTGTTCTGAATGTAGTCTTCTACCAAGACCTAACTGTTCTGAATGTAGTCTTCTACCAAGACCTAACTGTTCTGAATGTGTGTCTCTTGTAAGAGGATGTATTTTCCAAAGTATAACTATCATTATTCAAAAATATAGTTTGTACAATAATGTTTAAGTGAGGTTATCACTAAAAATATGTAATGGAAAATCAATGTAGTACTATGGTGTAGTGTCCAACTACAACCGTACTTATTACATTAAATCTAGGGTAATACTTCCAAGTACTGTAGTATTTAATAAAAATAACTACATCGGTACTCAACTACCTTATTTGAGGGATAAGGTATAATGTGATGTCTAGATCCCAGACTATACGCTCCCCTATCAAAGGGATTTTGGGACCTACCCACGACCCCTGCATGAACGCAAGCCGTGAGCATCCACATTACCGAATGATCATGTATACTCGATATAACTATCACAATTGTGGTGTGATTCATCAGTATAGTTAGATCCTGAACTGGTTCCGTGCTATAGCACCTAATGACGTCTGTTTTATGTATATGTAAGTGTGATCATGTAATTGCACTCAAGTAAGAGCGATCATGTAATAGTACAGTAGTGTACTGTAATGTTCTACGTGTGCTAGCTGTAATGTGTGTTCTCTCTATCTAGCAAGTATTGTAATGTAATCGTTCTAGTATAGTTGTATATGTTCTCATCCTAGTATAGTCGTATATGTACTGTATTGAAATGTTCTAGAAAGTATTGACTCATGAATGAACTGACTCATTGTATGATATCGCGTTCTAGTAATGGTTCTAGTATCTTCCTGAACTACCCGTATGGCAGCTTTCTAGTAATCTAAGTGTACGTATGGACATGGATGTATACCCTTGCTACCCAAGGGCATAGGATGAACTGGAAGGACCTTTTATGACTATATATGTGTACATGATATATAACTAATATTTAAACGACCTTCGGCCGAATACCCAAAATCCCACCAGACCACATCTCAAGGCGCGAAAAGGAAATAGGGTGGATAGCCTTCCTAAGTCTTTTAAACATTTCTTATATAAGTATACATATATAGGCATGCAATTTATAATATAAAAGCATAAACAAGATTTGTAAGACATTTGAAATATAAGTATTATTTTAAGAAAAGATCGACTTGGTGTCAATCTATAAAACAATTTGAAGGCATAAGTTTAATAAAACAGTTTAAGTATAAGGAAACATTTGTTTGAAACACAGTTGTAAATAAGTTTGAAAGGAAATGTACGGAGTAAGCTGTACAGTGTAAAAAGGGGTTTAAAACATTTAAAATGTTTATAAAAAGTCATTTGAAGGAAATTGTTTGGTAAAACGGCTAATGAGTAGCCAAATCATTTGAATGCTATATATTAATCACATGTGATTGATGTAATAAGTAATATAATCCTACTTACTAATCACATGTGATTGACATAATAAGTAGCATGATTCTACTTGTATCCCCCCCATAAAACATTTAAAAAGAGTTTAAAGCATTAGTTAAGGGGTATGAACTCACCTGCGGTAAGTGACTGGAATTGAACGGACTGTTATCGTACGGAAAGATCGGACAAGTGCTTGGTGTCAAGTGGAGATTTAGACACACACACAATGATCCTAATTACATATGAAAACATATGTATATAAATAATTAGTGATTATAACACTAATTATACAAGTAATAACATTTAAGCGCGAGGATAACACTTTTGGTCAAGTGCTAGGAGGCTAAAGGGTTGCAACAAAGGAGTGAAATGCCCCTAATGTGAGTTTAAGGTCAAAAGACCATATTCATTAGAGTTTATGGCCCAAGGAAGTAAGTTCCTGGCCGTAAACTCCCAACCAAGGCTTGGGATGGTACTTTCAATCACTACAACCTTAGTGGGAATTGTTTCAAGGCATATACAAGCGTTTGGGCACCATATTGATTCCTTTGGGGAGTTTACGGCCCAAAGACCCTTTTCCCTTGCAGTTTACGGCCGTAAACTCCCTTGGGAGGGTGATTATGGTTCCTTCAAGTCTCTCAAATAACTAGGAACAATTCTAAGCTTTTGTACTTGGCCTTAAGAGGATTTATGGCACCATTTGGTACCATTTCTTGGAGTTTACGGCCATAGAACATCTTGGGCTGTAAACTCCCTCGAACATGGGGTTCTAAATGTTTTAGCTAGTCCATAACTCATCTAGGTACTTGTCAAAATTGTTCCTTGGCCTTAGGAAGTGTTTAGGGTGTCCTTTGACCCCTTTAAAGGAGTTTACGACCCAAGAATTACTCTTGGCCGTAAAATCTTCAACATATGTGCTTTTCTTATGTTTTCTAGGTCCTAGATACTTTAGGGTATTTGTCTAACATGAAGTCCAAGCCTTTGGGGATGGTTAGGGCACTTTTAGCCCTTGGAAAAGGGGTTTACGGCCCAAGAAATGTTCTTGGCCGTAAACTCCTATAAACTTATGATTTTGAAGTGTTTTGATGTCTAAAATAGTCACAAGCATATGAGTGTTAAAGTCCTTAGGCTTAAGGGGTGAGTTAGGGCACATTTGTCCCTTGGAAATGGGGTTTACGGCCCAAGAAACCCTTGGCCGTAAACTCCAAAAGCCTTGTGATCTTAGATTATTTTGGACATGTAACAATGTTAGAAAGCATATAACAAATATTAAAACACATCTAGGGAAGTAGACTCACAATCTGGGATGAAAACCCGAAGATCCGTGAGAGAGAAATGGGCTTTTCTCTAAATGGAATTCAACTAATGAACCAATTTGGTTCAGAATTCTATTTATAGTCCTGAGATTTTTGGCAGAAAATATTTCTAATCTCAGAATGGATTCTAATGATTCTAGGATAATGGAATTTACAGTGTTGCACAAAATCCTAGTGCAACCACTCTCCTAATACCCCTTTTTGGTGTAAAACCCTAAAACTGCCAAACTTATTCCAAAAGTTTGAATTTTCACTGTAACTGCTCTACTACTATTGGATTGAAATGGTTTGATTTAGAATGGAAATTTCGGGTTGTCACATCATCCCCCTGTTAAAGGGAATTTCGTCCCAAAATTAGAATTTAGGCAAGGAAGTATGCACGAATGATCGAGTGGTGAGGAGAAAACTTCCTAATTGATTGGTTCTAGCGCACTTAAGTGAAATTGGGCTCTCAGTTGGCATTCCAACGAACCTTCACTAACTGGCGACGACGTTGCTTCGTCCGCTTGACCTCTCGGTCGAGGGTCACCACGGTTCTAATATGAAGGCGAGGATCTCGACGAGTGGACTTGCAAGAGTCCTAACTGAAAGGTATAGTTTCACGATCGAGATGCGAAGAGTAGAAAGTATGTTACTGAGTTCGCGGAGTAGATCTAGTTTGTGCGAGGCACAGGACCGATTCTGATAAGAATCTCGGAGGTCCTGTCTAACTTGGATTTAGCTTTCCACGCTTTACGAAGCGTATAAAGCCATTCCCAGAGTGAGTTATTCTAAAGAACTTGGTCACTCACTTGGAATCTCAAAGGTTCCTTTTCTTGAGTAACTTCCCAGTCAAGGCCACCCCTTGCTGGGTCAAAGTCGTACGAGTTTCTGTAGTTTGGGAGGAGTTCTGAATGAACTAAGGCGGTAGGTCGGTAAGACCTAGAGTTTGGCGAAGGAATGTCGGCGTCTCTGATGTCGATACATGCTCAGCGGTTTTGACAAATCGAAAGAGTACTCAAAATTTCCCACACTACTAATAGTGGGTCTTAGAAATTTGACTCTTCAATTTCAAAACTCGTGCTTTGAGAACATCGTTAAAAGTTTCTCTAGAGGAGATGTTTTCCCATGGGTTCCTTCTTACTACAGGGGTAGATAAGTAAGTCATTACAAGGAGAAATGACGAACTGATCCAGGTAAGAAAGACGTACCCTACTCGTTTAGCTTATAAAAGCTATGGGCGCATTGGTCCTATCCGAAGGGTATCACTACGGACTTGAAGTGTCCGTATCGAGTTCAGGAGATAGTCTTCCGGACATCTTTCCCTAACACTCGAACTGGTGATATTCGGATCCCGGATTCACTCCTGGAAGTAGTTTCTTTCTTTGCGATTGCTCAACCATTTTGTCTACGCGCGACAGAGATAACGATTTCTAATGAAAAATCTCGATGGGGTCCTCAAAAATCGAGGTACATGCAATGCGATCCGTCGATCTCTGGAAGAATATGACCAAGGTTCTCTAGGGTGAGAAACCTAGTCTTCTAATTATATTCATGTGTAGTTCGCTAAGTTGTCCAAACTGTTCTTGTATCTCCGTGGGTGTTTAAACTATAGGGCGACCTGTTTTCGGGAGTCGTACTGGGTTCTATGCTTGTTCTCATGACGATGTGATTACTCGTACTTAGGCAGTTCTCCGTCCTGAAGTTCATATTAGAATTCATACCTAGTTTCACAGTCACCCTTTCGTGTATACGAGTCATATATAATTAAGGTTGAAAAGGTAGTCGAATAACTGGTTCTTCTTTAAGTTCACATCCCATCGGGGAAAAAGAATTTAAAGTGGAATCATCAATTCTAAACCTGTAGAACCTTGATTATATATCACTCTTATGCATACATTCTTCAGTGATAGATCAACCGCATGAATCCCTGGATTAAACTTGACGTACTGCACGAGTGGTACTTCGGGGATTTCTTCGGAAAGAAAATAACTAATAGGTACTCCTGGCATGAGTACCTCGGTGTTCTGATGTGACGGTTTCGCTGGAAAAGTGATCTAGAAGAAAGGGGTGTACGTATGAAGCTGTTTTCGTGAGGATCAAATTGAATCGAGTCGTATGATAATGTCGAAATCATACCGAAACTTAAAGACATTAGATTTGAACATAAGACGTTTACAGACAAAACACAACCGTGCAACCATGAACAGAGTTACAGTACTTTAGGTTTACCACAAGACTATTGCTGCGAATAAGATATACTACAAAAGACAAGTATACGCAGCACGAGAGTCCTTATACAGATAGGATCTCACAAAAGGTAAGACTCTAGTTGCACTAGTTCTAGATAGTTTATAAGTTTGTTACAACGAAACGCCTAATTTATATATAACGTGGTTCCGGAGCAGGCTCTCCTACAGCTGTGATCCTGAGAATTCTCCCATCTGCGCCAGAGTTCTTTGCTATCGGGCAATCCTTCTGGAGATGTCCAATTTCACCGCATTGGTGACATATCTGGACAGTACCCACGTCAGTGGAGGAAGTCAAGTGTCAAGCAGGAGTTATGGGGACACGGCTGCTTTCATTGATCTCCCCTTTTGGGCAATTTCTGTAATAGTGCCCCGCCTCACCACAACTATAGCAAAGTAGGCTTGCTCCCGTGGTGGAGGTAATTCTACAGAAGTGAGCAATGTGTCCCATCATGTGGCAATTTTTGCATTGCCTAGCTCGGCAAATTCCCTTGTGGTGGTGGTTGCACCGGTCGCACTTCGGGAGTGTTCCTTTATATGGTCTGCTCTGCCTGGCAATTTTCTGAAACCGTTTGTGTTCTACTTTGGCTTGACGTTTTCTTTTCTTGAACTCTGAGTTGTTGTTTTGGGTGGTGGCGACTGTTACTATTTGTTGATTCCCCGGATCGTTAACACGATCAGGATCGTCAACTTCTTTTTCAGTCTTGCTCGTGTTGGCAGTGCTGCGGTTTGCCAGTACTACTGTCACGACAGCCATCACGGCAACTGTAACGGTGGCTTGAAAAGTAGCAGCGTCCATAGGAAAAGTAAAGGTCTCGTTGCTTGGCTGGTTGTTTCCGGATGACGACATGATTCTGTTAACATGAAAGAATAAAGATTTTGTGAGCGATTCTGGTTGACCCTGATGTACTTAGATTGTTCATGTAAAGAGTAGAAGTATGTTCTCGAAAGTTGGACCTACATCCCCATGATGCAGTCCTAGTCACGGGTGGAAGTAAGTTCGTAGCATGGTCTCAAGATGGTTGTCGTTCGAGCTGAGGTATCGTGGGTTGGTGAATAACAAGATCCAACCACTGAAAGAGACTTGGAAGTGTCTCCGGAGATAAATCACTATAGTCCAATGATTTGACTAAAGCATGATTCATATAGACTCTTATGAATGAATGACAAGAGTACTGGAATGAAGAATGACATAGAAGTTAGCCGGCTGTCAATATCTGTGATATTCACGATGTAAAGATTCTGGAAAATGACCTTGTAAAGGTCTTACATCATATCCACTAAAGATAGTTCCTGACAGCATAAAGACCTAACTAAAGTACTTACGGTACAAGATAATTTCATAGAAAATGCCACATCCGGCATAGACAGAAAAAATACGATTCCTTTTTATAAGGGAAATAAAGTAAAGCGTCTACTACTGACGATGGTCATCCCTCTGGTGAACTCGTAGTTCAACCAATTGACGTTCCATGTCAAGTAGGTGTCTTTCGCACACCATATGGCGTACCCGGAGCTCTATGACTTCGGGTCGTGATTCGGCCAGTGCTTGAAGCAGGGTTTCATGGCTTCTCTCTAATCTCTCGTGTGCATCTCCTAGATGAATCGTGTGGAGGGTATGCATTCTAGCGTAGGCGACTATTTCTGAAATCTAATGTAGGGCTGTCCTGCCTTGAATCTCATTTCAGGCCTCTCTACGGACCAAGATTGGCAAGACTATATTTGTTAAGCCCTCATTGCTCAAGTCGTAAACGCTTCAGTCGCCATCAAATAGCATAGCCTAATCTTGTTCTTGGCTCCATGTTTCCAAGCATTCCACTCACTCAGGGTCGGGCCATGAAAAGCCGAACGAGGGTTAGGAAATGGGAAAGGGAGCTGCTCGGGGTAGGTTTTCAAACTCTTGTTCGGAGTTAGCATCAGACGAAAGGTCTTCATCATAACCAACCAGCTATGACTTCATTCGGAAGATACTGTTTGTCAAGGGGATGGAGTCCAGTTATGATTTCTTTGCGAGAATTTAGGGTAAGAGAATAATTATTAGACAAACTATCTAGATAATTATTTAGAAAATCTTCATTAGTTACATCGCTATTTGTGAAGTGCATACCAGCTATGTGTAATCTAAACAGGATAGACCTTCGAATAAGTGACCTTAATTCCAAATTCACACAGAATAGGGGTAAGGCAAAATTATCACTGATTCTAAGTCTATAACATCCTAATTACATGTAGCCTTGGTGTATCCACTTAGCAACTATCAACTTAGTAATGAAGATCCCATTTTATTTCTCAAGTATAAAGTACTTATAGTAACACCAAATACACCTATATATTTAAATTTTTATGTTATGTTCTATTGTTCTCATTGTGGTACGGTTGGTAAGATTTTAGCATTGTTGCAACCACACACTTAAACTTAGGCACATGCTAGTATCCCTCGGATAATATAGGCGATCAGGCTATATCTTCCCAGTTTTGACCATATGTCTCTAAGCCCACTTGTGTTGTCCAACAATCGTAATTCTTTGGTACTGTCCTAGTGACACTGATTTTAGTATGAATGCAGCACGTATACCTACTTAAATATTTTACTATTTAAAGTATAAACTCTTGGTCAGAGTATTTTTAATCCCTTATGTATTTATAGTTAGTATATCTTTTATCGGTTGATATACTTAATTCACTATAAACAATGCTCTGATACCAATCTGTCACACCCCAAAACCAGGAACGGCGGAAACGTTCTAGGGCGGAGGACGTCATGTATAATATCAACAACAATGTAAAGTAGTAAACAAGCAACAACATCATCCATTGCATTAATAATATAATTATTATACAAATGTGTTCTGTCAAATTTTGATAAACACTAAAGCATAAATCAAAATGAAAGATAAGTCTTGAACAAGCTCCATCTTCCTTTCTCCTTGCATCGGTACCTGTCTATGATGACCTAAGGATACAAGTAATTTTGAAAGCGAGTATCAGCTTTAAAGCTGGTGAGATCATAAGTATTTAGTGTCTTAATTTGTATGTGAGAAAATGTAAGTATATGTACTTAAAAGTATTGAAAGTGTGTATGAACTGTAAGTGTTTGAAAAACCCTAGAATCCCTATGATTCCTATTAATAAGAAAAGGAGTCTTCTACCAAGACCTAACTATTCTGAATGTAGTCTTCTACCAAGACCTAACTGTTCTGAATGTAGTCTTCTACCAAGACCTAACTGTTCTGAATGTGTGTGTCTCTTGTAAGAGGATGTATTTTCCAAAGTATAACTATCATTATTCAAAAATATAGTTTGTACAATAATGTTTAAGTGAGGTTATCACTAAAAATATGTAATGGAAAATCAATGTAGTACTATGGTGTAGTGTCCAACTACAACCGTACTTATTACCTTAAATCTAGGGTAATACTTCCAAGTAATGTAGTATTTAATAAAAATAACTACATCGGTACTCAACTACCTTATTTGAGGGATAAGGTATAATATGATGTCTAGATCCCAGACTACACGCTCCCCTATCAAAGGGATTTTGGGACCTACCCACGACCCCTGCATGAACGCAAGCCGTGAGCATCCACATTACCGAATGATCATGTATACTCGATATAACTATCACAATTGTGGTGTGATTCATCAGTATAGTTAGATCCTGAACTGGTTCCGTGCTATAGCACCTAATGACGTCTTTTCTATGTATATGTAAGTGTGATCATGTAATTCTACTCAAGTAAGAGCGATCATGTAATAGTACAGTAGTGTACTGTAATGTTCTACGTGTGCTAGCTGTAATGTGTGTTCTCTCTATCTAGCAAGTATTGTAATGTAATCGTTCTAATATAGTTGTATATGTTCTCATCCTAGTATAGTCGTATATGTACTGTATTGAAATGTTCTAGAAAGTATTGACTCATGAATGAACTGACTCATTGTATGATATCGCGTTCTAGTAATGGTTCTAGTATCTTCCTGAACTACCCGTATGGCAGCTTTCTAGTAATCTAAGTGTACGTATGGACATGGATGTATACCCTTGCTACCCAAGGGCATAGGATGAACTGGAAGGACCTTTTATGACTATATATGTGTACATGATATATAACTAATATTTAAACGACCTTCGGCCGAATACCCAAAATCCCACCAGACCACATCTCATGGCGCGAAAAGGAAATAGGGTGGATAGCCTTCCTAAGTCTTTTAAACATTTCTTATATAAGTATACATATAGAGGCATGCAATTTATAATATAAAAGCATAAACAAGATTTGTAAGACATTTGAAATATAAGTATTATTTTAAGAAAAGATCGACTTGGTGTCAATCTATAAAACAATTTGAAGGCATAAGTTTAATAAAACAGTTTAAGTATAAGGAAACATTTGTTTGAAACACAGTTGTAAATAAGTTTGAAAGGAAATGTACGGAGTAAGCTGTACAGTGTAAAAAGGGGTTTAAAACATTTAAAATGTTTATAAAAAGTCATTTGAAGGAAATTGTTTGGTAAAACGGCTAATGAGTAGCCAAATCATTTGAATGTTATATATTAATCACATGTGATTGATGTAATAAGTAATATAATCCTACTTATTAATCACATGTGATTGACATAATAAGTAGCATGATTCTACTTGTATCCCCCCCCCCCATAAAACATTTAAAAAGAGTTTAAAGCATTAGTTAAGGGGTATGAACTCACCTGCGGTAAGTGACTGGAATTGAACGGACTGTTATCGTACGGAAGGATCGGACAAGTGCTTGGTGTCAAGTGGAGACTTAGACACACACAATGATCCTAATTACATATGAAAACATATGTATATAAATAATTAGTGATTATAACACTAATTATACAAGTAATAACATTTAAGCGCGAGGATAACACTTTTGGCCAAGTGCTAGGAGGCTAAAGGGTTGCAACAAAGGAGTGCAATGCCCCTAATGTGAGTTTAAAGTCAAAAGACCATATTCATTAGAGTTTACGGCCCAAGGAAGTAATTTCCTGGCCGTAAACTCCCAACCAAGGCTTGGGATGGTACTTTCAATTACTACAACCTTAGTGGGAATTGTTTCAAGGCATATACAAGTGTTTGGGCACCATATTGACTCCTTTGGGGAGTTTACGGCCCAAAGACCCTTTTCCCTTGGAGTTTACGGCCGTAAACTCCCTTGGGAGGGTGATTATGGTGCCTTCAAGTCTCTCAAATAACTAGGAACAATTCTAAGCTTTTGTACTTGGCCTTAAGAGGATTTATGGCACCATTTGGTACCATTTCTTGGAGTTTACGGCCATAGAACATCTTGGGCTGTAAACTCCCTCAAACATGGGGTTCTAAATGTTTTAGCTAGTCCATAACTCATCTAGGTACTTGTCAAAATTGTTCCTTGGCCTTAGGAAGTGTTTAGGGTGTCCTTTGACCCCTTTAAAGGAGTTTACGACCCAAGAATTACTCTTGGCCGTAAACTGTTCAACATATGTGCTTTTCTTATGTTTTCTAGGTCCTAGATACTTTAGGGTATTTGTCTAACATGAAGTCCAAGCCTTTGGGGGTGATTAGGGCACTTTTAGCCCTTGGAAAAGGGGTTTACGGCCCAAGAAATGTTCTTGGCCGTAAACTTCTATAAACTTATGATTTTGAAGTGTTTTGATGTCTAAAATAGTCACAAGCATATGAGGGTTAAAGTCCTTAGGCTTAAGGGGTGAGTTAGGGCACATTTGTCCCTTGGAAATGGGGTTTACGGCCCAAGAAACCCTTGGCCGTAAACTCCAAAAGCCTTGTGATCTTGGATGATTTTGGACATGTAACAATGTTATAAAGCATATAACAAGTATTAAAACACATCTAGGGAAGTAGACTCACAATCTGGGATGAAAACCCGAAGATCCGTGAGAGAGAAATGGGCTTTTCTCTAAATGGAATTCAACTAATGAACCAATTTGGTTCAGAATTCTATTTATAGTCCTGAGATTTTTGGCAGAAAATATTTCTAATCTCGGAATGGATTCTAATGATTCTAGGATAATGGAATTTACAGTGTTGCACAAAATCCTAGTGCAACCACTCTCCTAATACCCCTTTTTGGTGTAAAACCCTAAAACTGCCAAACTTATTCCAAAAGTTTGAATTTTCACTGTAACTGCTCTACTACTATTGGATTGAAATGGTTTGATTTAGAATGGAAATTTCGGGTTGTCACAATATTCCACAAAATAGCTGTCATCAACTTTGGCATTGAACTTATGTTTGGACTCCAAGTGAAGGAGGGTAAAAGGGCATCCAAATATACGGAAATGGCTGACAGATGGTTTGTGACAATATAGAATTTCGTACGGAGTCTTCATTTGGGCTTTTTCGATCAAAAGACGATTTTGAACATAACAAGTTGTGTTTATCGCCTCATCCCAAAAGAAAACAGATAATTTGGAGTCACATAGCATCGTCCTTGCAGCGTCTTGCATCGTTCGATTCCTCCATTCAGCAACACCATTTTGTTGAGGCGTGCGAACAGAACTATATTGATGCACAATTCCCTTTTCTGCGCAAAAGTGATCAAGAACCGCATTCTTGAATTCTGTTCCATTATCAGTACGAAGCACCTTCACCTAGTTATTGGTTTGGTTCTCAATCATTACGATGAACTTCTTGATCAGATAAGATACCCCAACTTTGTTGGATAAGAATAAAACCCATGTGAAACGCGAGAAGTCATCGATCACTACACCACAGTATGAATTTCTGTTGATGCTAAGGACATTGACCGAACCAAATAGATCCATGTGCAACAATTGGAGCACATGGTTGATTGAATTTGGCAGGTGTGGTTTTCTATGATGATTTCCCTTGGCACATGACACACATTTTTCAGATGTTATGAAGTCTCTGACAGGCAGACCATGCACCATTTAATTTTTAGCAAGATGATTCAGATTCTTAGCGTTTGCATGACCGAGTCGTCGGTGCCACAACATTGCATTTTGTTCTAAGACTTTTGAAAAGAGACAAGTGACTTGTTCAGGAATGTTACTATTCATATCAATAATATATGCATTTGCATCCCGCTTTGATTTAACAATAATACACTCATCTGGGATGCCAATGTGATATGATCCATCTAATAACATTGTGAAAATGGACCACTTGCAAAGGCACGAGCTATAAAGCATTCAATAAGGCTTTAAACGGGCTGATTAGAGAAGTTTGTACTCAAGAAAGTGCATGAAGACCCATTTGACCCGATTAAGGTTGGATTACCATAATTCAAGTCCAAGAAAGATTTACAAAACCCAATAAGAGCCATTAACAAGCCCATTTTGAATTTTTATAATTTAATTATGTAATTTTCATTTTTATTCTCCTAAATAAGTGAGTAGGAGTTGTAAGAGTCATATGTTACTTGAACCCTGCTCATAAGTATGTCTAGATTCATAGTTTTAAGTCATGGAATTTAATGCCTTAAAGTTGATTGAATTAAAGTTGCATCTTTAATTCATGACTTTTGAGTTATCTCCAAATCGCATATAAATAGGTTGCTTATGTTCTGATTTTGATCAATCAAGTTTGGAATAAAAAAAATGTGAGTTTTATACTCTTTGTCGTTCTTTTTGGAACTTTAGGAACTTATCAAGTTATGTAACTTGTGGCGTTCAAAACTTATCAATCAACTTGGTGGGTTGGCTGTGGCATTTCTATACCAAGGTTCTTGTCTCTTTATAGGCAATGGGTCGCGGTTTCCACCATCACATTATAACAACCAATAGAACGATCGGGCAAAGTGTGTTCAAACCTAGTTTTCGGGTGAGATCACATCGCATTTTTTTCTGAGACTTTTGAAAAGAGACAAGTGACTTGTTCAGGAATGTTGCTATTCATATCAATAATATATGCATTTCCATCCCACTTTGATTTAACAAGAATACACTCATCTAGGATGCCAATGCCTGGCTTTAAGATCAGACACTCTTTATCAGTAAAATGCGTTGAATAACCCTTATCGCAAATTTGAGAAACACTCAACAAGCTATGCTTTAACTCGGGAGCATAGTTGACGTTCTCAAAACTCAGCACTTCGTTCTTCACAGTTCCACTTTGTATAATTTTTCCACCATCTCCACCTGCAAAGGAAACGAATCCCCCATTTAAGTTTTGAATGTCGTTGAATTGGGAGATGTCTCATGTCATATACCGGGAGCAGCCACTGTCGACATGCGAAGGTCTGATGACATTCCTCCGCAACTGTCCTTGTAAATGAACGGGATCATTTAGATTTGGGGACCCATGTCATTGCTTTCCTGGGTTGACCCTTTACGATCACATATTTGTTGGAATAGTGTCCAAGGTCATTAACTATTGGTAATATTTCTAATAATAGCAAGGTCCTTTTGGGTTGCCCTCAAGACCCAAATTGAGTAGAATAAATAAAGGAGAAATTGGTTTATTAATTATTATGGTTTATAATTAATAAGAAACTAATTGGAAATATATTTTGGAAATATATTATGGGAATTAATTGATAGTTTAATTAATTAAAGGGTTGAATGTTTATTAATCGATAGTTGATTAATCAGGACTGTTCCAGAACCTTATGGAATTAGGGTTGGATGAAAATCACTCCATCCCACATGGGAAAGGAGTGAAATTTCGTGGTTATGACTCCATCCCACATGGGAAGGAGTACTAAACCATAGGAGGCATCCAAGGCTATAAATAGGGCCTTAGGGATTTCATTCCTCCTTGCTCCTTGGCTTGAAGTATTTGCCAACCCTTCTTCCTCCCCCTCTTAGGGATGATTTCTAAGCCCTTTGGGTTTGTGAAATTGACCCTTCTCCTAGTTGTTTTTATTCCATTCTTTGGTGTCATTGGGTGTGATACCATTAGAGGGATTCTAGTTTGGGTCCTTTCATCCAAGCAACTTCATGGAGGTTTAAGATCTCAACCATGGAGATCAAGGGCTACATAAGAGGTATGTTTTATTACTTATGTTTTATGTTTTCTAGGGTTGATTTAATTAGCATGAAGCCATAGATCCATAGGATGCATATACACTTAGGTATATCGTTGTTTCAATTTTTTCCGCTGCCTAGTTTTAGAGTGTATTTGATGCGTAGAAAACCCAACAGTGGTATCAGAGCCATTGGTTCATGGTTACTATCACCCTATATCCATGTTCTCTGAAAATATTGTTTTGGAACTGAATGATGAAATTTTAATTGAAAAATTCGTAATTTGATGAAAAACTCTACTTCACGACGTGACAGTGTTGTTCACGACGTGAACCATAGCAGATCAGCATTATCAATTTTAATCTTGCTTATTTTTTGAATTCAAGGTTTATCTTGCATGGATAAATACCTAATTAGATTAGATCTGGAAAATTAAATATTATTTAAATGTGTTTATTTAAATTTGAATATTTATTATTTAAATAATGATTTCAAATATTTAATATTATTTATAAGAGAGATTTATAAATTTGAATATTACCCCCTTATGATTTATTAATTGTTACATTGCGTCCTCGCAATTAATTAGAATTAATAATAGACAACTAAATTTAAAGAGTTTTAAATTTACCCCTTATATTTATATATATTAGAATTGTGTTTATTATATGTATAAGAAAGTTACAACATGCGCCCTTGCGGGTTTAAATGTTGACATTGTCTGTCTTACCTCGACTAGGCTCACCCGTTCTAATGTAGGCGTTTAAGGAGGTCTCTTTAATTCCTAATGAGGTCGGTTTTTAATATGCTTCGCGCTTACCACCCTCACTGCCCAATTGCATTTTGTGAATGGAGTTACCGAAAGGGTTTGATAGTGATAATGGTCAATCTAAAAGTATTTTAAATACAAGTATAAAACAAAATCCCATTTTATTAATAGAATGTGAGTTTATATTATCCATGAAAATTGCACATTCTCTTTATATTCTGTTGGTGGAGCTCGTGTGGTTAACCGGCACATCAATCTAGGGTATAGTTGAGAATGATATGGAACTCGCAAGAGTCGGGGACCATGCGATTTTGCAAAGTTAATTCTCAATCTATTTAATGTGAATCTTATGTTATCCATAAAAGTTGCACATTCTCTTTATAACTTGTTGATGGAGCTTGCATGGTTAACTAGCACGTCAATTGGAGAGTATAAGTAGAGAATGATGTGGAACTCACGAATCTCAAGCGTAACTTGATCCGGGGACCATGCGGTTTTGTATGGTCGATTCACCATCTGTTCAATGATCTGTGGTGACCCCATCATTGAATTTGAGATGAACATAATCTGAGACTAACATTCCATTGATAGTCAATGAATCTCAAAGATCTAGGAATTTCGTGGTGATCGAAATTGACAAAGGGCTTTGCCTACCCAAATAACTTTATGGTGTGTTTACGGCATCCCTTTACACATCATGGAGCCAAATATGGATCCTAGCCTTTTAAAATAATTTTATTTAGGGTGATTATTTTCTAAGGATAAGTAAAACAAACTATAATGGAATTTGTTATTAAATGATGTCTATAACCTTATCCACTAAAATCTACTGCTATAAAACCTTTGAAAGGATTACCTATGAGGATGATCAATCTTGTCAAATTCGTAGTTTGGGAGTAGTTCTCATAAACGAAAGGAAAGATCATGATTTTGTTAAAGCTATTCCTTGGTTACTTCAAACATTGCATTCTAAAAGTGTTAGAAAGAGCAATTATCAAATGTACATTGTATAATGACATATTGAAGTAAAATGGAATTTCCTTGAGTTAGGAGTTGACTATGGTTAGTCGACTAGCTAACATGTACATATGATCAGTTCATTCTGATTTTGATATGAACAACTTGGAATGTCCATTAAGGAGTTGTGTAGCATGTTGAGGTTTCCTTTTGGAACTAGCATGGCCAATCATAGAAACTCATACTTCAAAACACTCCCATATTTTACTATCATGAATAGAAGTGTCAAGAAGAAAGCCAATTGCCCATGGTTTAAAAGGCGATTAGTATACCTAATCTAGGCCCTAATACCTAAGACAAAGGAAGGCTTATTCTGAGACATGTTCTGATAGCAATTCGTTTCCACAACATGAAAAGGACTAAGAAAGCAAACTTGCCCAAATGTATATTTGAGGTGAAAGGACTGGAACATGAAGAAGTTAAATTTGATTGTGGATCACAAGCGCAAGCTACTTTCCATAAGATCAAAAGATAACTAGTTCTCCCATGTTCGGTGTTCAATCAAATATATGGATTTATAATGCCATTAAAACATTACTTCTAAGCCTTGAGTGTTTTGCTAAGGATTAGTATTGACATTTGCAAGAATGTGCAGTTACTAAAATGAAGTAAGAAGACTAAAACATGGAGAAGGCAATTTGATCATGAATGCCAAGCCCTTGCTACATTCACAGGATCAAAGAAAACTCCTGACAAAATGTTTAGTCATGAAATAGTTTATACTACGATTCATGAGATAGTTGTGACTTATTTAAATATGGAGCATTCTAACATGTTAAAAGAAAGTTAGGAAATCTATGAAGCTAGTATAGTAGCAATCGTTCAAAATTGATTCGAACATTTACATAAGGTGTATTATTGTGAATATCCGTTGATGTTAGTTCAACTAACTGATCGTTCAGAATGACCACAATATGTACTGATTCAAATACATCCAAAGTTTTGGGTGAAATGTATTTGTGGAATCATAGTCTTGGATACATAAATGAGAAATGCATTACCAAGTATCCAGTTGGATCGGATTTTGGATATCATTTGACCTCGAGTCTCATGATAAATGCAAATCTTGTTTATCAAGATAGATGATGAATGTTTCACTGGGTGATGTGAGTATCTGTTGGAATTAGTTTACATTAATGGACCGTTCATATTAACCGCAATACATGGTGAGACCAACTTCATATGAATGTGAGTCTAGAACCTTTTAGGTGTTCAAAGCCTATGAATGTGAGTCTGAAACCTTTTAGGTGTTCAGATCTCTCACAAAGTGAAGTTGAGAATCAATTGGGCAATAGGATGAGACACTGATAGTGAGAATCTCAGTCCAAACTTTATCGATCATCTAAGTAATTGTGAAAGAGTTTCATGATCTTTCTCCTCCTAAAACACTGCCACTAGGAAGTGTTAGTTGGATAGAGAAACAAATTGTTCATTGATTTTATACTAGATGAGTCACACTATCTTTGCTAACAATTCATGGATTGTACCATGAATAGTGTTACTAGAAATCCTTTGGTCTTGTACCAACTAAGTAGGTTCCTGAAACACTCTATGATATGTGAAGTGGGATTCTATCCTCACTTCCATATATGTAAGTCTACGATTATGAGGATTACGCTCGTCGTTGAAGCGCTCCACAATCTGGGACATTGAATAGAGATGTGTTATCTCGTTGGAGAACCCGTCAAACATTTTGGATAATTGTTTAATAATCCTTATGAGAACAAAGTGTATGTTGCTCGAAGGGCAGTCTTCTAAGAGAGGAGATGATTTCCAAAAGGACTAGTGGGAGCCACATTGATCTTGATAAGATTCAAGATCCAACCAACGAAGAGCCTAAAGTTGTACATAGCATTCAATTTGGAATTGAAAGAGCTATCATGGAAACTGACATATTTCCATTTTTGCTTATAGATCTGATAGAAGACGTCATGGATCTAGTTATATAAGAGTTTATATTGCTAAGGTATTTGAGTCACTGGTAGATAGCAATCAGAGTGTACCAGCTATCGGAAGCTATGGTAGCCCCTAAAGGCTACAACATGGAAGGAGGAATTGAAAAGCGAGATTCAATCCATGTATCTTGTTATTTGGTAAATCAGCACTTGACCTTAACCCTTAAGTTCAAGTGGATCTTCTAGTAGAAACAATCGTGGATAGGAACAAACACATAATTAAACCAAGATAGGTTTTGAAGGATTTGTAAGCTTAACAAGTTCATTTATGGACCAAAATAAGTATCTCGCAAGATGGATCATTATTTCAATGAGAAAGTTCAAAGTGTATAAATTTCGAGAAATAAATATGAGCCACACATATGTCAAAGCTAGTGGGAGTAATTGGATTCTTTGTTTCAATGAGAATGTTCAAGGAGTTTGAATTTCGAGAAACATAGATAAGCCATATATATGTCAGTGCTAGTGGGAGCACTATAGTCATCTTTCTATTGTACATAGATAATGTACGATTCATAGGAAATTATATTCTAACTTAGCAAGTGTAAAAGCTTGGCTTGGTGTGAGAATTGTTTCGCTATGATATACATGGGAGATACAGAATACGTACATATATCAAGGTGATTCATTGGATTAACCCAAAGCACATGGAATGTTGATGAAAATCAACATGCAGAACTTGGAAAGGTTCGTGCATAATATGGCATAACATTGAGCGATGCTAATGTCTTAAGTTCTACTAGAGGTTATGAGTCGTGTCCCACATCTTTTTCTATGGGTTCGATCATATATGCCATGACATGTACTAGATCTAATGACTCGTATGCCTTGAGCATGACAAGCTGGATTAGATCGATTTGGCAAGAATCAATGAATCAAGATTAAGAACATTCTTAAGTGTCCTTGGAGGATAGAAGAGATGATCTTGATAGTCTGGAAGAGATCATTGTAAGAGTTACATTGATGCTAAGTTCCGCACTAATAAAGGCAATTCCGTTTGCAGTCGGAATTCGTGCTTTTACTGAATGGTGGTATATTAGCTTGAAAGAGTACCGGGCAATACACCATAGTGGAGTTAACATACTTAGAGTATATTACAGTTGGTTAAATTGCAAAGTGGACAATATGACTGAAAGAGATTCATTAGTGACATCTTTTTGAAATTCAATCATTGATGGTCCTTATTAAGTTTCTTGTGACTTTGGGTGAACTTACCTTGAGTATGGATCCCAAGTCACACAAGCTCACATGAAACATACTCAATAAGTACCAACACATTTGATAGTGAGTCAAATGTAAAGACATCGTACTTAATATGTCATATCGAAAGATAATCTTGTCGATCCATTCCATAAGCCGATGTCATTGACCAAGTCTGAAAGTCAGACAAAGTCGAGAGGCATTAGATTTGCAAATGATCAGGCTTAAGCACTCTTAGCTTGGTTTGTTTTAAAACCCAAGAACTTTCAGCGATATAAGTTTTAATTTGATTTGGCGATTATTAATTCATGATCTCAATATATGATGGATTTCGGTCATTTCAATTAGCTTATCACTGCGTTCTCACTTTTGCATGTCTGGAACGCACTTCCCGGGTATTAATTTACTCAAACGTCCACAGTCGGTCATACTCTTGGAAGTAAGTAGTGATTCAAGATTATCGTGAGTATTAGTGGATTGTCCATATTGATTGGACATAGCATAGAGATTGGTCTACTCTAACGCTAACCGTAACTTGTAGTTATAAAGGGTATGTCCATGTGTGACATGATGAAATAGACAAAACTATGTAGTCGATGTTTATTCGTTCCTTCAGCCTTAATAGGAGAAGAGATATCTATGGGCCCCTCGATGATTTGGTGTTGACATCTAAAGTGCTTGGCCAAGCCCTGACTGGAATTGATGTGTTCAATTTAGTAGTCAAATGCAGTCATCACAAATCTATATCGGGAAACATAATCTTGAATTCTTGAGATTGACCATTATCCATGTCTCGAATTCATACAGATATCATAGGACGAAGGGATAGTTGATCACTTATCTAAGGGCTGAATACTGATTAGATCAAGAGTTTGGTAGTTGCATTGGATGGCTAACTCTCTGTTGATTATTGGAGAAATATTAGTCCTTGTATAGTTGATGACTTGTCCAAGTGGGAGACTGTTGGAATAGTGTCCAAGGTCATTAACTATTGGTAATATTTCTAATAATAGCAGGGTACTTTTGGGTTGCCCTCAAGACTCAAATTGAGTAGAATAAATAAAGGAGAAATTGGTTTATTGATTATTATGGTTAATAATTAATAAGAAACTAATTGGAAATATATTTTGGAAATATATTAAGGGAATTAATTAATAGTTTAATTAATTAAAGGGTTGAATGTTCATTAATCGATACTTGATTAATCAGGAATGTTCCAGAACCTTATGGAATTAGGTTTAGATGAATATCACTCCATCCCACATGGGAAAGGAGTGAAATTTCGTGGTTATGACTCCATCCCACATGGGCAGGAGTACTAAACCCTAGGAGGCATCCAAGGCTATAAATAGGGCCTTGGGGATTTCATTCCTCCTTGCTCCTTCGCTTAAAGTATTCGCCAACCCTTCTTCCTCCCCCTCTTAGGGACGATTTCTAACCCCTTTGGGTTTGTGAAATTGACCCTTCTCCTAGTTATTTTTATTCCACTCTTTGGTGTCATTGGGTGCGATACCATTAGAGGGATTCTGGTTTGGGTCCTTTCATCCAAGCAACTTCATGGAGGTTCAAGATCTCAACCATGGAGATCAAGGGCTACATAAGAGGTATATTTTCTTACTTATGCTTTATGTTTTCTAGGGTTGATGTAATTAGCATGAAGCCATAGATCCATAGGATGCATGTACACTTAAGTATATCGTTGTTTCGATTTTTTCCGCTTCCTAGTTTTAGAGTGTATTTGATGCGTAGAAAACCCAACAATATTTATCTTTTGACCTTTTGGATTTTGAATCATCATGCAAAATGCTATCAGAGGATGACAATGATTAGTTGGAAGTTAATTTGGGTACCCACTAATATTTAGGTTTCGTAAAAACTACAGGTGATTTCGAAGCATTTTTCATTTCATTTTGCTTTGAGCAGTTAGATTTTCTACCAGAAGTGGTTGAAAATCTAGATCCATTCTTTGACAAAACCGATCTTGGCTTATCCTTGATTGATTTTGGCAAACTGTTTGTGACTTTGTTATTGAAAATCTGTTTGTTCTTTTGAAACACTGACCTTTTCTTGTTTTGATTAGCCTTCTGATCATCATTTCGAGGACGAGATCTCAAGGACTTTCTAGTTAAAGACCTTCCTCGAGATTCATTCTCTCCTCTTTGAGACGAAAAATGCACAAATGCTCTATTAAAACAATTCCTAGCAATGTGACCAGCAGTACCACAGTTAAAACAAATCTGCTTATTATTATTGTAATTGGTACTGCCTTTGTCTGATTTTCTTTCTTTACTGTCAGCCTTACTTTTTCCACAAGAACATGTGCAAGAATTAGATTGAGTGATATGTGAGGGTGAATCCGGTTGTGTGATTGGTGGAGTGGATGTTCTTGAAACAGGAACATCAGGATTATCAAACAAATCATCAAATATGTCAAAGAAATTTAAATCAACATTATCTAAAGCAGAAGTATCACAAGATGTATTCGAAACAAAAGAGTTATCATTTGTAACAGAAACAAATTCAGGACCTTTTTCATTTTTAGAAACACATCCTTCAGCTTCTTGCTTTGATTGACTTAGGGATTGATCTGCATGGGAAGTAGAAACATTAGTATTTTCAACGTTAATGCTACCTCCTGACACAAATCCATATTTAAGAAATGGCTCTCTATTTATCTCGTCTTTAGTCAATGGCTTAAATTGATAATTGTGATTATAAGGAGGAGGCACTTTGTCATATCCTAAACCCTTTTGCTGATTTTCTTTGAATTTCAAATTATGTTCTATCATGGATGCAACTACTTCACTTGACACATCATATTTTCTAAAATTAAAATCTGCATTTTCAAACTTGTTTTTCAATGTGTCAACCTCAGCAGTTGCCTCATCAAGTTGTTCAGTTACATATCTATAACACGCACTCTTATTGCAATATTTTGCATGAAGTTTTCTAAAATCTTTGGTTTTTGCTTCTAATTCAGCCTTCAGGGGTTTCTGTCCTTTCCTAAGTTGATACCTTCCATATTTCAAGTCATCGTTCTCTCTTTGTAATAATTCTATATGCTCAAGAAGATTTTTTAACTTTATCAATGCATGTTTGAGCATAAGAAGACTGACATACCTCTTTCTTTTCAGATTTGGAAATAGAATATACCATAAAGGAAAACTGCAACTCCATCATCTCTTCTTCAGTATCAACTTTAGCTTCTTCCACAGGAGTATCATTGATTTCAGCCAAATGAGCATTTTCAGGTCCTGAAATATTCAGTGGTTGAATCTGGTCCTCCCAGTCAAAGGACTGAGCAACCACTGCTAGATTAGCAGTCTCACTGTTGACAGTATCATTTCCGAGACCATTTCCCACTGGAACCGTTGTTCGATCACCATTGACCCTTCTGTCTGGTTTAGGACATTCACGAGCAAAATGACCCAGCTCGTGACAATTGTAGCAATGCAACTTTCCCTTGTTAAAGCCTACCTTCTTATCCGGATTCATTCCCCAATTATTTTTTCTCGTCTTCTTAGCAAATTGCTTTGCCCTGAACAGTGCCATTGCTATATGTATGGTAATATCCATTTCTCCCACGTCCTCTGGATGAATTTGATCCAGATCAGCAAAAGTGATTGAGGTGGAAGCTCTCCAGCTACAAAAGCATTGTAGCAATTGACAAGTCCAGTGGCAAGAGCTAAGTTTTCATTGTTTTCTTTGGAATTGGGAGCACAGACCATAACTAGTGCATTGATGAGGAAACAACTTGTGGAACAACAAAGGACTGACTTTGTGGGTGAGACATAGATGAAGAACCAACAAATGGTGTAACTAATGAAGTTTTGGAGAGGGACTCGGCGAGTAAGCGCTCAGACTCGCCGAGTAGGATCGCGCATGGTCGGACTGATTTAATGGTGGACTCAGCGAGTCCATGCGTGGACTCGCCGAGTCCATGTTATTTAATGAAACCCAAATTCTCTAGGGCCTGAGCCCTATTTAAGGGTCTTTTAGCCACCATTTTCGGCTATCAGACCCCTGAGAAACCCTAAAGAGCAGAGTGAAGGCTTGTAGTGCAAGAGGAGGGCTATTTCATCAGTCTAAGTGTGTTTTTGCAAGAAAGAAGGAAGGAGGTCAAACAAGGAAGGTTGAGGAGCTCATATCTATCATCCTTTCATCAGACGAGGCTACTAGAGGTACTAATATGTAACGACCCAAATATCACGACTAAAATTTTCTTTTTAAAACATTACTAAAACCATATTCATAAAAACCGTAACATAAATCATAACATAATTTCGTAGCATTAATTCGAAATACAGAGTTATTATCAGAGTAAAACATCCCAGGCTAGCTGACAATGGTGTGTGCACTGCAATCTTTCCGAGCTCCTCTTTTGAAAATTGAGTACCTGAAACCAAAAACTGAAACTGTAAGCACGAAGCTTAGTGAGCTCCCCCAAACTACCACATATCATACAATAACATATAAAGCACATACTTGGCCTTGCCCACTGCATCGAACCGAGGTCCAGACTAACTGGGGCCTTGCCCCCTGCATCGAACAGAAGTCCGTAAACTAACTGGGACCTTGTCCCCTGCATCGGACTGAATTCCGGACTAACTGGGGCCTTGCCCCCTGCATCGGACCGAAGTCCGGAAACTGACTGGGACCTTGTCCCCTACATCGGACCGAAGTCCGGACTAACTGGGGCCTTGCCCCATGCATCGGAACGAAGTCCGAAAACTAACTGGGACCTTGTCCCCTGCATCGGACCGAAGTCCGGACTAACTGAACATAGCATAGCATAACATATCAACTAGCAAGAACACATATACTGCATACTGCATCGGGCCGTAGCCCGGAACACATAACACATCACACATAACACATAAATCCTGTCTGAGCCACGAAGGCATCAAACATACTAACTACTGCCTCAGATCGAAGTTCGGAAACTACTGCTAACTGAACGGGCTGATATTGTGGCCTTAGACCCATTCCTACTGGAAGGAAACTCACCTGAACTGCCGAATTCTGCTGATAACCCTCGGACTGCTACCCGACCACCGCCTGAAACGCTGCTCCTCTAACTCTCTGAGCTACCAATAACAAAGCAACACTTAGCCTGACAGTCCTCTAAAAGTCAACTAACTCAACTCTGACCAAAGTCAAAGTCCTGGCCAAAGTCAACCTTCCATGTTGACCCTACTCGCCGAGTCAGCCTACTGACTCGCCGAGTTCACTAATTTCTGAGTTATGTCCTGCCCAACTCCGAGTCCCCACTCAACTCACTAATCTAAGCCTTGACTCGAAGGGTTTGGGGTTTCGCGACTTGACTCGCTGAGTCCAAGAACAGACTCACCGAGTACAAGGCAATCTTCATCTGACTCGACGAGCTGTTCATCCCACTCGTCGAGTTGCTCCACTACTTCATGCTACTCGCCGAGTCCACTCAAAGGACTCGCCAAGTCCATTCGAATCCTTCTACATGCAGAGGGCTATGGAGTCATGCATGGACTCCAAACTGTAGATCTACCCTTCCCAAGCATATTCTTCACGTATAGTTGCAAACTTTACGTGTAGAGAATGAGATCTAAGCAAAATACACCATGAACTAGGGTTTAAGGCAAAGAGGCTTCATGATCCATTCAAGGCTGATACTTTGTGCTTCTCAAGACCATCACATGCTTAGATCTGAAGTAGCAACTTCAGATCTGGCTTCTAACTTGAAAGAATAACTTCATGGCTAAAACCTCCAACAACAACACATAGATCTAGGTGCAAAGAGGGGTCCAAGAACTAGTTTATTACCTTCAAAATGCTCAGAATGAACTCTCAATCCCGGATCTATAGTCCTTTCTTGCTCCTCCAAGCTCCTTCTTCCTTCTTCAAGCTGCAATACACCTTACAAGTCAATAAATGGCTCAATCAATGGATGTGACAGCTACGGTTTGATGTCCTGGGTGAAAGAGGCACTAAAGGAACCTTAGGAAAGAGAATGAGGCGTTTAAATAGGCTCCAAGTTCCGATTTTAGGGTTTTCCTCGGTCAGACCAGACTCGCCGAGTCACCTTGGCCGACTCGCCGAGTCGGTCATTTACTCCTCGATCCGGATCCCGCTCGGACTCGCCGAGTCCCTCCCTGGACTCGCCGAGTCTCCCCTTAAAATTGGGGTTTTCTTTCTTTTCTTGGATTTCCAACTGTGGGTGTTACACAATATGTGCTCAAACTCGTGTTTTTGGTGTTCTAGTTGAATCTAGGGTTTTCTTGTGCATTCTTTGGATTGGATTCGAAGTATGTGAGGTCCTAAGTTGGATTTCTTCTTATATATGGACCTTAAGAGGTCAAAAGAGTCCCATTCGCATTGCTTTTTGCTACTCCATTAGACATATGGCCCTAGGTTGCCATTTTAGGGGTTATTTCGCCCAAAGAAGCTTTTTGGTCATCGCATGAGTGTAAAGGTTAGACCTTTACGTGATTATAGTGGTTGGTAAGTCCAGATCTATGGATTGGAGGAAAAGATCTGACCTCAGGAGATTGTTTGAGTTTGAGCATGGCATGAACTCGCCGAGTCCAAGAACAGACTCGGCGAGTAGGATAGTTTTCCCCTATGAATCACACAACTAGTGACTCGCTGAGTTGGGGAAGTGAGTCGGTGAGTCATTGGGGATTTTGAGGACTTGATTTCATGACTGAACTTGATGAGAATTGTTATCGAGAATTTAGAAAAAAAAAAGATAGATTTGAACGATTTAAGATGAAGAACACAGAGAGTAAATATTAATCAGATCTTATATTGATTAAGACTGATTACAAAGTTAAGCAGAAGTGAGTTCTAGCATCGTACTACAACTTCTAGCCTAAGTCCCTATTTATAGGGAACAAACAAAAAATATACTAAGTCTATACATTTTTAACTTCGCACAAAAGATGACTTAGTAAAATAACATAAAATGCGAAACTATACAAAACACTCTATTCGACTATTACAATATACATCAACATTCTCCCCCTTTGTAAACAGTCGATACAATTCAACTCATAAGCTTTTGAATTGCAGAGTGAATTGTCTTTCGCACTTCTCCATACCAGGAGATCACCTTCTTCAAATCTTTCTTGTCTCCTTCGTTATTCTTCTTGCAATTGTTCATACGTACAATGAAGTGTGTATATTGCGAAGAATTATATCTTTCAATCTCTGAGACCTTAAACAAAAATTTCTTCGGGTTGCCTTTTGTGTCTCTGCCAAAAAATACCATGCCAAAAGGTTTTAGGCAGATTTCTCCAACAGCATACTTTGACAAAGCAGATTGTGTCAAAGTCTCCTCCCATGGAACTTTCACTTCCCTTCCCACAACATGTGCTAATTCATCATCTGTAAGGGCTAGACAATCGAAGTAATTGTCTATGAAAGTCTTCACATGTGCGAAGCCTGCTTTGAACACATCTGTATCAGAGCCTTTGAGATTGTTTTCTTCCATATGCTTCAAGATCAGTGCTACTTGAATTAAGTCATTGCAGTTCATCAAAGGAAAGTCAGCAACTGTTAAATCATATTGTTTGTTGTCAGCTCTGATAACAAACTATCTAAAATTCTGTAACATCTCTTCAAACAGAATATCCTTCTTTATCGTCACCACCTTTTTGATATTCATCAACGACCAAACTTCATATGGATTCTTCCCCAAGACAGCATGAAATCTGATTTTTTTTTTAGTATAATCATTCGGATTATCAAATTTCTCACTGATCTTGTATTGTGCATTGATAAACAACATTTCATTTATTTGGAAGTCCAAATGGCAATGATCTGAGTTCGCAATATCATAACTTCTCTTTGGCTTCTTCTCGAACTCAAACATCTCCCTACACACAACTTTTGACTCTATGGTTTTGTAAGAGTAAAGTTTTGCAGGATCTCCTTTGTTCATGGAGGGAGGATCACTTGCCCGTTGCCTCATAATACTCTGAACTTGCCTCATTCTCTCCATCTCAGCCTCAGCCTCTGCTTTCAACTCTTCTTTTGATTTTTCATATAATATTCCTTTTCCTCTTCCTACAACATCCTTTTGAGGTGCAGAGCTTGAACCTCCTTCATTTCTTCCGATAACAATACCTTTGGTAATTGTTCTTGTGGTAATTGTTGTTGCAGAAATCGGTTTTGAAGGAATTGGAAGAGTAGCAACAAGCTGAGTTGATATCACCTTTCCCACAGTTTTCGCATCCTCTTCTTTGCTTCGACCTTCTTCTCCCCTTTGCACCCCTGTGGAAACAGGCGGAGCACTCTTCAGAAGTAAAGAAGTGAAATTTGTGAGTGGAGTAAGGGCTTTGTGAATAGCTTGTTCTAAAGTATTAATCCTTAGAGACAAGAATTCAGGAGTAAGAATTTGAGAGGATGAAGAATGCGAAAGAGCTGTTTTAAGATCAGTGACTAACTGGATGAGCTGATCAAACTTCATCATTATTTCTGCTTTATGATCGGCAAGAACAGGAATATTATTGAGCTTTTGAAGCTGAGAAGAAATGTCCACAATTTGCTTTTGAATTTCATCTTGTTTCATGTGGACATCCTGAAGATCCTTCGCAAGTTCAGACTTCAACTCCTGAATTTTGAAGTTGACGTCTTCACGAACCTTCTTAACATCTTGTACAAAAAGAACATGACGTTCTTTTGTAACTGCGCGAAGATCTTGAACAACAAAAGTAAAATTACTTCCTTGTGACGTAATTCTGAGCTCATTGTTTTTATCGGACTGAGCAATTTTTTCCATGATTCTTTTCTCTGCTCCTTTGATCATGATATCAACCTCCATGGCAGATATTGAAGACATTCGACCAGAATCAGCTTGTGATTGAATAATGGTCTTTAACTTTTGATTCAGTATTTTAAACTGTTTTCCTATCATCAGCATATGATCAGGAATATCTTCTTCATCTGAATCAAAATGAATATCATCAAGTATCCCACCAAAGGCACCTCCTTCGACTTCTGTATCAGACAACGGTTGCGAAGGTTGAGGATTTTCAGGTGATTGCGAAGGGAAAAGTGTGGTGAATGGGTTTTGAAGAGCATGGTCAAAAATGTTTGAAGTGGTAGATAAAGTGGTAACAGGTAATGAAATGGGTAAGGATGTTTGAATTGATGGTGCAACACTCAGGATAGGTGCCCCCGTATCAGATACGTTGACAACCATATCAGAAATAGGAACCTCCTCAGTAACTGATTTGTGAAGAACTATTTCGAGTGGTTTGGTTTGGGAAACAATGGTAGAAATTTGCAAAGTTGGTATGATGGGTAAAGAAATAGGTACCATAGTGGTGACAGGTGGAGTTTCTGGAACAATTTCTTCTTCAGATGATTCATTGCGAATCACCATCTTCCTTCGTTTAACCATTGTACGTTGCATATTTTTCGCAACGTCTTCAGCTCTTTGTCGCTTCTTTATTGGAGATACTGGCGCTGGAATATTGCGAATAGTAACACCTTTACTACTCATTTCCGCTTTGAGAATTTTCTTCAGAACCCTAGACTTGGAAGGTAAGAGTTCCTTCTTCTATTTCTTTGAAGGTTCCTCAGTTAGAATGACTTCAGCTGGTACAGTTGGTGATGATGAACCCTTTGATGGGTTTTGAGCATTCTAACACTTCCTAAGTGTACATACAACCCTAATACCCTTGGATCTATGTTTGTCTAATTATCATGCAAATTTGAATTCCAAGGCTATATTCCTATCTAGCATACATGGGGAAAAATTTTAACTTAAATGATAGATAGAATAACTTATCTTGTTGTTGCTTGTGTTTGGAAACTACTGCTAACTGAACGGATCGGCATTGTAGCCTTAGACCCGTTCCTACTGGAAGGAAACTCACCTAAACTGCCGAATTCTGCTGGTAACCCTCGGACTGCTAGCCGACCACCACCTGAAACGTTGCTCCTCTAACTCTCCGAGCTACCAGTAGAAAAGCGACACGTAGCCTGATAGGCCTCTAAAAGTCAACTAACTCAACTCTGACCAAAGTCAAAGTCCTGGCCAAAGTCAACCTTCCATGTTGACCCTACTCGCCGAGTCAGCCTACTGACTCGCCGATTTCACTGATTTCCAAGTTCTGTCCTGTCCAACTCCATGTCCCCACTCAACTCACTAATCTGAGCCTTGACTCGAAGGGTTTGGTATTTCGCAACTTGACTCGCCAAGTCCAATAACAGACTCGCCGAGTACAAGGCAATCTTCATCTGACTCGACGAGCTGTTCATCCCACTCGTCGAGTTGCTTCACTACTTCATGCTACTCGCCGAGTCCACTCAAAGGACTCGCCGAGTCCATTCGAATCCCTCTACATGAAGTGGGCTATTGAGTCATGCATGGACTATAAACTGTATATCTACCCTTCCCAAGCCTATTCTTCACGTAATGTTGCAAACTTTACGTGTAGAGAAGGAGATCTAAGCAAAATACACCATGAACTAGGGTTTAAGGCAAAGAGGCTACATGATCCACTCAAGGCTGATACTTTGTGCTTCTCAAGACCATCACATGCTTAGATCTGAAGTAGCAACTTCAGATCTGGCTTCTAACTTGAAAGAATAACTTCATGGCTAAAACCTCCAACAACAACACATAGATCTAGGTGCAAAGAGGGGTCCAAGAACTAGTTTATTACCTTCAAAATGCTCAGAATGAACTCTCAATCCCGGATCTATAGTCCTTTCTTGCTCCTCCAAGCTCCTTCTTCCTTCTTCAAGCTGCAATACACCTTACAAGTCAATAAATGGCTCAATCAATGGATGTGACAGCTACGGTTTGATGTCCTGGGTGAAAGAGGCACTAAAGGAACCTTAGGAAAGAGAATGAGGCGTTTAAATAGGCTCCAAGTTCCGATTTTAGGGTTTTCCTCGGTCAGACCAGACTCGCCGAGTCACCTTGGCCGACTCGCCGAGTCGGTCATTTACTCCTCGATCCGGATCCCGCTCGGACTCGCCGAGTCCCTCCCTGGACTCGCCGAGTCTCCCCTTAAAATTGGGGTTTTCTTTCTTTTCTTGGATTTCCAACTGTGGGTGTTACAACTCTCCCCCACTTAAACTAAATTTCATCCTCGAAGTTTGCTACAATCCACCGACTGCGATCTGCCTCCAATACCCCATCGTTCATTCTAACACCACCTGCCTACCTTCGTTGGCCTCCCGCTCAGTCATTCAGACCAATGCCAATCCTTTTAGATAATAATCTTGGGTTCATCCTGACCTTGAACATTTTGGAAACACAACTCACTCAACCGACAATCCTTCTGATAATCTCCAAATACTTCACTGACCCCGTAGGGATTCACCCCTTCTTTCCCTGCACGATATCCTTGCCTTCCCAAGGCGATGCTCCATAACCACCTATCTCCTCTGCCACTGTGAAGACCCTGTCTCCACCAAATCTATTACTCCCGCTACTCCCAGTATGGGTCATCGTCGCCAGTATCCACTGGGCATTCTTTCTATTACCATTCGGTGTCGCGCACCCCACAAACAACTGACTGAATCCTACCATACGCTGCATACTCGCACTGCTACTGACTAAAAATTCCGCTATTCCATATCTGGCTTCCGGATGAACTGAGACCACCCAGGTCCAACTAATATGGCTGAACTTGCAGTCTGACACAAAATTAATACTGCCCAAAATACTGTAACTATCTGAAACATTGAACTGTCTGGAACACTGAACAGCCTGAAACACTGAACAGCCTGAAACACTGAACTGCTTGAAACACTGAACTGCCTGAAACACTGAACTACCTGAAACACTGAACTGCCTGAAACACTGGACTTCCTGCAACACTGAACTGCTCGAACGAAACCTTTCTTTGGAACTAGTTTCCACTAGTCATCCTGTTACTGTGACCGTAACGACCTCCCGATCCAACCGACTGGGTCCAAATGTCGAATCCAAACATCAACAAATCCAAGACTATAATGATGGCTCCCAGGCTAATGGTAGCCCTTAACATACATGAATCCCAATGGTTCACTGCTTCACTGATCTCATGACTATGTTGACGATCCAACTGTCGCATTGCTGGCTCAACCATGACTAAACTTTGGAAAATTCAAAATCCAACCCGTGGATTTCCGTATGCTCGCTGCTACACACGAACTGGTGGATACTACTGCTTCTCCCCTATGTCCAAACAACGCGTTCATGCTGTCTACTAACCTGGCGAATGCTACGGCTACACCCGTAGACCTACAACTCCCTAATACTATTTGGCTGCTAGTGAACGCTACGTCTACCCCCGCAGGCTTACATCACTCTACTACTATCTGGCTGTTAGTGAACGCTATGGCTACCCCCACCGACTTACAACAATACTACTACTATCTGGCTGCTAGTGAATGTTACGGCTACCCCCGCAGACTTACAACACTACTACTACTATCTGGCTGCTAGTGAATGCTACGGCTACCCCTCGCAGACTTACAACACTACTACTACTATCTGGCTGCTAGTGAATGCTATGGCTACCCACCGCAGACTTACAACACTACTACTACTATCTGGCTGCTTACCAATCACTAATCCGAGGACTTCCTAACTATCCCTAGTTCTGCTAGAAGTTCCTCATCTTGATTTCTCAAAATCAGTCCTCAATCACCGGATGCTACATCAACCTCGACATCTTATATCCTTGATGAAATTAGCGTTCCATCGAGGAATTCTTCGACTTGGTTCCCAAACCAACCGTCTACTAATCTAAAAACATGAAACTAACATTGGGAAGTTTCCAAACATCCAACTCTTGAATCCACACAACCCTACATGATGTCTCTACCACTGCCTACTAACACGAAAACATCTCTTGCTAACCATTCTCAAGATCCTCCTTTCCGACTCACAAGAGTCCTACAAGCGACCCTTCACCGGAATCCGAACCACATTCTTACCATTACCATTTACACGCACGGACCGATGGGGAGTTTCTCAAACTCCAAACCCTGAACTACTCAATCCGTCAAACGCTGAACTACTTCTTTCCTTCTCAGAAATCACGTACTCGCTCTGGATTTGCGTGCTCTTACCTTTGTACACTCGGAGGATTCTCCCCCACTTCAATCCTGCTTACACCTCGATGCTCAATAAAGAGAAAACCCAATCCTTACTACCATTCCAAAATCAATCCGCTGAGGAATCCCAAACTTACCATAGCTAAGGATCTAACCTATCCATTCTAAAACTTATACGGCTCCGAACTAGCGAGACATACCGAGTCCCTCCAAGGCATGCTGCAATTACTGCACCCTAAGTAACTTTCTCCAATAGGACTCATCCCTTAGCCACTATCCAAATATCCAAGGTATGCAGATGACATATAACTCGATTACAATCAACCCGCTCAAAATAAAATACTCATACAGATAATGATGCAGAACCATAACAATATAACATCATGCACAAACAGAAGAACTGAAAATGGAAATTGCATACCTGTAACGTCCGGCGCTGCTCATGTCTCCAAGGTAGCCATCTGAAAAGCCCTGCCTCCAACCGCAGGCGCCTCCGCACGGCCCTGACGGCCGTCTGTGATCCTCAAGGTTGCGAGGGCAGGTGCCATCACCTGTCCTGCTGAAAACACACTGGGGCACTGGGCCTTCTTGTGGCCCCGCTGATTGCAATGAAAACATATCAAGTCTGATCCATGAGTGATGGTAACAGTACAATCCCTGCTAAAATGACCAGTCCGACCGCACCTAAAGCAGCTAGACTCACCACCACTACCACTCCTGCACGCGCCCCCGTGCGCCCTGCCACACCTTCCGCATCGACTGCGGTCCTGATAGTCCTTCATCTCGAATCTGATCCCTTAGGCCTTTTGCCCGAACTCGTGAATACCTGAACCTCATCCGACTTCCTTTTCCAGATCTGCTCCAAATCAATTTCCCTCTCCCTGGCCCGAGAAATCATATCTTGCAGCATCTTACAACTGGACCTGCTCACGAACTCTCTAATGTCATCCCTCAGCATCTCGTGATATCGGGCCTTCTTCATCTCTTCATCCGCGACATACTACGGAACAAGAAGGGCCCTCTCCCTGAACTTGGCGGTGATCTCCACCATAGTCTCAGTGGTCCGCGTCAAATCCTGAAACTCCCGAGCCAACAGCTGCACCTCAATAATTGGCGAAAACTCGCCCTGAACCTAGCTGAGAAATCGCTCCAAGTCATCGCGTCCAACGCGGCACCATCACCCAAAGCATCACCAATCTCTTCCCACCAATCCCTCGCTCTGTCCTTCAGAAGACAGGAAGCGAGTCTGACCTTATCCTCCTCAGGACACCGGCTCGTACGGAATGCGTTGGCAACATCAACCGACCATCTGCTGCTAGCGATGGTGTCCCTAGCCCCATGATAATCTGGTGCCCCGCAAGACCTAAACTCCCGAAATGTCAAGGTACGCGCTCCCAACAAAGCCATCATCTCAATACGGACGACTCCCAGCCTCTTATTCAAAATCTCCAATATACCCTCCTTGACCGTGCCAAAGATCACAGGAGTCTGAGCTAGAATACTGCGCATAACCTCGGCTAATATCAACTCTCTCATCCGCTCCTCGAGCTGCTCGGCCCCCGAACTCGAGCTTGATCCCTCTCCGGCACCTGATCTGCCCGCTGGTCTCTCTCGCAATGTCACCATATTGAAACATAACCATTATCAGAATACTCCTTACTGCTGGGAGACCAAACATACTCACTACCAGGTTCCCGGTCTTGTCTCGGCCTTTCCCGAATTGAGTACGGATCCTCTGCTTTCAGTAGTACGGGCCCATACTACCTTCCACATCTATCCGTACTTTCCTCAAGAACCACTTTGACTCCACCAGGTCCCTTTTCTACTACTACTGCTCCAAGCACCACCTCATCCTAGGCTTACCCTAGGGAAACCTCTGACTCAACTCAAACCAGCCCCCAGCTGCTGAAGGTCTCCTTGTGATGCCAATTAGCCATTACCTGGATACCATCACATGTGACGAGGCTCAAATAATCCTTCAAGTAGAGGACTCGTTCCTACAACGGTTGGACTCAAACAAGAGTTGCGCAATAGGACCAAATCCAACACTTTGAGATTATTCAACCATGATCACATGTGACGTACCGTATCCACCTAATGGCTAACTCCCATCACTCAGAATCCCACAATGCACAAAGCAAGCAGCATTCAGACAAAGGGAAAATCTAACCATAACATACTCAAGCAATCATATCCACATAGCAAGAATCTGAACTAGCATGCAACACAACTCATAAATTCAGACATAACCTAAACAGGATATCCTACTACTATCTCTTTAGCACTATCATGCATATCAAAAGCACGTCTAATAGTCACATAAGACATCATCCCTAGATCCTCAGTCCTAATCTAGCATGTTGTTCTACAGAAACTGAAATTGAAACTGCAACTGAAACTGAAACTGAAACTGAAACTGCAACTGAAATTGAAACTGAAACTGGTAATCATCACATACACTTGCATGGGTAATTTGGGAGTACTTACTTGAGATCGGCTGATTGCATGCACCACACCCTTTTCTCTTTTTATAGTTCCTTTCTTTCTAAAATATTTTTTCAATTTTTCAAAAACTCTTTCTTTTCTCAAAAATTTCTTTCGAAAATGTCTTTCTTTTGAAAACCTTTTACCATTTCCTTAGTTTGAGTTCAGACACACTCGAAGTGTATCCGAATCCCTCAAACCAAGGCACTGGTACCAACTTGTAACGACCTAAATATCACGACTAAAATTTTCTTTTTAAAACATTACTAAAACCATATTCATAAAAAACGTATCATAAATTATAACATAATTTTGTAGCATTAATTCGAAATACATACTTATTATCAGAGTAAAACATCCCAGGCTAGCTGACTATGGTGTGTGCACTGCAATCTTTCCGAGCTCCTCTTTTGAAAACTGAGTACCTGAAACCAAAAACTGAAACTGTAAGCACGAAGCTTAGTGAGCTCCCACAAACTACCACATACCATACAATAACATATAAAGCACATACTGGGCCTTGCCCACTGCATCGGACCGAGGTCCGGACTAACTGCGGCCTTACCCTCTGCATCGGACCGAAGTCCGGAAACTGACTGGGACCTTGTCCCCTACATCGGACCAATGTCCGGACTAACTGGGGCCTTGCCCCCTGCATCGGACCGAGGTTAGGAAACTGACTGGGACCTTGTCCCCTGCATCGAACCGAAGTCCGGACTAACTGGGGCCTTGCCCCCTGCATCGGATCGAAGTCCGGAAACTGACTGGGACCTTGTCCCTTGCATCGGACCGAAGTCCGGACTAACTGAACATAGCATAGCATAACATATCAACTAGCAAGAACACATATACTGCATACTGCATCGGGCCGTAGCACGGAACACATAACACATAACACATAACACATCACACATAACACATAAATCCTGTCTGAGCCACGAAGGCATCAAACATACTAACTACTGCCTCAGATCGAAGTTCGGAAACTACTGCTAACTGAACGGGCTGATATTGTGGCCTTAGACCCATTCCTACTGGAAGGAAACTCACCTGAACTGCCGAATTCTGCTGATAACCCTCGGACTGCTACCCGACCACCGCCTGAAACGCTGCTCCTCTAACTCTCTGAGCTACCAATAACAAAGCGACACTTAGCCTGACAGTCCTCTAAAAGTCAACTAACTCAACTCTGACCAAAGTCAAAGTCCTGGCCAAAGTCAACCTTCCATGTTGACCCTACTCGCCGAGTCAGCCTACTGACTCGCCGAGTTCACCGATTTCCGAGTTATGTCCTGCCCAACTCCGAGTCCCCACTCAACTCACTAATCTAAGCCTTGACTTGAAGGGTTTGGGGTTTCACGACTTGACTCGCTGAGTCAAAGAACAGACTCACCGAGTACAAGGCAATCTTCATCTGACTCGACGAGCTGTTCATCCCACTCGTCGAGTTGCTCCACTACTTCATGCTACTCGCCGAGTCCACTCAAAGGACTCGCCAAGTCCATTCAAATCCCTCTACATGCAGAGGGATATGGAGTCATGCATGGACTCCAAACTGTAGATCTACCCTTCCCAAGCCTATTCTTCACGTATAGTTGCAAACTTTACATGTAGAGAATGAGATCTAAGCAAAATACACCATGAACTAGGGTTTAAGGCAAAGAGGCTTCATGATCCACTCAAGGCTGATACTTTGTGCTTCTCAAGACCATCACATGCTTAGATCTGAAGTAGCAACTTCAGATCTAGCTTCTAACTTGAAAGAATAACATCATACCTAAAAACTCCAACAACAACACATAGATCTAGGTGCAAAGAGGGGTCCAAGAACTAGTTTATTACCTTCAAAATGCTCAGAATGAACTCACAATCCCAGATCTATAGTCCTTTCTTGCTCCTCCAAGCTCCTTCTTCCTTCTTCAAGCTGCAATACACCTTCCAAGTCAATAAATGGCTCAATCAATGGATGTGACGGCTAGGGTTTGATGTCCTAGGTGAAAGAGGCACTAAAGGAACCTTAGGAAAGAGAATGAGGCGTTTAAATAGGCTCCAAGTCCCGATTTTAGGGTTTTCCTCGGTCAGACCAGACTCGCCGAGTCACCTTGGCCGACTCGCCAAGTGGGTCGTTTACTCCTCGACCCGGATCCCGCTCGGACTCGCCGAGTCCCTCCCTGGACTCGCCGAGTCTCCCCTTAAAATTGGCGTTTTCTTTCTTTTCTTGGATTTCCAACTTTGGGTGTTACATAATATGTGCTCAAACTCGTGTATTTGGTGTTCTAGTTGAATCTAGGGTTTTCTTGTGCATTCTTTGGATTGGGTTTGAAGTATGTGAGGTCCTAAGTTGGATTTCTTCTTATATATGGACCTTAAGAGGTCCAAAGAGTCCCATTCGCATTGATTTTTGCTACTCCATTAGAGATATGGCCCTAGGTTGCCATTTTAGGGGTTATTTTGCCCAAAGAAGCTTTTTGGTCATCGCATGAGTGTAAAGGTCAGACCTTTACGTGATTATAGTGGTTGGTAAGGCCAGATCTATGGATTGGAGGAACAGATCTGACCTCAGGAGGTTGTTTGAGTTTGAGCATGGCATGAACTCACCGAGTCCAAGAACAGACTCGGCGAGTAGGATAGTTTTCCCCTATGAATCACAGAGCTGGTGACTCGCTGAGATGGGGAAGTGACTCGGTGAGTCATTAGGGATTTTGAGGACTTGATTTCATGACTAAACTTGATGAGAATTTTTATCGAGAATTTAGAAAAGAAAAGATAGATTTGAACGATTTAAGATGAAGAACACAGAGAGTAAATATTAATCAGATCTTATATTAATTAAGACTGATTACAAAGTTAAGCAGAAGTGAGTTCTAGCATCGTACTACAACTTCTAGCCTAAGTCCCTATTTATAGGGAACAAACAAAAAATATACTAAGTCTATACATTTTTAACTTCGCACAAAAGATGACTTAGTAAAATAAAATAAAATGCGAAACTATACAAAACACTCTATTCGACTTTTACAATATACATCAACATTCTCCCCCTTCGTAAACAGTCGATACAATTCAACTCATAAGCTTTTGAATTGTAGAGTGAATTGTCTTTCGCACTTCTCCATACCAGGAGATCACCTTCTTCAAATCTTTCTTGTCTCCTTCGTTATTCTTCTTGCAATTGTTCATACGTACAATGAAGTGCGTATATTGCGAAGAATTATATCTTTCAATCTCTGAGACCTTAAACAAAAATTTCTTCGGGTTGCCTTTTGTGTCTCTGCCAGAAAATACCATGCCAAAAGGTTTTAGGCAGATTTCTCCAACAACATACTTTGACAAAGTAGATTGTGTCAAAGTCTCCTCCCATGGAACTTTCACTTCCCTTCCCACAACATGTGCTAATTCATCATCTGTAAGGGCTAGACAATCGAAGTAATTGTCTATGAAAGTCTTCACATGTGCGAAGCCTACTTTGAACACATCTGTATCAGAGCCTTTGAGATTGTTTTCTTCCATATGCTTCAAGATCAGTGCTACTTGAATTAAGTCTTTGCAGTTCATCAAACGAAAGTCAGCAACTGTGAAGTCATATTGTTTGTTGGCAGCTCTGATAACAAACTATCTAGAATTCTGTAACATCTCTTCTAACAGAATATCCTTCTTTATCGTCACCACCTTTTTGATCTTCATTAACGACCAAACTTCATCTGGATTCTTCCCCAAAACAGCATGAAATCTGATTTTTATTTGAGTATAATCATTCGGATTATCAAATTTCTCACTGATCTTGTATTGTGCATTGATAAACAACATTTCATTTATTTGGAAGTCCAAATGGAAATGATCTGAGTTCGCAATATCATAACTTCTCTTTGGCTTCTTCTCGAACTCAAACATCTCCCTACACACAACTTTTGACTCTATGGTTTTGTAAGAGTAAAGTTTTGCAGGATCTCCTTTGTTCGTGGAGGGAGGATCACTTGCCCGTTGCCTCATAATACTCTGAACTTGCCTCATTCTCTCCATCTCAGCCTCAGCCTCTGCTTTCAACTCTTCTTTTGATTTTTCATATAATATTCCTTTTCCTCTTCCTACAACATCCTTTTGAGGTGCAGAGCTTGAACCTCCTTCATTTCTTCCGATAACAATACCTTTGGTAATTGTTCTTGTGGTAATTGTTGTTGCAGAAATCGGTTTTGAAGGAATTGGAAGAGTAGCAACAAGCTGAGTTGATATCACCTTTCCCACAGTTTTCGCATCCTCTTCTTTGCTTCGACCATCTTCTCCCCCTTGCACCCCTGTGGAAACAGGCGGAGCACACTTCGGAAGTAAAGAAGTGAAATTTGTGAGTGGAGTAAGGTCTTTGTGAATAGCTTGTTCTAAAGTATTAATCCTTAGAGACAAGAATTCAGGAGTAAGAATTTGAGAGGATGAAGAATGCGAAAGAGCTGTTTTAAGATCAGTGACTAACTGGATGAGCTGATCAAACTTCATCATTATTTCTGCTTTATGATCGGCAAGAACAGGAATATTATTGAGCTTTTGAAGCTGAGAAGAAATGTCCACAATTTGCTTTTGAATTTCGTCTTGTTTCATGTGGACATCCTGAAGATCCTTCGCAAGTTCTGACTGCAACTCCTGAATTTTGAAGTTGACGTCTTCACGAACCTTCTTAACATCTTGTACAAAAAGAACATGACGTTCTTTTGTAACTGCGCGAAGATCTTGAACAACAGAAGTAAAATTACTTCCTTGTGACATAATTCTGAGCTCATTGTTTTTATCGGACTGAGCAATTTTTTCCATGATTCTTTTCTCTGCTCCTTTGATCATGATATCAACCTCCATGGCAGATATTGAAGACATTCGACCAGAATCAGCTTGTGATTGAATAATGGTCTTTAACTTTTGATTCAGTATTTTAAACTGTTTTCCTATCATCAGCATATGATCAGGAATATCTTCTTCATCTGAATCAAAATGAATATCATCAAGTATCCCACCAAAGGCTCCTCCTTCAACTTGTGTATCAAACAACGGTTGCGAAGGTTGAGGATTTTCAGGTGATTGCGAAGGGAAAAGTGTGGTGAATGGGTTTTGAAGAGCATGATCAAAAATGTTTGAAGTGGTAGATAAAGTGGTAACAGGTAATGAAATGGGTAAGGATGTTTGAATTGATGGTGCAACACTCAGGATAGGTGCCCCCGTATCAGATACGTTGACAACCATATCAGAAATAGGAACCTCCTCAGTAACTGATTTGGTAAGAACTATTTCGGGTGGTTTGGTTTGGGAAACAATGGTAGAAATTTGCGAAGTTGGTATGATGGGTAAAGAAATAGGTACCATAGTGGTGACATGTGGCGTTTCTGGAACAATTTCTTCTTCAGATGATTCATTGCGAATCACCATCTTCCTTCGTTTAACCATTGTACGTTGCATATTTTTCGCAACGTCTTCAGCTCTTTGTCGCTTCTTTGTTGGAGATACTAGCGCTGGAATATTGCGATTAGTAACACCTTTACTACTCACTTCCGCTTTGCGAATTTTCTTCAGAACCCCAGACTTGGAAGGTAAGAGTTCCTTTTTCTATTTCTTTGAAGGTTCCTCAGTTGGAATGACTTCAGCTGGTACAGTTGGTGATGATGAACCCTTTGATGGGTTTTGAGCATTCTAACACTTCCTAAGTGTGCATGCAACCCTAATAACCTTGGATCTATGTTTGTCTAATTATCATGCAAATTTGAATTCCAAGGCTATATTCCTATCTAGCATACATGGCAAAATTTTTTAACTTAAATGATAGATAGAATAACTTACCTTGTTGTTGCTTGTGTTCCTTGAAACCTTATGAGCCTAGCACCCCAAGTGTGATGCCTCAAATGCTTCACACAACACCAAATGCTCTTGGAAAAACTTATGAGAGAACACACACTTCTTGAAATCGGCCAAGCCCTCTTGTTTCCTTAGTGTAACCGATTTTGGTGGAGAATATTATTCTTATATAGTGTTGACACATCTAGGGTTACACCATGTAAACCCTAATGTGTCATGACTCTCCATTTCCATGACCCATGGGATTGTAACTCCCATGGAGCATCCATGGAGCATCCTATGGGTGGAACCCAACTTGATAGTCCATGGAGCCTCTTAGCCCACTATACAAGATATGGATGATTTACATAATCAGCCCATATATTTAATTAGTTATCTTTTGATCACTTAATTAATTCTAAATTAATTCTTGATCAAACTAATCAAATAATATTATTAATATATTAGAACTTATAATATATTAATAATCTCTAAGTGTTATTTCTCTCATTTAGTCTATCCAATTGCATGGTGCCATGCAACCCAAATGGACCATACCGGGTCGGGTCAAGTACATACCAGAAATAGTTATGGACTTAGACACCTTATCCAACAGTCTCCCACTTGGATAAGTCTAGTAACTATTACTGCAAGTATGACTTCAGGAACCGATCAGCAATCGTAGCTCTTTTCAAGGTTTCTCGGAACTGAGAAGATGATGGTATGCCATTTAAGATAAGTGATCATATAATCCTCTGTTCTAGATATCAGTCAGACAAATACATGGAACAATGTCTTACTTATTATCCAACAGTTTGTTTCCCGATTTCCGATTTGTTTGGCAAAGAACTTAATTGAACACATCAACTTAGTTCTGACCGGGCCCAGTACATAGGTCAAAACAAAATCATCGAGGGGCCCAGATATCAGCTTCTAATCCAAGAAGGAACAGATAAACTTCGACTGATATGTTTGTTCTACCACTCATTGAATTACACACAAGAGCACGATTTATAACATCGAGTTACCAATGCGTTTTCGTACAATCAATGCATAACCAACTTGTAAGTAACAAATCATATCTCTAGGTTTGAAGACTTATATGATATTACCGTCTCACGATTACTCGAGATAGAATTCCATGAAGTGATTCCAGTGAGCGTGGGTTGAGTCCAATGCTCAGAACTTATGAGCACTCATGATTGTTGTAGCCCTTGTCTAACACCTTAGACCTCTGCAACCAATCATGACAGTCTTGATTCATACCTACTTCCGACATATGACCGACCGTGGAGGTTTCAATAATATGTTATACCAAACAAAATTATTCTGGAAGTCAAAACATGCAAAAGAAATATAGTAAACGATTGACAAGACATAGCAACACTTTACTCATAAATAAAACACCTTTTATTCATCATCTAATGTCAATTACACTTTACAAATTTCGAGGTTATCTAACTACTAAATCTAATATCATCCTTCAGCCCTATGCTCCGAGCATGCTGGAGATGCTTAACCCGAGTCAGTCCCTTCATGAGGGGATATGCTGGGTTCTCATCCGATGATACCCTCTTTGCCATGAGGAGTCCTTCTTCTATTCGATGTCTAATAAAATGGTATTTTCTGTCGATGTGTCTGGATCTCCCGTGATCCCTTGGTTCCTTGGCTAAGGCAACAACGCTTTCACTATCACAAAAAATTTCCATTGGCTCTTTAATAGTTGGTACAACTCCAAGGTCTCCGATGAAGTTCTTTAGCCATATAGCCTCCTTTTCCACCTCGCTCACTGCAATATACTGTTATTCACAAGTGGAATCTGCCACTGTCTCTTGCTTGGAACTCTTCCAAGAAATTGCTCCTCCATTTAGGGTAAAGACCCAGCCTGACTGAGAGCCGAAATTATCCCTATCAGTCTGGAAGCTAGCATCACTATACCCTACAACTCTCAAGTCATCACTCCCACCGAGGGTAAGGACCCAGTCCTTAGTCCTTCGTAGGTACTTGAGAATATTCTTTACCGCAGTCCAGTGTGCCTTGCCAGGGTTCTCCTGAAACCTGCTAACCATGCTCAAGGCAAAGGCTACATCAGGTCGAGTACACGTCATAGCATACATGATCGAACCTACAGCCGAAGCATAAGGTATTCGACTCATTTCTGCTATCTCAGCCTCAGTGCTAGGGCTTTGTGTCTTACTCAATTTGGCGTTACTCAGGATGAGTAACTCTCCTTTCTTGGAGTCCTGCATGCTGAATCTTTTCAGCACCTTATCCAAGTAGGTACTCTGACTAAGTCCAATTAGTCTTTTACTCCGATCTCTCAAGATCCTTATCCCTAAAATATAGGCAGCTTCACCAAGGTCCTTAATAGCGAAACACTTTCCAAGCCAGGACTTTACTTCCTGCAGGGTTGGAATGTCGTTTCCTATGAGTAGTATGTCATCCACATACAATACCAAAAAGCTAACTGTACTCCCACTAGCCTTGACATACACACAGGATTCATCTTCACTCCTAGAAAAGCCAAATTCCTTGACCTTTTCATCAAAGCAAAGATTCCATCTGCGAGGTGCTTGCTTAATCCATAGATGGATTTCTCAAGCTTACACACTCTATTAGGGTACTCGTTCCTAACAAAACCCTCTGGCTGACTCATGTAAACATCTTCAACCAACTTGCCATTAAGGAAAGCGGTTTTGACATCCATTTGCCATATTTCATAGTCATGAAATGCAGTTATGGCTAACAGAACCCAAATAGACTTAATCTTGGCTACCGGAGAAAAGGTCACATCATAATCCAATCCAAGAATTTGAGAGAAGCCCTTTGCAACCAGTCTAGCCTTATAAGTGTGTACTTTACCATCCATGTCGGTCTTCTTCTTGAAGACCCATTTGCACCCTACAGTGTTACGACCTAGTTCATTCTCAACCAAGTTCCAAAGTTGATTGTCATACATGGATTGTATCTCGCTATCCATAGCCTCTTTCCATTTAGCAGACTCGGGCCCTGCCATGGCTTCCTCGTAGCTGTTAGGGTCATCTTGACTTACTAGTGTCCCATCACTAATAAGTGTCTCACCTTCTGCAGTAATATGGAATCCATAGTAATGCTCAGGTGCACTCCTAACTCTCGTGGAACGTCTCAGAGGTACAGATTCGTCAATTGTCTCAACAAGAGTTTCCTCCTCAAGTTGAGGGCTAGAGTTTGAAGTTCCTTCACCACTTGACTCTTGAATTTCATCAAGATCAATTTGCCTCCCACTGTCTCCTTGGCTTATAAACTCTCTTTCTCGGAAGACTCCTCTTCTTGCTACAAAGACCACATTGTCACTAGGTCTGTAGAAGAGGTAACCAAAGGATTGCTGTGGGTAGCCGATGAAAATACACCTCTCGCTTCGAGGTTCGAGCTTATCATGAGTCTCGCATCTCACGAAAGCCTCGCAACCCCAAATCTTGATGTGGTCTAGTTTAGGTACTTTACCAGTCCACATCTCGTGAGGAGTTTTGGGAACTTTCTTTGTAGGGACTAGATTAAGCATATGGGCGGCAGTCTCTAAGGCATACCCCCAGAATGAGATTGGTAGCGAATCTCGACTCATCATGGAACGAACCATGTCCAACAAGGTTTGATTACGCCTCTCAGCCACACCATTCAACTGCGGTGTCCTGGGAGGTGTCAATTGTGAGACAATCCCACATTCCCTTAGATAGTCGAGGAACTCTGAACTAAGATACTCACCACCTCGATCGGATTGAAGCATCTTAATGTTCCTGCCCAATTGATTCTCGACTTCCTGTTTAAATTCCTTAAACTTCTCGAAAGTCTCTGACTTATGCTTGATTAAGTAGAGATATCCATATCTACTGTAATCATCAGTAAAAGTCAAATAATAACGATTAGCATCCCTTGTGGCATGTTTGAATGGTCCACACACATCCGTGTGTATAAGGTCCAACAAACCTTCACCCCTTTCACACGAGCCTGTGACGGGTGACTTTTTCATTTTTCCAAGTAAGCATCATTCGCAACTATCACCTGACTTTAGGTCAAACGACTCCAAGACTCCATCCTTTTGGAGTTGGCCTATGCGTTTCTTGCTTATATGTCCACGACGACAATGCCACAATGATGCTTTATCCAAGTTATTATTATTAGGAGAATCAATACACAAAACATTATTTTATGAGTTATCTACAACAGATACAGCTTCATACACACCATAACAAGGTAATGCTTTAAAATAAAGAACATTATTAAGGAAAGCATTAATCGAACCAACTTCATTATCAAATGAAAAGGTGAAACCTTGTTTGTACAATGTATGAAAGGAAATAATATTTCTTGCCATTTATGGCGAATAACAACATTTATTCAAATCTAAATTTAACCCACTACTTAGCGATAAAGTATAAACTCCAATCTTGGTGACAGGTGTAACTTTCCTATTCCCCATGATTAAGTTTATTCTTCCTTGCTCCACATTCTCACTTCTTCCTAGTCCCTGCAAGTCACAACAAATGTGAATACCATAACCGGTATCAAGGACCCAAGATTTCGAATGGGGTGAGTTATTAGAAATGATAGTGTAAATACCTGCATGGTTGGGTTTAACTTTCCCATCCTTCACATCTTGCTGGTATTTTGGGCAGTTCCGCTTCCAATGTGATTTTTCATGGCAATAGAAGCATTCAGCCTCTATTGGGTCAGAAGAAGGAGTGACAAAACCTTTCTTGGTTCCACTTGAAGAAGAGCCATCAAGGGTCCTAACCTTGGTACCCTTCGAAGAACTATTTCTCTTCTTCCCTCGACTTTTCCTGATTGCCAAAACCGGAGTGGAGTTTGGAGTAGGAGTGTTAACAACCAACTTCCCCTTAAGACCTGATTCTGTGGTCTTGAGAAGTCCCTGAATTTTGTTGAGTGTGACCTCTTCCTTATTCATGTGATATGTCATGCGGAATTGATCATAGCACGATGGTAAGGAGCGCAAAATTATATCTATTGCAAGCTCCTCAGGGAAGTTCACATTAAGCTTCAGCAACCGATCCACATACCTTTGCATTTTTTGCATGTGGCTCGTGACGGAATCGCCATCCTTCATCATGGTTGTTATCATGGAGCAGATGATTTCGTACCTCTCTTGTCGTGCACTTTGATGGTATCTTTCCATCAAATCTTGGTGCATTTCATAAGGGTAGAAATCCTCATAGGACTTTTGGAGTTCTGCTATCATTGTGGCCATCATGATGCATGCTACTTTCGTAGCATCCCTTTCATGTGCCTGAAAGTCAGTGATCTCCTGAGGAGTTGCAGTGGTCTCATCAATCTCCTTAAGCTCCTTGTCGAGGACATATTATTTGTCCTCGTAGCGGGTAATCATCCTGATGTTTCTGATGCACTCATTGAAGTTGGATCCATCAAAAGTGACTTTCCCACACATGCTCATAAGAGTAAAGGAGCCATTAGGATTCGATCCAGAAGCAGCAATGTTTGAAGACATCTGAAGGAAGAGGACAAGATTAGTTTAGATATTAGGAGAGTCCTTAATAAAACACCCAAATGTAATATTAAGGCTAGGATCCAATCACAATATATTATAACTTAGAAAAGGTATGCCGTAATCTAAGCTATAACATATTTGAAAGGTAGGTGAATGACGATTCACCAATTTCCACCACGAAAACCGAAATATTAGATATTAGGTTTTATGATTGGTTCTTAGAAATTCCTAGATTCTTTGAGATTCAATGAACTTTTCAAAGGCATGTTTCAATCTCAAGTGTGCCCTCCAAGTTTTGTGACTGGGATACCGAGGATCACAAAACGAGGTGTGAAGTAACCATGCAAATCACTTGGTACCCTTAAAGTTTATCACTCAATCGATGTGCCGGTAAACCACACACGCTCCACCGATACTATAATAAACCTTAATTCACCCTTTACCTACCTTGTTAAGTCCAAGTTAGTGTGCCGGTTAACCACACACGCTCCACCAACGACTTAGACAAAGTGTAAAGTGTAATTTCATGGATTAGCACCTTATTCACATTTTCCTAAAGTAACTAAGATTGGGAATTTAATAAAACATTTAGTTACTTTATTATATTCATCATACTTTGAATGAGAATTTATAAGTCCTTGTCTTACCCGTTCGGCTAACGACCCTCCACCAGTCAAGCAAGCGGTGGGTGAGAGTAGACACCCATTAAGTCACCATTTTATAGGCAACAACCTTATACCCACCTTATAGACCGGCTTCGTGAATGAGGCGTACTAGCGGTAAGACGACTTTGTTATTATACATACATACATATATATATATATATATATATATATATATATATATATATATATATATATAATTATTAAATCATCATAATATAACTATAAGGATTGAATGTTAACTTTTAAAATTCTAAGGGTTGGAACTAAAGTTTTAACTTAACTTTACTTGTTCCAAAACTTGAGGGCAAATTTGTAACTTTCAAAACTTTTCATTTCTTGTAACTTATGAGTTTAATAGAGTAATAAAATGAAGACTCTTCATTTTTCTAACTCTTGTATTCTTTTAATGGTTTTAATTCAAGTGTGACTCTTGGTTTTCCATAACTTGAGGACAAGTTATGGACTCCATTAAAACACATTATGATCAAGAATTAATCTACCACATAGCTTACAAATAATTCCTATGATCATCTAAAACATCATAAGAACAAGAACATGAATATGAACACATTCATAAATCAAAATTACACTTAAAACTTTGTAATTTTGATAACTAGTTGTGGTAAATGAATTAGCAAAGACATTACACCATCTAAAACAAGTTTTTAAGTACCAAAACAGTTTAGGGTAATGTTTCTAATTCATTTCCAGCAACTATAGTCGAAATTCTGCAACCTGTCGACCCTACTCGCCGAGTGCATGAACTTACTCGCCGAGTTGGTTGAAGATACACGTGAACTCGACGAGTCCATTCGTAGACAGCAAGATTTTCGACTTTTTTCAACTTTTAAGCACAAATAAAAAGCAAACAAGCCTAGGCTTTGATACCACTGATGGGTTTTGAGCATTCTAACACTTCCTAAGTGTACATGCAACCCTAATAACCTTGGATCTATGTTTGTCTAATTATCATGCAAAGTTGAATTCCAAGGCTATATTCCTATCTAGCATACATGGGGAACAATTTTAACTTAAATGATAGATAGAATAACTTACCTTGTTGTTGCTTGTGTTCCTTGAAACCTTATGAGCCTAGCACCCCAAGTGTGATGCCTCAAATGCTTCACACAACACCAAATGCTCTTGGAAAAACTTATGAGAGAACACACACTTCTTCAAATTGGCCAAGCCCTCTTGTTTCCTTAGTGTAACCGATTTTGGTGGTGAATATGATTCTTATATAGTGTTGACACATCTAGGGTTACACCATGTAAACCCTAATGTGTCATGACTCTTCATTTCCATGACCCATGGGTTTGTAATTCCCATGGAGCATCCATGGAGCATCCTATGGGTGGAACCCAACTTGATAGTCCATGGAGCCTCTTAGCCCACTATACAAGATATGGATGATTTACATAATCAACCCATATATTTAATTAGTTATCTTTTGATCACTTAATTAATTCTAAATTAATTCTTGATCAAACTAATCAAATAATATTATTAGTATATTAGAACATATAATATATTAATAATCTCCAAGTGTTATTTCTCTCATTTAGTCTATCCAATTGCATGGTGCCATGCAACCCAAATGGACCATGCCGGGTCGGGTCAAGTACATACCAGAAATAGTTATGGACGTAGACACCTTATCCAACACCCTTCGCAGGTTTCTTGCTAACCTTCTTTGTTTTAGATGGAGTAGCAACATCTAGTAAAACTCCAGTCTGCTCATCTGTATTAACAGTTCGCAAATATCTCACCAAACTTTTGTGGGTGGGAGAAACTTTGTGAAGCATCGCATCTGGAATACGAGCCACATGAGTAAATATCGCTTCATCATCTTCTACAACTTTGGGGAATTGATAGAAAGAAAATTCAGCAACTTCCACATTGGTCAGCATTGGAATTTCTTCTTTCGCATACACGTGTTCAAGAATTAAACTCCAGTATCTTGCACATGAAATTCACTTCTCCGAATTTGTATTTTCTAGGCTCTTTACAAATTCCTTCCACAGCTGTGTTGCATAATCGACATTAATATCATAGTATATGCCCATCACCATAGCATATACTTCCATTCTTCCTCTATCCAACCCGATTACTCTTCCTGTAAGACATCTGAGAAAGATTCCAAAGAGAAAATTCCACATACATGGTAACCCAGACTTTCTGAAATCACTGATTTTTGTCAACTTCGGTTGATGCCCCATTTCATTAAACATATGAATAACCTGGGAGTTGACAGGTTTGATAAATGGAGGGTTGTTTGGAATTTGCAGAATTTCCACAAACAAGTTCTTTGATAGTTTAACTCGTTTGTTGTTGGTTAGGTTAAAAGTAATCACATCCGCCGTGTGATTCTATGAAGCCGTTGAAGTGGCACGCGAGAACCATACCATTCGAACCGGAACTGAACTGAACATTGCAGTTGCTAAAGAAGAGCGTTTCAGAGCAACAATCAGCATCTTCAACCCTTCTGGATAAGCGGAAACTTTCGGATCAACTTGGTAGTTAGTACTTTGAATCTTCATCAGGGATTGAGAAAGAACCTCATCAGTGTTTGAAGTAGTGGCTGCCATTGTTAGGGTTTTGAAAAAAGAAAGTTGAAGTTTGGATCAAGGTGTAATCTTGGAAGTGTTGTTAGAGTTCTTGTTTGCGTAACCGTACACAGTGTTCTTTAACCCCCTTTTATAGGTTGCTCAAAATTGATTTGAAATTGAAGCGGGATACATTTAATGTTATCCGACGTGGCACCTTGAAAGTCGGATCATGACTGCAAAAGGTAACAACATTCCAAAAAGTAACTATCACATCTCCTTGAAAACCGGACAAAATACCAACGATTTTGAGTATACAGCCTGTCAAGTATCCGTTATAGAATTCGAACCGGTAAAACCCTTAGCATGGAAGCAAGGCTCATTCACTTTTGGGATTTAAAGCGAAGTCATATGCCAGGCTTGCGAAATCATCAGTCTGAGTTGGTTGTACTCAGAACCTCAAGGATTTCGTGTGTGCATTGTGCCAAACAAAATAAGATAAGAAACAAAGATATTTGGAATGTGGTGATGTCAACAATTCAATGTGACATGAATGCAGTAAAACCCCGGGCAAAGGTTGCTTCGTTAATTATCAAGAGAGATAATCAACTACTTGTATAGTTTCCCGTGAATTACAATCGAATACTTGTAGAAAAGTATCAAAGGGCTACTTTTTAAAAGTCATATTGGATTGGTTTAAAATTTCATTACATGTCAACCTTAACATAAGGTGAGAAATTGTAAATGAAATTACTTGTTTGACCAGTGTAGTCAGTGACAAGTTGGTTTTGGAGAATATTTATCATGACAAGAATTTGCGAATGAAACTTATACTGAAATCATATTCAAAACAAAATTTTGTTATGGATCTTGTTGGGTAACAAACATTCTGGGTTCGGAATATTTGATCAAGACCACACATGCGAATTGAATATGATTTGAAGTTTCGAAATTTTTGATACTGAAACAAAGGTTTCGTAAAAATCTGGAACAAAGTTCCCCGTCAATTCCTTAAGGTTTATGATTTATGGGTTTCACTTTCATCACAGACTCATGATGATAGATCATAAACACAGAGTTGTGATTTGTCTAGGTTTTGATTGGTTTGATCAAAAACCTCAAGGACAAATCTTTTCAAAAAAAAAATTTGGAGTGAAAGAATTGTTTGGTTTAAAAAGATTGGATAAGAATCGAAGTGTACCTCTGTTATAATGGACAAAACAGAAAACTCTTAACTCATTTGAGAAGAGTAAGGTAGCTCATGTTGACTTATGTGAATATAAGCCTTTTTGGGAAGAAATTATCATGTGATAACGTCATTAAGGCTTTCTTTGCACACATAGAGTCGTGTTGAGGCTTTGGGTCTACATACAGCAGCATGCTTCTAGGGACATCCTAACTAGTCTTAAAAAAAAACTTAATACCTTCCCATAGAAACAAAATGTATGTCCACTTCGCATTTGAGCCCTGCATTAAATTCTCAGCACACAATTGAAAAAACAAAGAAAAATAAAATCTTTTTGGATTTTTGATTTTTCAAAAGAAAATACAAAAAAAATGAAAATCTTTTTGAATTTTTGATTTTTCAAAAGAACATACAAAAAAAATGAAAATCTTTTTGGATTTTTGATTTTTCAAAAGAAAATAAAATAATATGCATAAAACTTACCTAAGTTGATATTACCACAGATGCGAAATGATATGGATGCGAAGCCTCTGAATGAACAGTAACCTCTGAATAATGTTGACGCATCTACGGAACAAAACATTTATTCTTGTGTGGATGAAATTGAATTCGCATTAATCATTCCCAAACCTGCTAAAATTCTAACAAATGATTTTTCATCAAGAGGTTTTGTAAAAATATCAGCAAGTTGTTTAGTTGTTTTGACAAAATGAATTTCAATATTTCCATTTTCCACATGATCTTTGATAAAATGATATCGAAGAGCAATGTGTTTTGTCTTTGAATGTTGCACTGGATTATGACAAATGCGAATCGCACTTTGTGAGTCACAATACAAAGGAATCATTTTCATGTTGATTGCATAATCACGAAGTTGATGCTAAATCCATATAATTTGCGAAGTGCAAGCAGCCGCAGAGATGTATTCTGCCTCAGCAGTTGATATAGCCACACAAGTTTGTTTCTTTGATTGCCAGCTCACCAACTTTTCATCCAATAATTCACACCCACCAGTCGTACTTTTTCTATCCAAGGTACATCCTCCTAAATCAGAATCCGAAAAAGCTTGAATGAAAAATCTGGTTTTCGTAGGATACCAAAGTCCTAAAGAAACGGTTCCCTTTACATATCGAAAGATATTTTTCACTGCCGTTAAATGTGGTTCTCTTAGATTTGCTTGATATCTAGCACAACAACAAACCGAAAACATAATATCAGGTCTACTCGCAGTTAAGTACAATAAAGACCCTATCATGCTACGATACAATGTTAAATCAATAGCAGGAGTGTCTAACAAAGGAGTTAGTCGTGTTCCTACTGCCATAGGGACTCTGAGCTTCGTGATATTAAGCATTCCAAACTTTTCAAGCAAGTTCTTTGTATATTTTTCTTTATTGATGAAGATTCCTTGGATGTTTGTCTTATGTTTAAACCAAGAAAATTATTAAATTTTCCCATCATGCTCATTTCAAACTGACTTTTCATTAAATTTTCAAACTCAAGGGACAATGCTGGATCAGTTGAACCAAAGATAATATCATCAACATAAATTTGAACAAGCATTAGATGACACCCAACTTTCTTGCGAAATAATGTGGGGTCGACTGATCCTTGTTTAAATTTAGATTGTTTCAAGAAATTTGTAAGTGTTGCGCACCAGGCCCTTAGTGCTTGTTTTAACCCATATACAGCTTTATCTAAAATATAAACTTGATCAGGATGCTCAATGTTTAGAAATCCTGGTGGTTGTTCAACATATACTATTTCTTCTAGTTTTCCATTTAAGAATGCACATTTAACATCCATTTGATAAACATCAAAGTCTTTGTGAGCTGCATAAGCTAAAAATATGCGAACTGCTTCAAGTCTTGCAACAGGTGCAAATGTTTCTTCATAATCAATGCCTTCTTGTTGCGAATAACCTTTAACCACTAGTCTTGCTTTATTTCGAATAATATTTCCATCTTTGTCGGTTTTGTTTTTAAAAATCCATTTTAATCCAACAATTGAAACATCAGAAGGTTTCGAAACTAATCTCCAAACCTTGTTTCGTTCAAATTCCGCCAATTCAGATTGCATAGCGACAACCCAATCTGAGTGTTCTATAGCATTTTTGACTGTTTTTGGCTCTATTTTCGAAATAAAGACATTAAACATACAAAGCTCTTGGTTAGTATTCAGTACCTCTTTTTTCGCACGAATTTGAGCTCTAGTCAACACACCTTCTTGTAAATTACCAATTACCTGTTCTTGTGGATGATTTCTTGTCCATTTCGCAAGTGGTGGATAATTTGGATCATATTCTAATGGTGCATCTGCATGCATATCTTCATTTTCAGATCCTACAACAGAAAAGTTATCATTAAATTCATGAAAGTCCGCATTTTTATCAAGATTATTTGTCGCTGTTTCATCATGCTCTCTCTCAACATTATCTGCATTTGGATACTCCCCCTCAAAACTATGTTCATCTTGATTTTGCGAATGCTCCCCCTCAACTTGATGTTGTTGTGGATTTTGTGAATGCCCCCCCTCAAAAGTTGGTATACAATCTTCATGAACACTTGTGTGTTCCTCCTCCATATGACCATTTGGTGTGCTTTCACAAGTTATCGACGTTGTAGTGATTGTTGATTCATCATTATGTTTTGAGGATTCTGATGTTTGATTATCAGGAGCATTATTTTCTGCATCAATTGCCCTGTCAGGAATTCCAAAAATTAAGTCATAATCAAAATCATTAATTTTAGAATTATCAATTTGATTATTTGAATCCACAAGTATTGGTTTCTGATCGAATTTACTATCAATTTGTTTAAGATAGTAATCGTCAAATGTTAAATTGAAAGTTTCTTCAATTTTTTCTTGTTCGTTTATTAAGCACTCTGTATGCAACTGAATTCTGTGAATATCCTAAGAAGATGCCTTCATCAGCTTTTGCTTGAAACTTTGACAAATTATCTTTGAGATTCATAATAAAGCACCTGCAACCAAAAACATGAAAGAATTTTACATTAGGTTTCCGATTATTGATTATTTCATATGGAGTAACATTGAATCTTCTGTGAATGTATGATCGATTCTGAGTAAAACATGTTGTGGACACAGCTTCTGCCCAAAGATATTGAGGTAGATTCGCATATGTTAGCATGGTTCTGGTAGCTTCGCATAAAGATCGATTTCTTCTTTCAACTACACCATTTTGTTGTGGCGTATATGGTGATGAGAAATTATGCGAAATACCTTTGTTTGTGAGAAAATTGTCAAGAGTTTGATTTTTAAACTCCGAACCATTATCACTTTTAATTTTTCGTACATTCTTCTTCAGACTAATTTCAATCTTTTTGATAAAATCAATCATCGTCTGAGCAACTTCAAATTTCAACCTGAGAAAAAATATCCATGTGAATCTAGAGAAATCATATACAACAACTAAAATATACCGCTTTTTATTTATTGTTGCAATAGTTGATGGTCCACATAGATCAATGTGAAGAAGTTCCAATGGATCTACTATCTTTGAATCTATGACAATCGGATGACCTTTTCGATGTTGTTTTCCTTGTTCGCAAGCTGCACACAAAGAATCATTGTCAAATTTTAATACTGGTAACCCTCGAACTAAATCTTCAGTTACAAGTTTATTTATATTTCAAAAGTTCAAATGTGACAATCTTCTATGCCAAAGCCAGCTGAGATCATTGGATGCTTTTTATAGTAAACACACAGCTGGTTTTCCCACAATTGGTTTGATGTCCAGTGTAAACATATCACCATATCTTTTTGGATTTCAGAAGTATTTCATTTGTCTTTGCATTTGAGATGATACTTCCTTCTTCATTAAACATTACTTGATTTCCAGTACCCACAACAAGTTGTGATACACTTATCAAATTGTGTTGAAGTCCTTCAACATAAGCAACTCTGTTTACTGTGAAGTTTCCATTAGTGACTTTCCCATATCCTTTCATTTGACACTTGTGATTATTTCCAAATTTGACAACTCCAGCATTTTCCAAGCTTCGGTAATCTCGCAAATTTTCCTTTCTTCCAGTCATATGACGAGAACAACCACTATCAATATACCATTTTGTATCATATTGCTCGTCACATATCACCTGCATTTATTGAAAAAATTTAGGAACCCAAGACTTATTGGGTCCATCATTAGTAGAATTAAACAACTTTTTGGAACTTAAAAACCATGTTTTTACTTTGCTTGTAACAGAATCCATTATATCAGCATCATCAGTTCTAGACATTGAAATATAGTCATTCAATAATTTTGGATTCTCATTGATTGTAATCTTATCCTTCACAACATTCGCATTTTTGATAACTGATTTCCATTTTTGAACTGGAACTTGCGAATTATGGGATGATGTACTAGCAGTTGAAGAATTATTTGTGAACTTATCAAATGCACTTTTGATTTGTTGTTCTGAAAACTTTGCACTTTGATATTTCTTTCATTTCCCTTCAAACCAATGATTGATCATACTTACATCTGACTTTCCTTTGATGTATGAAACTTTGGTTTGTGTTGTTATTGAAGGATTTGGAAAATTTGGTTGTTGTGGTGAAAATTTCGCTTTGACTTGATTTGAGTTCTTCAAACTGGATGAATTACTCGTGAATTTGTCAACATTTGGAAACTTTTGATTATTTGCAAATTTTTGCAAATTCTCATATTTTCTATTGTTGTCATATTTGCGAATATATGGAACTTTGTCAACAGAATTTATTTGTTTATGAAAACTCGAAGTTGTGTGAGGGTTTTTATTTTGAAATTTTGACGATGTTTTTGGAACTTGTTCTTTTTAATTATTCACAACTTGCCAGAAAATTGCTTTTCTTGCTTGTCTTTTTGAAACATTATTTTATGTTGAATAATTTCCAACCATCAATTTGAATTCTTGAGAATTTAATTTCACTTCAACCTTTGATTTTTCAGCTTTTTCAAAAGGTTTGTTTGATTTTTCACCTTTAACCACCCATTTTTGTAATGATTTTTATTTTTGAAACACATAAGAATTTTGAGTTAAATTGTTTTCTATTGTGTTTTGATTTGCGAAGAAACCTTCAGGTGTGGACTTTTGATTATCTTTTTCAATCATTTTATTGAACTCGGAATGAACTTTCTCAGCATTTCCAATAGTGACAAAAACTTGATTTGGAAAAATAGTTTTATCAGTACATACAAAATTTGGATATACCACTGTGTTGGTTTCCAAATAATGTGCGCCTTTGTCATTTAAAACTTTGTCAAATTCTTTAGTATTTTCAAACACTTGATCAACCACAACCCTTTGATGTGTTTCGGTTGAATTCTTATGTTCTTCTTTATTTTCATTAGTATCATTAGATTTCCAGCTTTCAACTTCCACATTATCAAACATACAATGTTGCGAAGTTGAAGATTTATCAACTTTATCCTCTACTATTGAATCAACTATTATTTCTTTAGCTTTGATCTTAGATGTGATATTAATGATTGACAATTGAGAACAATCAATCTCTTCTTCTTCTTCTATTTCACTCATTTCACTAACATTATCAGAATTTTCATCAATATCAGCATAATTGAATTGTGAAGTAAGAGTTGAACTTTCGGTTTTCTTTAAGATTTTCACTTGTTCACTTTTTGTCAAACTTTCATTTACAATGTCAACCAACTCATCAGCATTCAGAAATTCATCAATTTTGACAATACCATATGAATATCTATCATCAGGTATTTTGTTAAACTGAGCAATTGTACTTTCGCAATCATAAGAAACAACATCAACTTTTTCATGCTCATACTCAAGAAAAGGTAAAAGTTTCCTATGTTGTTCTTTGCTAATATCAGAAGAATGATGTAAAGCTATTAATTTTGCATACAATCGTTTTGCTGAATTACAATAGATGTTTCTTTGTGCTAGTAACAATCTAACATCATTAGAAAGATTATTCCTATCACAATCTATATTTTTGACTTGCATTTCTAATTTTTCAACTCTGCTCTTCTTTATTTCTAAATCTCTTCGTGTCTCACTAAGTTGCACATTTAATTTCTTAGCTTCATTACTAGCAGACACAATAACAGAATCAAAATAAGCCACAGTATCATCAAACGAAACAATTTCAGCATCATAAGCGGATAAAGGAATATTAAAAGATTCAAGAATTGCACGTACCTTGGTTGTCATGGGAGACTTGTCAGTGGATTTAGACATAAAACATTTCCTTGAAATGTTCTCTTCGCAATCCTCAAAACTTGCGAACATTGCTCCATGTGTGGGATGTCTCATTTCTTCATCACCAAATCCTGAAGACCAGATCTGATAAGTTCCACTTTCTTCTTCATCAGATTATCCCTCAGCAACCAAAGACACTCCTTTGTTCTTTGCACGTAATTCTTCAATCTTTTCAGAATAATAAGCTTCATCTTTGACTTTTTCTTTCTTTTCTTCTTTCTTTCGCAACATGCAATCAGCTGCGAAATGATTCGCACCATTGCAATAGTGACAGTAAATTCCTGAATCACCCTTCAACTTTTTCTCTTCATTCGTATTTTTCTGTTTTCCATCTGTTTTCTCCATTTTCTTCTTCTCTTCTCCTCCAGTTCTTGTTACATCATTTTTCACATCACTATTCTTTCCTTTTGGATTAAAAGGCTTTTTGAAAAACCTTTTAACTCTGTTGTTTGAATAGTATGCTACTGCTTCATCATCGGAGTTCATCAAAAATCCTTCTACATCTTAACCATCTTTTTCATCAGTTTTGGATACTTTTGAAACAAGAGCCAAAGGACCACCAATAGCTTGTTTTGATTCTTCATACATTTCTGTGACCTCACATTCATGTATTTTCAGTTGATTGTAAAGATCATTCAATGTAGTTGAATCAAAACATTGTTGATTCTTAATCATCATGCTCACACCTCGCCATTCCTTGCAAAGACTCATAATGAAAGTTAAATTGAACTCCATGATAGATCTAGTAATACCATACCTATTGCAGCGAAACATAAGCTCATTCAGATGATCATAACAATTTTCGAGAGTTTCTGTATCCTTTTGTCTGAATTCCTTCAGTTCAACTAGGCACTGCTTCACAGAGTTGATCTTCATCTTTTCACTACCTTGATATTTTTCTTTTAGAGTATTCCAGATCTCTTTTGCTGTTTTACAACTACGAATGTAATTGTAAACCACAGGAGGTAGAGCACCTCTTAGTTCTCTCATGCATCTCTTTTCATTTTTCTTCAATCGATTTCGTTGTTCTTCAACATCAGTAGATGCATTAGATGATCAAATTGATTGAACATTAGCAGGAGCTAGTACTGTTCCATCAATACACTTACAGAGTTCTTCATCAATTCCATTTAAGTAATCTTCCATTCTATCAGCCCACTGATCATAGTATTCTAGAATTAACATAGGAATTTTGGTTGAGGAACCAAGTAAATGAGAGAAAGAAGTCATTGAATTCATGTTGAAGTTCGCCATTGATGAACACAGAAAATATCTGAAAACTTGAAACCTTGATGAATTTCAGAATTTATCAAACAAATTGATCACAAATCACTAATCGATTACTCGATTTAACAATTCAAATGTAGAATCAATTCAAATCTGAAGATCAAAAGTGATTTTCAAAACCAAAAATGTGCGGAAAATTTTGAGTAAATTTGTAACTCAAAAAACAAATGATTCTTATACGAAAATCAGATCTAAGCAGCTTGAATCCTGCTCTGATACCAATTGATGAAAATTGTTATCCAGAATTTAGAAAAGAAAAGATAGATTTGAACGATTTAAGATGAAGAACACGGAGAGTAAATATTAATCAGATCTTATATTGATTAAGACTGATTACAAAGTTAAGCAGAAGTGAGTTCTAGCATCGTACTACAACTTCTAGCCTATGTCCCTATTTATAGGGAACAAACAAAAAATATACTAAGTCTATACATTTTTAACTTCGCACAAAAGATGACTTAGTAAAATAACATAAAATGCGAAACTATACAAAACACTCTATTCTACTTTTACAATATACATCAACAGAACTCGGCGAGTCACAATTGTGCACTAGGTGAGTCTGGTCAAAGTGTTGATCGTTGACTTTTGTTGACTTTTAGGGTATGGTCAACAATTGGACTTGTGAACTGTTTGAAGGGGGTAAAATGGCCTTATAGCCTTCTTATAGGACGTGTAAGGATTTAGTCTAGCTTGGAGAGTCGTTATTAATTGAGATGATCGTTTATGTGTTTAGGCAAATGCTAGATTAGTGTTACACGAGCGAGATATTACCGAGACATCTGAGGTGAGTCTTCTCACTATACTTTACCTTGAGTGGTAATTAGAGTTATGTGACAAAGTTATTGTATGCTACTTATGTGATGTGTTGCACTGCATTATTTCTATGTGATTTATGTCGTGTGTATATCAGAGTTAGAACCGGAAGGTTCACAGAGCTAGGACCAGAGGGTCCACAGAGTTATGGCCCGAGGGCCCGCAGAGTTATAGCCTCGAGTGGCTAGTATGTGTTATGTGTGGTATTTTAGGGAACTCACTAAGTTTCGTGCTTATAGTGTTTTGTGTTATGTGTTTCAAGTACTAGTGAGGATCGCGGGAAGGCGTCGGCATGATCAGTATAAACACACATTCGGAGTTTTATTAATATGTTATGATCTTGGGATTTTTCTTATGTGGAATATAAGAAACAATGTGTTTTATAATATTGTGAATTGAATTGTTTTTAAAATGTGAAAATTTGTTTGGAATTTTACGATGTTACAGTAGACCTCAATCAAAGCTTCCCACAGAGCTTTGGCTGAAGTGTATTATCTGAATCCTTGAGCAATATCGGGGAATAGAGCCATAGTCAAAGTAGCCAGTGCCCTTTCCTGTTCTTCAACCATTTCGAAATCCTCATCAGTGTAATCAGCATACAATTTGTCAATCACCTGTCCATTCGGAAGATTAGTAGTGACTCTGACTGGTCTTTTGAGAATGCTTCACCAAACCTTAAAATCCTTCATTTTGATGTATTTCTCAATTCGGTACTTCCATTCTGGAAATCCTTCGGCAGATAACAACCGAGGAATTCGAGTGGTGGTTCCCCTTAAGGTGTCCAATTCATGATGAGCTGATGAGATGTAGGAATCCATTCTTACTTGCTTTTTAGAAATGAATAAATCGAAAACTTTTACAAGAAAAATGCTTAAAATAATATGCTCAATCTGCTAAGGAGTTTGCGATCACACACTCAACCGTACATGCTCAGAATCGCACACTAAGTTGTACACGCTCCAACCGCACACTAAGCCGTACATGCTCCAGCCGCACACTAAGTCGTACACGCTCCAACCGCACACACTTGGACACGCACTCAACTATACACACAACCTCACACCTTCAATCTCAGCCGACACCTTCAATAGTCAACCGCACACCTTCAACCTTAGTCGTACACCTTCAACAGAACACTAAAAAATCCAATTGAAACTGATTAGGCTCTCATACCAATTGTAAGGTTCCAAATCTAGGATCTGAATCAGTGATCAGATAATATTGCAAACAATTCAGAGTGTAGAATAGAAGAATAATTAAACCAAGCATGCAAGCATTTTTATCACATAAATGTCAAATACATCTTGGAAAACACACACATACATCACCTGACACTGACACATACACCTACTATTTATATCACCCCGGCAGCACACGGGTGTATAGCCACACACGCGTGTGCGGCCGCACACAGCCATACAACAGTTACAACAACCATTAATAACACCAAGACCCAAACAAGACCTTTACAAGATAGATGCCTAGTCCAAACCACTATATTATGACCTATCACAAACCGATTTTTTTAATTTAAGTGAAAAAACAAACTAATTAAGTTAAAACTAAGTCTACTGTTAGAAATAGGTTTTAATAAATATTCACAACTAGTTTTTTCCTGGTTTTTCTACTATAACCAAACCAAACCGATTTTTGAACATAATTTTACTTCAAAAATACGGAAACACTGAACCAATTATTACTAAAACCCATCTTGAAAAAAAACATTATTTTAAAAATATTGAACTAGTTCAAAACCGGTACATATGCATCTTTATCCCATCCATGGGATAGAAAATAAATAAAGAAGTTTCATCATCACAATATCAAAATTTTATTTCAACAATGGCTACAAAGTTTATTTTGATAGTTTGAAAAACAAGTCATTTAAGGGGATCCAATATTGTGTACAAGGAAAAAAAAAGTAGGAAATCACATGTGGTTTTAGAATCAATTATTCTTTTAAGTGATTGATGCTTAGGGCACTGGTTCTATTGGTGAAATAACAACATATAGATTAAAGTTGAATTTATTTTAAAAAAAAAATGTTTATAAGGAAAGAAATGCATATGTAAGTCTTTTTTAAATAAATAAATAAATAAAAACTTGTTGCAATTATGTATGGTGTTGAAATAGCAATTGATGAAATTTTGGTTTTTTATAAAAAAATTTAAATCTAAAATTATAAAATCTTATGTTTGAAAAAACGTGAAAAACATAAATCATATTATAGGCACTTTAATGCTTTTCTTAGACTATAGCCACTACATTTCAATTTTCTCCTGGTTATAGGCACTTTAAATCGATTACGATTAATTTATGTCCAATCAATTAAATCAATTTATTATAAGCAAAGAAAAAATATTATAAATAGTCCTTGTGTTTTTCTAGGTCCGAAATTTATTCCCTAAATTGAAAAAATTTCATAGATAGTCCTTGTACTTTCAAAACTTTTGATATATGGTTTTTATTGTTCAATCCATTAAGATTTGTCGATTAACTGAATGATATTTTCATCATTTCACTACAATAAGGACCATTTATGATGTTTTTTTTTCTTTAAAAAAAAATGCAATTATTTAATATACAAACTCACTCACTCACTCACCCACTCTCTCTCTCTCTCTCTCTCTCTCTCTCTAATCGAGGCCAAATTATGCTTTTTTCATGAGACATCTCCTATGTGGATCAATTCCATAAGACTTTTTGATTTAATTATAAGTGAAAAATAGAAAACTCATATGTATAAGCCAATTAGGACAAGTTGGAAGAACTCCTAACTTCGATGTGCTTTAAATTGTACAACAAAAGACGATATTGTTGTTTGGCAGAAAACCACCGATAATAATTGCTACAAACGGCTCGATGTTCCCAACAACTACCCACCAAAATACGATGACGAGACTGAGCTCCAGTATGCTTGGTACACCCCATTGAGGTCGTGTGTGGTTGGGATTAATCTCAAATTGAGCGGAATGATTGCACGAAGCTCCAGATAGGATCGGTGATGTTCGTGGTAGCAGCGCCTAAGACTTCAATCGCAATGATAAGAAATGGAAGAAAATACGATATTCTTCATATAGACAACCTATTTACATATGAAAGCCATAGGTAAACCCTAAACCTTAAACCTTGTAGTCGAACAAACATGGTGGTTGAGTTTTGAGAATATAATAAAATTGATGGGTGATTTATTGTAGATGTGAGATGAAATACATGTTGTTAGAAATGGATCAGATCTTGAGGCTAAACATGTACACCATAGTCATGGCGTCGAGCTATTTTGTATAAGCACGTGGAATAATAACAAAGCGGCTGAGATGGAGTTGTCATGTGTGTGCCCTAAATTGAAAATAAATATTAAAATTCATATGGATCTTGAAAAAATAAACCGGAATCAAAAAAGATAATATGAAATAAACCCAAAATGTTGATTGAAAACAAAATCATATTACAATTTCCATTTTCAGATCCATTAGACACATAGTGAATAAAAACGCGAACCCATAAATTGTGTTAGTTTTTTTTTGCATGTTTTCGAGTTGTAAGGTTCCATGTTCCTGAAGATCTAAGGATGAACATAAGAAGAGGAATACAAAAGATTATTGGTTCTTCCATGGCAAATTTAGGTGGAGAGAGTGAGAGAGGGAGAGAGAGAGACAGAGAGACAGCGAGAGAGACAGCCTTTGTATGTTAAATAATTATAATTTTTTTAATAACAAAAAACATCATAAATGATCCATGTGATAGTAAATAACGAAAATACCCTTCAATTAACGGACAAAACTTAACGGAGAGAGCAATAAGGACCAAACATCAAAATTTTTGAAAACACATGGACCATCTGCGAAATATTTTAAACTTAATAACTAACCTTCGGTAAAGCACAGGGACCATTTATGATGTTTTTTCTAAGCCAAATTAGTAGCCCATAAAACGTTTTTTTTATTTTTTTCTTTCTTTTTTCGATAAGGACTTTTTCAATTATCTTTTAGCACAGTATCACAGCCTTATAAATATTTTTGTCAAACCTTTAAATCATATTTTCACATTTTATAAAGGGAAAAAAACTTATATAATAGTGTCATAATCGATTCAGTCTTTATATATTTTATATTTAGTTAAGTCCTAAAAACTGGTAATTGTATTGAATTTCACAATTTTACCTAGTCGATAGCTAATCTAACTTTCAAAAATTACACTTTTCACTTAAATTTTAAATTTTATTACAAATTTAATCCAAAATTTACATTTTTGCCTGGTTTTTTAATTTTTTTACAAATTTCATCCAAAATTTACCGTTTTGGCACATATTTCAGAATTTTGTTATGAATTCCTACTAGCATTAGTCTTTTAACAAATTTTTTTCACAAAATTTTGTTTCGATATGTTTTTTTTCTTTATAAAATTATTTTTATACAAAAAATATATTTTCACATAAAAATCTTATATTTTCTATATAAAAACTTTTTTGTATACAAAATGCCTATTTATAAGGTATTTATTAAGTACAAAAATATATACAAATCCATTTTTGTCCATTTTTAAAAAATATATGAATACAAACACCTATTCCATAGTAAAAGTATATATATATATATATATATATATATATATATATATATATATATATATATATATATATATATATATATATATATATATATATGGACACAAATAAGTGTATGTCTATATTTTTTTTATAAAAATGTGTTTCTATGTATTATTTTTAAATGTGTAAGAATATATTTTTATAAAATATGTATTTGTATATATTTTATATATAAACGTGTTTGAATATAAATGCATTTATTATAAAATAAGTGTTATATATATATATATATATATATATATATATATATATATATATATATATATATATATATATATATATATATATATAAAAGTAAGTTCAAATTAAAACAGTAAATAGTGTAAGAACGTAAAAACGCTATTTTTATGTTATTATTCTATAATGAATTTTGTATATGTGTATTGTTAAAGTAATTCTAATATAAATATTAACTTTCGACTAGTCATCTATTCATTATAATGTAATTATTGTATTATAAACTTATGTATGACATTTTTGTAGTAAATTCTAATTTTAATTTTAATCTTTAACTATTAATTTATTCTTTAGTGAATAATAACATAAAGGTGTCGATACAAAATTCATTGAAGCATAATAACATAAAAAATGTTTTTACGTTCTCACACTATTTACTGTTTTTATTTGAACTATCCCTTATATATATATATATATATATATATATATATATATATATATATATATATATATATGTGTGTGTGTGTGTGTGTGTGTTTTACAAAAGAAATGGATACAAACACTTATTTGGGTGCATATATATATATATATATATATATATATATATATATATATATATATATATATATATACACATTAATATTTATGAATAATTTTATATATATGCACCCACATAAAAAATATTATATATATATATATATATATATATATATATATATATATATATATATATATGCACCCAAATAAATGTTTATATACCTTTCTTTTGTGTATATATATATATATATATATATATATATATATATATATATATATATATATATATATATATATATTTTGTATATACACACCTTTTTTATGATAAACACATTTTTATTTAAACACATTTATATATAAAATGTACAAAAAAACGTATTTTATAAAAATATATTCAAACTCGTTTTTATAAAAAAGCAGGAAAAAAACACAGAAAATGTCTTAGAAGAAGATTTTTGAAAACAGATTATGCAAGTGTGAGGGAGGAAAAAAAATTCGTTTTTATTGGCATTGTAAGATGAAACAGAAACAAAAAAAAAATTCTTCTCATGTTCGTTTCATGCAAAGGATTTGTTCAAAGACTATTAGGAAAATATAACTCACAATTGTACGAAAGAACAAAACCATAAAATTCTTGATTGAGGCTTGTGTTTAACATACTTTCCTTAAAATAAATTCGCCCTATATGGGTGTTTGTTTCCCAAGATACAATAGTAGAAAACAATTCTTCTAGGTTGCCCGAACCCTCACTTGCCCCAGATTATATCTTGGTTGCAACAAGAGTGAAAACATGAAGCAGAAGCATAAGAGAGGAAAAGAGTGATTTCATTTCATCTGGTGTGTTGAAATAGTCACATAGGCGTTGTATATATACTACCCAACGTAACTAATGTAATTAAAACGAAATTGTGTCACAATTAAATAAGAAAATTAAAATTAATCAAGAAATCAAAACCGAATTCTATGATTAACTACTCTTAATTCATTTTTGTAACTCTTAACCAAAAAGAAAAAGAAAAAAAATGAAAAAAAGATCCTTGAACTTTTCTGGTCGACCGGTAGTGCGTTCGTGCCCGCAAGATTTGCGCTCGAACACAAGTTCAGTGGCCTGAAGCCAATTTGGCTCGCATTTGCACCCCCACTGCATACGCGCGCAAGAGATAGTCTTGGTTCTAATAAGCCTTACAAAGGTAACTAGTTTTTGTACTTATAAACCAATTTCCTTTTCATTCTCTCATCAATATGGGATGTGTTTTAAAACCCACTTAACTCCTTTACTTTCTCTTCCAATTGCCCTACTTTAACAAGTAATTTCTCATTCATTTTTAATCTGTTTTGGACGTGCGATATATCAAAACGAAGATATCACGGAAGAGAACACGAATATATAATCAATAACTCGTTTAGATTATATTTAGAATCCAAAATTTGTGCTAAAAAATGGAGAAAATCCATTGAAATTAACAAAATTAATTTTCCAACATACTTTATATCAACTTAATTGATATTTGTAGAAGTTAATTTACATGTTTTTATTAAATATCTTTATTGATCTATTCATATTGAATGTTGGGCTTTAACTTTGAAGTTGCCCACCATCGATATTCTTGTAAATTCATCTTGTTGTTTGTGTATAGAACCTACTAAAAACATTTATATGATTAGAGATTTTTAACAATAAAAAATTAAAACTAATCACATCAATTTTATTATATTGAGATAAGAAGAAAGGATGATCACCTAAAATTTAAGTAATTAGTTTTGATTTCATATTGTTAGAGATCATTAATCTTATAAATGTTTATGGTAGGTTCTATGTACAAACAACAAGATGCCCCCACAAGAATTTCGATGGTAGGCAACTTAAACTTAAAATCAGAGATTTAAAATAAATAGATTAATAAAGAGATTTAATGAAAATGTGTAAATTAACTTTTAGAAATATCAATTAAATTGATCTAAATAAACTAATATAGACATTAATCACCAAAATAACCAAAAAGAATTGTAGGATATTGAAAATTAACAACGTTTTATAACTTTTACAACAAAATAACTATCAAATATTGAAATAGCTTCACCCTTTTTCCCATTCATGTATTCGATGTAAAGTATTTTCAGTTGATTCAAGAAACTTGAAAATTTGGTTGAAGATGCTCAAATTTTGGCTTTCAAGTTAGCCATATATTAAGAATGTTTTCTATCTACAGGTTTTAGATTTTGTTTAGGACATTTTGTAAGACTATTACATAAAGTCATTAGATGTTATATTTTATTCATTCGTATATCTTCTTTCTCTCCTATCAAGGATTTAACCATCTAATAAGAGTGTCGATTCATAGTGGTTTGTCCCAATTTTGAGTTTCCACTTTAGATCATGTTGTTTTATTGTTCTTCGTGCTGATTTCTTGCGTTTGAAGCCTTGTAGTATTTATTGTTAGTGTTGGATTGTGTTAGTTCAACGTTGATTATTTTATATCAAGTGATATCAGAGCGTTTTAAAGATGCATACACATTGGTCGTTTTTATTGAACCCTAAAGGGTTGTTTTTGGCCGATTTTATCAGTTCTTTTTTCTATGGCCATTAATCTTCCCAAATACATTCGATTATCAAGGGTCCTCAAGAATTTTACCATAGTCAACTTGATCAATGTTCATAATACATATTTAATCGATACAATTTTCTTTTAGGAACATTGATATTGTTTCCCTTAAGTTTTTTTCCTTAAAAATATCCTAAATTTTGATTTTTTTTTTCTTTTTAAATCTAAAACTAATTTCTATTTCAAAAAATACACAATGTTTAGCTTTTACTTGTTATTTCTACCCCCACCAAGTTAATCACAAATTTTTAACATAAAAGACAATACTTTTTTTTTTCTTTTCTTCATTCTAGACCTAAACATTTTTTTTTCAAAATAAACTCAACTTAACCTATTGATTGATATTCTATTAATGAGTTGTTTACTAACATGTAACTTTATATCTCACTAACTCATATATCACCAAACATCGATCACCTAAAAGAATAATTGATTCTCAACCTTTAGGTCGTGTTTATTCTGCTTTTCATTGTTGTTGTACACCATATTGAGTCCCTTGAAATGACTTAATTTTGAAGTTAGGAAGATAAACTTAGTAAAAATTTCTGAAATAGAATTATGTTATTGTTTGGATGAAACACCACTATTTACCTCTTATCACAAGGTTGTGTTTCATAAGATTGAATGTGTTTTTAAATATCGTCCCAATGCTATTTTCAAAAGGTTTGATAGTATGTTTATTTTAACAGTATAATCCCTATTCTAATAAAAGAATACTTTTATTCTCCTTTTAACATGTGTCACCATATTAGGCCTCATAATTAATGCATATTTTATTTTCTTTTGCCATGTGTCACCCTATTATGTCTCCTAATTAATGTATGCCACTAGTCAACTTATTAATTATCCATTTTAAATTTTCCACTCTAATTACATTAAACTAAAAACATTAGAATAAAATTAAAATAAAATTAATACAAATTATAAAGTGATATAATTATTCATATTTATTTAAATCAATGATTATAATTTTATATAACTAAAAAAATCTCTTAATTAATAATTTATTTAAAATAAGTGTTTAATAATTTTGAGTTTTTTACTATTAAAGTTTAATTAAATTTGTAACCATGGTTCCCACGGGTTATAAACTAGTATTAAGTTAAACATAACATCAAACCTTGTGAAAATAGCATTGGGGCAACATTTAAAAACATACTTGATCTTATGAACCATCCTATTGTAGAGGTGCACATTTCAAACCGATTTTTTTTAATTTAAGTGAAAAAACTAATTGATTAAGTTAAAACTATGTCTACTATTAGAAATAGGTTTTAATAAATATTTGCAACTAGTTTTTTTTCCTGGTTTTTCTACTATAACAAAACCAAACCGATTTTTGAAAATAATTTTACTTCAAAAATACGGAAAAAGTAGAACCAATTGTTATTGAAACCCATCTTGAAAAAAAATATTACTTTAAAAATATTGAATCAATTAAAAACTGCTATATATGCATCTTTATCCCATCCATGGGATAGAAAATAAATAAAGAAGTGTCATCATCACAATATCATAATTTTATTTCAACATTCATTACAAACTTTATTTTCATAGTTTGAAAAATAAATCATTTAAGAGACCCATTGTGTACAAGGAAAAAAAAAGTAGGAAATGATATATCTTTTAGAATCAATTATTCTTTTAAGTGATTCATGCTTAGGTTACTAGTTCTATTAGCAAAATAACAACGTATAGATTAAAGTTGAGTTTATTTTGAAAAAAAATGTTTATAAGGAAAGAAATACAAATGTAAGTCTTTTAGAAATAAATAAATAAATAAAAACTTGTTGGCAATCTGTATGGTGTTTAAATAACAATAGATGAAATTTTGGTATTTTATAAAAAAAATAAATCTAAAAATATAAAATCTTATGATTGAAAAAACATCAAAAACAAAAATCATATTGTTGAGATACTAATCTCTAAGATCGTTTAGATCTTTCACAGGTTTGACAAAACAATTAAAGTAAAGAAATAAACAAGAGATGGAATCAACAATATGCTTAATGATTCAAATGATTCAAGCCTCAGCAGAGCTCGACAAAGAACTTCCGCTGTAGAGGCTTTAGGGTTTACAAAATAATGAAGACTATTTGATTATCTCTAGAATCTTATGTACTAAGATGCATGCAGTCATCTATAAATACTCAAACCCTAACAAAATAAGTCACGGATGGACAGGCCCAATCCGGATACAAAATAAGGCTAAGAGACGAGCCCAAGACGCAACACCATATACCCGCAACACCACATACCCAACAATCTCCCCCTTTGCGTCAATTGGGGCGAGACCTCACTTCGGCTTGCTTGCACCTGCAGCACCGGCTTTCTTCACGGTATTGAACAGGCATGGAATAATAGCTAGAAGTGTTTGTCGGAAGTGAATATACCAATTGATCATGTTGTTGAAGTATTTCTTATCACTCTCTGAATTCTGCTTGCACGGATTGATGATTCCCAGAAAATGCTCCAAGCAGGAAGTGGTGTAAAGATGTTTGCCAGCCAAAGCAAATAAGCATTTCTGACCTTCTGCCCTGGTGAACATGACTGAGTTTAGTTTTGGGTTAATCTTTCCCATCTGCATTCTATTTAAATCACTTGCAGAACCGACTGGAGTGATAGTAGGCTTCTTTCTAAGAACATTTGCAACTTCTTGATCCAACTTGGCAACCTCCAAAATATAGCACACCAACATCCTCTTGAAATGATCTATGATCGGACCATATTCCATTTCATTGATGAGAAGAATGTTGTGCAGGATTATCCAGTCATGAGGATTTAAGTTGGGAAGATCAGCTAGAGAGATTGCATGCTCGGTTTTATCGGATCCCCTCAAGACCTTGAATCTAACGTTAGTGAAGTTACCCTCTCGAACGGGTTTGAGGACCCGAACATTGATAATCTTCTGTGCGCTCCACGTCTGATACTGAGGTTAAGCTGTCCTCAGATAGAAGTCTATAAGTTCCTTTTCAACCTTCGGGTGAGGATGAGGAACTTTAGCTATGTGGGTGAATGCATGGAAGATAAAAGCTTTTCTGGTCAAGGGCATGTCAAATTGGGAATCCACCGAATTGACCCGGTCCAAGGAGATCATAGGTTCAAGCCAAAGAGTGTTGGGGGACTCGATAGCTTCTTTAACAAGCTCTTCAAGAGTCCAAGGAGGAAATAGAGTTTTTCTGCTTTCAAGGAGATCATGAGCCTCCTTTACCTTCCTCTCATTGGCTTCAGCCTCTCTAGCAATCCGAGCATTTTCATCAAGCTCCTTCTCCAGGGCCTATTTCCTCAGAATGTTGGCAATCGGTTCTTTGTCCTCACTTTCATCACTATCATTGAGAATCTGTTTGTCTTTGCTTTGAGCACTCAAACCTGATGCAGGAACAGTTGATGGTTTAGGTGCTCTAAGAGGAACTATTGAAGAAAGTGGGAAAGATTGAGATTGAGCTTTGGGAATTGGGAATTGGAGGAGGTGGTGATTGAGCTGTGGCCTTCGTTTCTCCCCCTTTGTTTCGAATGTTCCTCCTGCTCAGGAATCCCTTTAATTCGGCTAAGCAAGGCAAGGGCAGGAGCAAGCTTCTCTGCAAGAGTGCGCCTCACCAAGTAGTTAAGAATCGGATCATGGGCTTCAATGATGTTGGATAGAGCCCCGTGAACATCCAAAACACAACTCTTAACCACAACTTTCTCAGACCGAAGAGAATCGATCTCCTTCTCTGCTTGGGAGAGCTGATGACTTGCAAGATGGAGCTCAGAAGTTTTACGAGCAAGCTCATCCTTTGCAGTAGAGTCTGCGGCAAGAGTTTGCTGGAAGCTGAGTAGACGATCCGCAACACAAGACTGAAAGGTCTGATTGTCTTCTTTGACGGTTTGACGGAAGCTGGCAAAGTGTTTTTCTTCTGTTTCTATAGAAGTGACCAGCTTCTCCACAACCGTGTGAATTTTCTTGGTATTAGTTTCGGATGCCCCCTGCAAAGACTCCAGAAAAATGTTAGCGTCTTCGAATAGTTTTTCGACTTTTTCGGTCGCTGCAGCACAAGCCTTTGTAGATTTCTCAATAGCAGCAGCAGCGAAGCTAATTGAGGCTTCATGTGCTTTGGTGAAAGTTTCCACCATCCCCTTAATGGCGGCCTCCGAGATATGAGATTTTGAGGTAGAGGAGGAAGCCACGAGATTATCAATCTTCTCGTGGAGTTCCTTGATGTGCTTTTTGGTGACAGGAGCATCGTCATCATCATCACTTTGAACTTGGTAGGGGCTGTAGTAGATGGAATCGAAGGTCATATCTTCCCCTCCCAGAAAGGTTTCGGTTTCAGAAGAGTGAGTGGGAGATAAGGGTGCAGCGGATGGTTCGGTAGTGGAAGTTGGTTCGGGTACTGAAGTAGGTTCGGGTGTAGGGGTATGTTCTGGTGCTGAAATATGAGCCCGCATATCAGATACGTTGGTTCGAACTTCAGTGGTTGTTGTAGTGGCGTCGGAGAAAATGGGTGGTGGTATAGGAATAGTTGTGGGTGGAATGGTAGTAGAGGTAGTTATGGGGGGAATAGAAATAGAGGAGGTTATGGTGGGAATGGAAATAGATGTGGTAATAGGAGGAGAAGAGATAGGTTTAGTGACAATAGGTACCTCATGAATGGGAGAAAGGGGAGGAGAGTCGCCTCGGATCGACACTTCAAAGTCTGAACTTTTAGCTTCAGAATCACTCGAGGAAGCAAGAACGAGTTTACGTTTCGGTTGTGTTTTATTCTTCTTCGGTGGAGGAGATAGGGCCGCTTTTAACAACTTTCGCTTCTTAGGGGTAGGACCTTTCGCCCCTTTTGCAACCTTCTTTATTTTCCCCTTCTCTGGTTTCTTCCCCCTTGTGGCCGGTTTGTCTGCATCGTTAATGGACTGAATCATCGTTAATGGACTGAAGGAGGAAACTGCTTGTAAGCTTTGAAGATTCTGCTCTCCTTGGATACACTGGCGGACATGGACTCTGGAATGGATCCAACAAAAATAAATTTGGAGGAATCAGTCACAACAATCTTGGTGATATGAAACACACCAATTGAGGAGAGAGGAGAGTTGGCCACTGTAGGGACATGATATTTGTCCATGGCCCATTTGGTGACGATCTTCCAAAACCTAGCATAAGATATTTTAGTATGCCAAGAGGAGGAGCCAAGGCTTTGGATCAACTGTTGCCACAAAATCGAACCATAATCAAGATTTATTCCAGTATACAGACCATAAAGAATAGTCATGAATAATCAACTGGCCCCGTCAGAACCTGCACTTCTTTCAGATAAACCCTTGAAGGGGATTGTGAAAAATCCGTTCCATTGAGGAGGAAGGCACGACTTCTTGAATTTAGACATCGTCGTAAGGATTTATGTGTATCCTATGTTATAAAACATGGAAAAGAGTTGACTCATGGTGATTGAATCAAGGTTAACCCTCGATTCGTTAGGTTCAAACCCTAGAAGCCAACAGAAGCGTTGCTTGGAGATAGAGAATTTGTTGTCCAGAATGTCGAAGTAGATCCGATCAACTGATTTGTCGTAGTGGGCGGTGGAGAAAATCTGTGAAAGGCACTCCATTGGAACGATTTCAACCTTTGATAGAGCAAGAATGAGTGGAGAGTATTTGAGACACTCCACTATCGGATACATAAATGCATCATAGGATATTGGGTTGAGATCTATGACAAGCCTTTGTTGTGGTCGGATGGGAAGAATGGTTGAGCGGGAAGAGGTTTCATGGACGAAGGAGGAATCTGCCATTGTTGAATGCTTCAAAGAAGAAGAGTAACAGTAGCAAAAAAAAATGTCTGTGTGGTTTTAGGAGTGTGATGAAGAGAAGAAATGGCCGGGGTTGAACCCTTTATATCAGTTATGGATGAGAGAAAAAATTCGTCCCCAAATCTTCTCGGAACTCGGAACGGCGCTTGATGTGATTGAAAATTGACAGTTAGCGTCCCCGATGATTACGCATGAGAGAGAATACTGTTCCTTTTTGCACGCGCGCCCGTCAAATCACTATTGAAGCCGTTACTCTATCGGCTGAGTCAGCACCTTATCTGTTAAATAGCTGTCATCCAAACAAGAGATAAGGACGGAACCGAACCACACTTTTGGAAAATCAAAGCTTTTCATGCATAGAGTGTCAAATGATAAGGAAATAAAACAACATCTACGTGGGGATATGTGATGTCAATGTAGATACAAAACAGTGGATCCCGAGCACGAATCTCTTCCTTCAAAGTCAAGAGAGACTTTAAAGTGTCTGTATGGATTCCCGTTGAATTAGGATCAATCACTTGTTAAGAAGTGTTGAAAGGCATCTTTTGATAAGGATTAAAAGGGTGGCTTTCGCTTCAGTTTAGAATCTCGGACCTTGACATAAGATCGAGACCAAATGAAGTACCTGTTAGACCGATGTGGTCTGTTGAACAAGTAGGTTGGGATGTATGTATAGTGACTTGTTGGAGATGTTTGTTTGTGAAATCTCAAAAGATTAAAACTTGATTCTAAGGGAAGAAATTTCATGGTGATTAAAAATTTCATAAGAATCACACAAAGGAAAGAGATTTCATGATACAACTACAAATGTAATTGTTTACCGTCAATTCATGTTAGATATTGAATTTAGGGTTTCACTTAGCACGTAGTGACACGAGGCTAAGATCATAAACACAGAGATTGTGTATCCATAAACCTCAGTGGTTATTTCTGAGAGTCTCAAGGGTTACTATATGGGACCGAAATATGATGGAGCAAAATATTTGAGGTGGTGAAAAGAAACCAAAGTACCTCTGCTAAAAATAGTGACCAAGCAGTAAACTCTTAACCCATATGAGAAAAGAGTAAGGTAGCTCATGATTAGAATAAATGTAGCAGCCTAATTGGGAAGACAAGGTTTGTATATACCTAGTCATTAAGGCTTTATTCAAAATCAGTTGAGGCTTTGGACAACATGCAGTAGCATGCTTCTAGGACGCTTAACTAGTATAAAGTGTGAGAATGATACATGCCCCATCGATATTTAAAAAAGAATAGAAGTAAAAGAAAGAAAATATATTTGGAGATTTGAAATTTTTGAAAAGAGAAAAACCAAACAAAACAAAAACAAACAAAAACAAAAAAAATTTGAACCGAATCCGAAATGGACCGAACGCTCGGTTCATTTCGGTTCCAAAAAAAAATATTTTTGGATTTTTGGAAAACAACTGTACATAGTATACAACCATAGACAACACCTTTTGAGATTGAGCGAAAACATGTGCAATGGGACCGAACCCGAAATAGACCGAGCGTTCGGTTCATTTCGGTTCCCATGTGAACCGAACCTGAAATAGACCGAGCGTTCGGTTCATTTCGCTTCCAACTGTTAGCTTTGAGATGGTGTTTTTGGTACCGACTCCGATTCCATCATTCCTAGACCTTGAAGGATTTTATTGAAACTAGCTTCAGGTAGGGCTTTGGTGAAGATATCGGCCAGTTGATCAGTGGTTCGAACAAATTGAATTTCGACATTTCCATCCTCCACATGATCCTTAATAAAGTGATACCTCAGTGCTATATGCTTGGTCTTGGAGTGTTGCACTAGGTTATGACAGATCCTAATTGCACTTTCTGAATCGCAATATAGTTGGATCTTTTTCATGTTGAGTCCATAATCACGGAGCTGGATTTGGATCTAAATGACTTGAGATGTACAAGAGGCAGCTGCGATGTACTCTGCTTCGGCTGTAGAAAGAGAAACACATGTTTGTTTCTTTGACTGCCAGCTGACCAAATTCCCGTCAAGGAATTGGCAGCCTCCTGTGGTGCTTTTCCTGTCTAAACCACATCCTCCAAGGTCTACATCTGAGAAGGCTTGAACGAAGAAGCCTGAGTTTGATGGATACCATAGACCGAGGGAGGTGGTTCGTTTCAGATACCAGAGTATATTTTTCACTGCAAGCATATGTGGTTCACGAGGATTCGCCTGAAACCTAGCACAATAGCATACAGAAAACATTATATCAGGCCTGCTAGCAGTAAGGTACATTAAGGACCCAATCATCTGGCGATACAGCGTAATATCAACTGCCGGTTTTTCCAAGGAGGGTGTGATTTTGGTGCCGAATGCCATTAGAACTTTGACCTTTGAGTCTCCCATCATGCCAAATTTGGCAAGAAGAGTTTTGGTGTATGCTTCCTGGTTGATAAAGATGCCTTCGGGTCCCTGTCTAATATTTAAACCAAGGAAAAAGTAAATCGGACCCATTAAGCTCAATTCAAATTTAGTCTCCATCAGTTTTCTGAATTCAGCTATTAAGCTGGGATTTGTTGAGCCAAAGATGATATCATCGACATAGATTTGAACAATCATAAGGTGGTTACCTCCCTTCTTACGAAAGAAGGTTGGGTCAACCAAACCTTGTTTGAATTTGGACATCTTTGAAAACTTAGTTAGTGTTTCATACCTGGCCCTAGGTGCTTGTTTCAGGCCGTAAACTGCCTTGTCCATAATATAACAGTGATTTGGGTACTTTTCATTGACAAAACCAGGAGGTTGCTCCACGTAAACTGTTTCTTCAAGTTCTCCATTCAGAAAAGCGCATTTTACATCCATTTGGTAGACCTCGAAGTTTTTGTGTGCAGCATAGGCAAGAAATATTCGAACAGATTCCAGCCTTGCAACTGGAGCGAAAGTCTCTTCGTAATCAATTCCTTCTTCCTAGCAATATCCTTTCACAACTAGACGAGCTTTGTTTCTTATTACACTGCCTTCCTTGTCCATTTTATTTCTAAAGACCCATTTGAGACCAACAACCGAGACATCTTGAGGAGTTGGAATGAGACGCCAAACTTTATTTCTTTCGAACTCATTAACTTCGTCTTGCATAGCTTGAACCCAATCAGAGTGATCAAGAGCGGTGTTTACTGTCTTTGGTTCAACTTTTGAGACGAAAGAGTTAAACATACAGAACTCTACTTTTGAAAATAAAGAAGTTTGCTTTGCCTTCAGTTGAGATCGGGTCAACACCTTTTTAGAGACATTACCCACAACCTGTGAAACAGGATGATCTCTAGTCCATTTGACAAGAGGAGGGTAATTTGGATCATAGGATGGATCCAATTCAGTGTTCACCATCTCTTCTAATTCAGATTGACTATCATTTTCATAAAACATATCGGCATTCTCCCCCTCGAGTGATGAGCTTTCCGGTGTGGCTGGTGTTTCTGGTGCTACAGGACTTTCGGGTGTGGTTGTGCTCTCGGGCTGTGTAGAGCTCTCTGGCAGTGTTGAGCTTTCGGGTGCTACAGTACCTTCGGGTGCAGTAGAGCTTTCAGGTGCTACAGTACCTTCGGGTGCAGTAGAGCTTTCGGGTGCTACAGTGCCTTCAGGTGCAATAGAGCTTTCAGGTGCTACAGTGCCTTCGGGTGCAGTAGAGCTTTCAGATGCAATGGAAATAGAGTGCTCCCCCTCAACTTGTGAGCTTGGCTGTTTTGAAGAAGATGAATTCTCCCCCCTCAACTGAAGCACCGTGTTGAGAAGGTTTATTTGGAGCTGATTCTCCTTCACCCAGTCGTTTGGAAGCTTCATCAACGAGTTGCTTCAGATGGTCAACTTTGTTATCTGCTGCATAGGCTTCTGAGAGAGTAGCCTTCTCAGGTTCATCGAATAACTCCACAAATTCCTCAAACAAATTTGCAATCGAGGCTGTGACTTGGCCTGTTTGAGAGAAGATTTCTCCAACTGGTTCTTCCGCGGCCTTCAGCTTCTTGACGTGGCTATCATCAAAAGTCACATAGTACGTTTCTTCAATCTTTCTCGAATGCTTGTTTAACACCCTGTATGCTTTTGAAGTGAGAGAATATCCTAGAAAAATCCCTTCATCGGCTTTTACGTCGAACTTGTTACGATGTTCTTTAGAATTGAAGATAAAGCATCGTGAGCCGAATACGTGGAAGAATTTGACATTTGGCTTTCTGTTGTTGATGATCTCATAAGGAGTGAGAGTGAAACGCTTATTGAGATAGGACCTGTTCTACGTAAAACATGCTGCAGCAATAGCATCAGCCCAGAAATATAAAGGTAGAGAAGCGAAACTTAACATGGTTCGGGCCGCCTCACACAAAGATCGGTTTCGTCTTTCGACAATTCCGTTTTGTTGAGGGGTGTAGGGAGCTGAGAAGTTGTGACTGGTTCCTTTTTTTTGCTAAAAAGTCTTCAAATTCTTTATTTTTGAATTCCAGCCCATTGTCGCTTCTGATGTTGCAGACGACTTTCCTCAGCTGCACTTCAACCTGCTTGATAAACATCTTCAGCTTGAGAGTTGCCTCAGATTTGTGCTTCAGAAAGAACACCCATGTAAAACGTGAAAATTCATCAATAATAACAAGAATATACTTGCTACCGCCAATGCTTTCGATAAAAGATGGACCACACAAGTCAATGTGAATTAACTCAAGTGGTTCAACGACTTTAGTGTTTATGATGGATGGGTGACTTTGACGACTCTGCTTCCCCATTTCACACGCATCACACAAATGTTCTCGATCAAACTTGAGCAATGGAAGACCCCTAACATGACCTCCTGTGACAAGTTTGTTGATATCCTTGAAATTGAGATGGGAGAGCCTTCGGTGCCACAACCAGCTTTCGTCATAATGTGCTTTGGATAATAGACAGATAGATGGGTTTCCTTTGATAGGTTTGAGATTGAGAGGAAACATTTCGCCTTTGCACTCTGATTTGAGAATTACTCTTTTTTTTCTTCTCTATTATTTCCGAACCCTGATCATCAAATGAAACTTTAAGACCGGTACCTCCAACAAGCTAAGATACACTAATGAGGTTATGCTGTAGTCCTTCAACGTATGCAACTTTTCTAATCGTGAAGTCTCCATTTGTTATCATCCCATAACCTTTAATTGTTCCATATGAATTGTTCCCGAACTTGACATTCTTGCCGTTTGGAAGTGATTGAAATTCCCTCAACTCTTCCTTCCTTCCTGTCATATGACGTGAGTAGCCGCTATCAATATACCATTCTTCGTCAAACTGCTCGTCACTGATAACCTGCAAAAATCAAGCAGATTTAGGAACCCAAAGTTTCTTGGGTCCACGTGAGCCTTTCACAGGAACAGGAATAGTAAGAGAAATGTCAACAAGATATGTTCTTTTTATTAAAGTTGTTTCATCTTTCTTCTTAATAGTGAAAACTTTAATTTTATTGGGATTTGTTACAGTCGGTTTGGATTCAGGTTCAGGTGTTTGGGCCTTGGAATGCTTTTGATCACTCTTAACCGAGGAAACCTTCGATTTTCCTTTCAAATTTGTTGAAGATTTTGGATTTTGAGTTTGAACAGAATTGGATTTAGAATGGGGTTGAGAAGAATTAGAATGAGAGAATTTAGACTGAGAAGTTTTCTTGACTTGAAGTTCTAGGTGACCCTTTTGTTTGTGGTCATTAGTGAGACCGAACCTTGAACCTTGGTAACTTTTGCTCTCGGAACCGAACCTATGCTTTCGGTAGCTGGTGTTCTCTGAACCGAACCTTTCCTTTCGGTTGTTAATAGTTTCTTGCGGTCTGACTGCTCTTTTCTCTGACTTCCTGTCATGATCAGAAAAATGGGCATTTTCAGATCGCCAAAACTGTTTTCGCTCTGAGAGATTCTTCTTGTATCTCAGATTCCTCTGCTACTTTTTATTTTTCACCTGTCTGGGTTGCCTGTGAATATTCGCCTTCTGTTTTGGCTTTTGAACAACAAGTTTGCTCTTTATAGATGAGGTTTCGTTTGTGGAGGTGACTTTTTCTATAGGAATTTCTTTAGTGCCACCGGTACTTGGTACGTTAAAGTTGTCAGGCTTGTTCAACGTCTCTGGTACATATCTTCCTTTTGTTTTCCAGGACGTTCGCTCTGATAAACCAACTATTTCATCGGCATTATCTATGGGAGTAGACCAGAAGAACTAATCGCAGCCATCTGCGTTATCTTCGTTTACAATGGCAGTGAGTTCAGCTGTTTAATGTTCGGTTACACCTGTAACTTTATACACCTGATTTGGAGTAGTTCTCACCTTTTCGTATACCACTTCCTTTTCTTTAAGAATCGGGGACTTATTTTGTGACAAAAGAGCGAAATCCACAGAATTTTCAGAAATAAGATTTTTGTGGTTTTCGTGTTCGCTTTTGACAAACTCAGAATAGTCGACTTCATCTTCTACATAAATTACACTCATATCATCATCCTCATTAAGTTCAGATGCGTTTTTAACATCAATTTTATTTTCTGAACTTAAATTGGCATTCAATGAGTCAAATTTTTGTATGGTTTCGGTCCTTAGTTTCAGCTTATCGTTTTCATCCAAAATATTTTTCAGCATGTCCTTATGGTCCTTGGACTTTATAAAAGATTCTATTTTGTCTAGACCATATATATAAGTGGGATTCACATCATCAGACGATACAACATTGTCGCAGTTATATGCTTCAGCATCGATTTCATCCTCCTTAAACTCAAGGAAGGGCAAAATCATGCGATGAATTTTCTGCCCTATTTCACAGTTCAGATGAAGTTTAGTGATGTTAGCATAAAGACGTTTAGCAATTAAACAAAAAACATTTCTCTGTTTCAAAAGTTATAAATTTTCTCTTTGCAAATAAATGTTTTCATCTTTGGATTTAATCAGCTCCGACTCCTTCAGCTCTATCCACATCCTCCGTTCTTCACTCTTGGAAGACACCCTGCTTATTTGGTCAGTTAGGTTAGAATTGGTGACCTATGTTTGAGTTAAACTACTATCTAGATTTGAGATTCTTGAATTTATGCTTTTTAATACTTTTTCATATGAATTTTGTGGGACTTTAAATGAAACAAAAATGGATTGTACCTTCTTGATCAATTCATCTAGCTCATTGATCTGCACGCTGAGAGGTTTTGCTGTGAAGCATAGGTCCTCTCGCTCCTTGGAGTCTTCATTCCCACCATCCGTATTGTATCCCCTCATTTGAGATACATCTGTCACCGTCAAACACTTCCCACGGCTTTCTTCACCTCTTGCAACGTATGCCTCTCCATGAGATGGTTTCCTGACCTCATCATCCTCTGAGTCGGTTGACCAGACCTGCACGCCACCAAACTCATCATCCGCTGCCGAACCCTGCAAAATTAAAGCATTTATTGAAGGGTTAGCAGTAGCTTTCTTTCTCTTGATCTCTTCCAGCTTTTTCATCAACAAGGCCTCTTCATCTTTTTCCTCATCCTTCTCTGCCATTTTCTTTAGAACGCAGTCTTTGGCATAGTGGTTCTTTCCTCCACAGTAGTAGCAATTCACACCTGAATCTCCTTCAACTTTCGCCTCTTTCTTTGGTTCCTCTGTCTTCGGCTCCTCCCTAACCTTTTCAGAACTATAGCTTCCCTGCCAGTTTTGGTTCTTATTGGTAGGGAATCTCTTCTTGATAAACCTCTTTGGATTAGACACCATCATTACATAATCTTCAGAAATAAGATCATAGTCTTGTAGGTTCAGATCTTCATCTTCCACTGCATTCTTGCCCTTTGATAGGAGAGCCAAGGAACCCAAGGTCGACACCACATTCTTTTCTTGCATGACAATCTTTTCTTGGAATTTCAGAATTCCCACCAGTTTTGCTAATGAATAAGACTTGAACCGCTCATGAGCTTTAACTGTAGACACGATAGCTCTCCATTCATATCTTAGGCCATTCAAAAAGGTGACCTTTTGTTCAATCAACTTCCTTCCTATATCATGTTTGATCATCTTGCTAAGAAGATGATTGAAGCGATCAAACATCTGAGTGATAGTTTCATTAGAATTCTGTTTAAATTCACCAAACTCAGACAAAAGTAAGGTCTGAATGGAATGCTCCAAATCTTCATCCGTGGAATATAACTCTCGCAACCTGTCCCGAATTTCTTTGGCGGTACTGCAAGAACTCACTAACCTAAACGTGTCAGATTGAAGAGCAAATCGGATTAGTCTCAGTGCTTTGATATTGCATTGAAACTTCTCCTTTTCGTCTTGAGCAACATCTTTCACATCTTTTAACAGATTGTTATACTCTTTCTGAGTTTTAATGATTCTAGATGTTCCTGAGTGAGCAAATGGTCAACATACAATAGCTTCCCATATAAGATACCCATTGTCTTCAGATCCGATGATGTAGTCTTCAAAGTGATGCACCCAAACTTCGTAATCTTGAGCGTAAAGAATAGGAATCTTTGTTGTTGATCCAATACTGTTGGAGATGTTGATAGGATTAGATTGAGAATCGTCCATGCTTGATCGTTTAACCTGTTTGAAAGATCAGACTTGTAATATTTAATATTAGGGAAAAATGAATAAGTAATGAGATACGTTAATTATGGAGTGACGGCTCAATAAATATCAGTTAATGAGGAATAAACCCTAATAACTTCTTTCATAGAAGAGATGTGTATGAATTACACAGCCTCCTGCTCTGATACCAATTATTGAGATATTAATCTCTAAGATCGTTTAGATCTTTCACAGGTTTGACAAAACAATTCAAGTAAAGAAATAAACAAGAGATGGAATCAACAGTATGCTTAATGATTCAAATGATTCAAGCCTCAGCAGAGCTCGACAAAGAACTTCCGCTATAGAGGCTTTAGGGTTTACAAAATAATGAAGACTATTTGATTATCTCTAGAATCTTATGTACTAAGACGCATGCAGTCATCTATAAATACTCAAACCCTAACAAAATAAGTCACGGATGGACAGGCCCAATCCGGATACAAAATAAGGCTAAGAGACGAGCCCAAGACGCAACACCATATACCCGTAACACCATATACCCAACACATATTATAGGCACTTTAATGCTTTGCTTAGCCCATAGCCACTACAGTTCAATTTTCTTCGGCTCATTGCCACTTTAAATTGATTATGATTAATTTTTGTCCAATCAATTAAATCAATTTTTTATAAGCCAAAGAAAAACTATTATAATGGTCCTTGTGTTTTTTGTAGATCTGAAGTTTATTCCCTAAATTTCAAAAATTTCACAAAAAGTCATTGTACTTTCAAAACTTTTGATGTTTGGTGTTTATTGTTCAATCCATTAAGTTTTGTCCATTAACTGAAGGACATTTTCATCATTTCACTACCACAAGGACCATTTATGATGGTTTTTTTTATTTAAAAGAATGCAATTATTTAATATATAAACTAACTCTCTCTCTCTCTCTCTCTCTCGTTTGTTCTAACTGAGGCCAAATTGTGCTTTTTTCATGAGACATCTCCTCTGTGGATCAATTTCACAAGACTTTTGATTTAATTATATGTGAAAGTATAAAACTCAGATGTATAAGCTGATTAGGACAAGTAGGAAGAACTCCTAACTTCGATGTGCTTTAAATTGTACAACAAATGGCAATATTGTTGTTTGGCAGAAAACCACTGATAATAATTGCTACAAACGGTTCGATGTTCCCAATAACTACCTACCAAAATACGATGATGAGATTGAGCTCGAGTCTGGGTACACCCCATTGAGGTCGTGTGTGGTTGGGATTAATCTAAAATTTGGCGAAACAATTGCACGAAGCTCCGGATAGGATCGGTGATGTTCATGGTAGCATCGCCTAAGACTTCAATCGCAATATAAGAAATGGAAGAAAATACGATATTCTTCATATAGACAACCTAGTTACATATGAAAGCCATAGGTAAACCATAAACCTTAAACCTTGGAGTCGAACAAACATGGTGGTTGTGTTTTGAGAATCTAATAAAAGTGATGGGTGATTTATTGTAGATGTGAGATGAAATACTTGTTGTTATAAATGGATCGGATCTTGAGGCCAAACAGGTACGCTATAGTCATGGAATCGAGCTATTTTGTATAAGCAGGTGGAAAGATAACAAAGCGGCTGAGATGGAGTTGTCATGTGTGTGCCCTAAATTAAAAATAAATATTAAAATTCATATGGATCTTGAAGAAATAAACTGGTATTAAAAAAAAAGGAAATATGAAATAAACCCAAAATGTTGATTGAAAACAAAATCAGATTGCAATTTCATTTTTCAGATCCAGTACACACAGTGAATAAAAACGTGAACCCTTAAATGCGTTTGTATTTTTTTTTTTTTTGCATGTTTTCGAGTTGTAAGGTTCCATATTCCTGAAGATCTAAGGATGAACATAAAAAGAAGAATACAAAGGATTATTGGTTCTTCCATGGCAAATTTAGGTGGAGAGAGAGAGAGAGAGAGCCTTTGTATGTTAAATAATTATATTTTTTTAAATAACAAAAAACATCATAAATGGTCCCTGTGATAGTAAAATGACGAAAGTACGCTTCAACTATCGGACAAAACTTAACGGAGTGAGAAATAAGGACCAAACATCAAAAGTTATGAAAGCAGATGAACCATCTGCGAATGTTTTTAAACTTAAGAACTAACCTTCAGATCTGGTAAAGCACAGGGACCATTTATGATGTTTTTTCTAAGCCAAATTAGTAGCCCTTAAAACGTTTTTTATTTTTTTCTTTATTTTCTTGATAACAACTTTTTCAATTATCTTTTAGCTCAGTATCACATCCTTATAAATATTTTTGTCGAACCTTTAAATCATATTTTCACATTTTATAAAGGGATAATGTCATAAAAAGCCTTAAGTTTGGCAAAAACAATGTCGATTTTACCCTTCGGTAGATTTTTGGTTTGTTTATACCGCAAACTTGACAATTTTTTGTCGGTTTTGCCCTTTTTATATGCAATAGCAGGTTTCCAGGTTACCATCTGATGTGAATTGTTATCGAGAATTTAGAAACAAAAAGATAGATTTGAACGATTTAAGATGAAGAACAAAGCGAGTAAATATTAATCAGATCTCATATTGATTAAGACTGACTACAAAGTTAAGCAGAAGTGAGTTCGAGCATCGTACTACAACTTTTAGCCTAAGTCCCTATTTATAGGGAACAACAAAAAAATATACTAAGTCTATACATTTTTAACTTCGCACAAAAGATGACTTAGTAAAATAACATAAAATGCGAAACTATACAAAACACTCTATTCGACTTTTACAATATACATCAACATTCTCCACCTTTGTAAACAGTCGATACAATTCAACTCATAAGCTTTTGAATTGCAGAGTGAATTGCCTTTCGCACTTCTCCATACCAGGAGATCACCTTCTTTAAATCTTTCTTGTTTCCTTCGTTATTCTTCTTGAAATTGTTCATACGTACAATGAAGTGCGTATATTGCGAAGAATTATATCTTTCAATCTCTGAGACCTTAAACAAAAATTTCTTCGGATTGCCTTTTGTGTCTCTGCCAGAAAACACCATGCAAAAAGGTTTTAGGCAGATTTCTCCAACAGCATACTTTGACAAAGTAGATTGTGTCAAAGTCTCCTCCCATGGAACTTTCACTTCCCTTCCCACAACATGTGCTAATTCATCATCTGTAAGGGCTAGACAATCGAAGTAATTGTCTATGAAAGTCTTCACATGTGCGAAGCCTACTTTGAACACATCTGTATCAGAGCCTTTGAGATTGTTTTCTTCCATATGCTTCAAGATCAGTGCTACTTGAATTAAGTCTTTGCAGTTCATCAAACGAAAGTCAGCAACTGTGAAGTCATATTGTTTGTTGGCAGCTCTGATAACAAACTATCTAGAATTCTGTAACATCTCTTCTAACAGAATATCCTTCTTTATCGTCACCACCTTTTTGATCTTCATTAACGACCAAACTTCATCTGGATTCTTCCCCAAAACAGCATGAAATCTGATTTTTATTTGAGTATAATCATTCGGATTATCAAATTTCTCACTGATCTTGTATTGTGCATTGATAAACAACATTTCATTTATTTGGAAGTCCAAATGGCAATGATCTGAGTTCGCAATATCATAACTTCTCTTTGGCTTCTTCTCGAACTCAAACATCTCCCTACACACAACTTTTGACTCTATGGTTTTGTAAGAGTAAAGTTTTGCAGGATCTCCTTTGTTCGTGGAGGGAGGATCACTTGCCCGTTGCCTCATAATACTCTGAACTTGCCTCATTCTCTCCATCTCAGCCTCAGCCTCTGCTTTCAACTCTTCTTTTGATTTTTCATATAATATTCCTTTTCCTCTTCCTACAACATCCTTTTGAGGTGCAGAGCTTGAACCTCCTTCATTTCTTCCGATAACAATACCTTTGGTAATTGTTCTTGTGGTAATTGTTCTTGTGGTAATTGTTGTTGCAGAAATCGGTTTTGAAGGAATTGGAAGAGTAGCAACAAGCTGAGTTGACATCACCTTTCCCACAGTTTTCGCATCTTCTTCGTTACTTCTGGATAAGCGGAAACTTTCGGATCAACTTGGTAGTTAGTGCTTTGAATCTTCATCAGGGACTGAGAAAGAACCTCATCAGTGCTGGAAGTAGTGGCTGCCATTGTTAGGGTTTTGAAAAAGAAAGTTGAAGTTTGGATCAAGGTGTAATCTTGGAAGTGTTGTGAGAGTTCTTGTTTGCATAACCGTACACAATGTTCTTTAACCCCCTTTTATAGGTTTCTCAAAATTGATTTGAAATTGAAGCGGGATACATTTAATGTTATCCGATGTGGCACCTTGAAAGTCGGATCATGACTGCAAAAGGTAACAACATTCCAAAAAGTAACTGTCACATCTCCTTGAAAACCGGACAAAATACCAATGATTTTGAGTATACAGCCTGTCAACTATCCGTTATAGAATTCGAACCGGTAAAACCCTTCGCATGGAAGCAAGGCTCATTCACTTTTGGGATTTAAAGTGAAGTCATATGCCAGACTTGCGAAATCATCAGTCTGAGTTGGTTGTACTCAGAACCTCAAGGATTTCGTGTGTGCATTGTGCCAAACGAAATAAGATAAGAAACAAAGATATTTGGAATGTAGTGATGTCAACAATTCAATTTGACATAAATGCAGTAAAACCCCGAGCAAAGGTTACTTCGTTAATTATCAGGAGAGATAATCAACTGCTTGTATACTTTCCCGTGAATTACAATTGAATACTTGAAGAAAAATATCAAAGGGCTTCTTTTTAAAAGTCATTTTGGATTGGTTTAAAATTTCATTACATATCAACCTTAACATAGGGTGAGAAATTGTAAATGAAATTACTTGTTTGACCAGTGTAGTCAGTGACAAGTTGGCTTTGGAAAATATTTATCATGACAAGAATTTGCAAATGAAACTTACACTAAAATCATATTCAAAAGAAAAGTTTGTTCTGGATCTTGTTGGGTAACAAACATTCTAGGTTCGGAATATTTGATCAAGACCACACATGCGAATTGAATATGATTTGAAGTTTCGAAATTTTTGGTACTGAAACAAAGGTTTCGTAAAAATATGGAACAAAGTTCCCCGTCAATTCCTTAAGGTTCATGATTTTTGGGTTTCACTTTCATCACGGACTCATGATGATAGATCATAAACACAGAGTTGTGATTTGTCTAGGTTTTGATTGGTTTGATCAAAACCTCAAGGACAAATCTTTTCAACAAAAATTTTGGAGTGAAAGAATTTTTTGGTTTAAAAAGATTGGAAACGAATCGAAGTGTACCTCTGTTATAATGGACAAAACAGAAAACTCTTAACTCATATGAGAAGAGTAAGGTAGCTCATGTTAACTTATGCGAATATAAGCCTTTTTGGGAAGAAATTATCATGTGATAATGTCATTAAGGCTTTCTTTGCACACATAGAGTCGTGTTGAGGCTTTTGGTCTACATACAGCAACATGCTTCTAGGGACATCCTAACTAGTCTTTAAAAAAAAAATTAATACCTTCCCATAGAAACAAAATGTATGACCACTTCGCATTTTAGCCCTGCATTAAATTCTTAACACACAATTGAAAAAACAAAGAAAAATAAAATCTTTTTGGATTTTTGATTTTTCAAAAGAATATACAAAAATAAAATTAAAATCTTTTTGGATTTTTGATTTTTCAAAAGAAAATAAAGTAATATGCGTAAAACTTACCTAAGTTGATATTACCACAGATGCGAAATGATATGGATGCGAAGCCATGCAAAGCCTCTGAATGAACAGTAACCTCTGAATAACGTGGACGCATTTACTGAACAAAACATTTATTCTTGTGTGAATGAAATTGAATTTGCATTAAGCATCCCCAAACCTGCTAAAATTCTAACAAATGATTTTTCATCAGGAGGTTTTGTAAAAATATCAGCAAGTTGTTCAGTTGTTTTGACAAAATGAATTTCAATATTCCCATCTTCCACATGATCTTTGATAAAATGATATCGAAGAGCAATGTGTTTTGTCTTTGAATGTTGCACTGGATTATGACAAATGCGAATCGCACTTTGTGAGTCACAATACAAAGGAATGTTTTTCATGTTGATTGCATAATCACGAAGTTGACTCTGAATCCATATAATTTGCGAAGTGCAAGCAGCCGCAGAGATGTATTCTGCCTCAGCAGTTGATATAGCCACACAAGTTTGTTTCTTTGATTGCCAGCTCACCAACTTTCCATCCAATAATTGACATCCACCTGTCACACTTTTTCTATCCAAGGTACATCCTCCTAAATCAGAATCCGAAAAAGCTTGAATGAAAAATCCTGTTTTCTCAGGATACCAAAGTCCTAAAGAAACGGTTCCCTTTAGATATCAAAAGATATTTTTCACTGCCGTCAAATGTGGTTCTCTTGGATTTGCTTGATATCTAGCACAATAACAAACCGAAAACATAATATCAGGTCTACTCGCAGTTAAATACAATAAAGACCCTATCATGCTATGATACAATGTTAAATCAACAGCAGGACTGTCTAACGAAGGAGTTAGTCATGTTCCTACTGCCATAGGGACTCTGAGCTTCGTGCTATTAATCATTCCAAACTTTTCAAGCAATTTCTTTGTATATTTTTCTTGATTAATGAAGATTCCTTGCCTGTTCTGTCTTATGTTTAAACCAAGAAAATTATTAATTTTTCCCATCATGCTAATTTCAAACTGACTTTTCATTAAATTTTCAAATTCAAGTGACAATGCTGGATCAGTTGAACCAAAGATAATATCATCAACATAAATTTGAACAAGCATTAGATGACACCCAACTTTCTTGCAAAATAATCAGGGGTCGACTGATCCTTGTTTAAATTTAGATTGTTTCAAGAAATTTGTAAGTGTTGCGTACCAGGCCCTTGGTGCTTGTTTTAACCCATATACAGCTTTATCTAAAATATACACATGATCAGGATGCTCAACGTTTACAAATCCTGGTGGTTGTTCAACATACACTGTTTCTTCGAGTTTTCCATTTAAGAATGCACATTTAACATCCATTTGATAAACATCAAAGTCTTTGTGAGCTGCATAAGCTAAAAATATGCGAACTGCTTCAAGTCTTGCAACAGGTGCAAATGTTTCTTCATAATCAATGCCTTCTTGTTGCGAATAACCTTTAACCACTAGTCTTGCTTTATTTCGAATAATATTTCCATCTTTGTCGGTTTTGTTTTTAAAAATCCATTTTAATCCAACAATTGAAACATCAGAAGGTTTAGAAACTAATCTTCAAACCTTGTTTCGTTCAAATTCAGCCAATTCAGATTGCATAGCAACAACCCAATCTGATTTTTCCATAGCATTCTTGACTGTTTTTGGCTCTATTTTCGAAATAAAGACATTAAACATACAAAGTTCTTGGTTAGTATTCAGTACCTCATTTTTCGCACGAATTTGAGCTCTAGTCAACACACCTTCTTGTAAATTACCAATTACCTGTTCGTGTGGATGATTTCTTGTCCATTTCGCAAGTGGTGGATAATTTGGATCATATTCTAATGGTGCATCTTCATGCATATCTTCATTTTCAAATCCTACAATAGAAAAGTTATCATTAAATTCATGAAAGTCTGCATTGTTATCAAGATTATTTGTCGCTGTTTCATCATGCTCTCTCTCAACATGATCTGCATTTGGATACTCCCCCTCAAAATTATGTTCATGTTGATTTTGCGAATGCTCCCCCTCAACTTGATGTTTTTGTTGATTTTGTGAATGCTCCCCCTCAACTTGATGTTCTTGTTGATTTTGTGAATGCTCCCCCTCAAAAATTGGTATACAATCTTCATGAACACTTGTGTGTTCCTCCTCCATATGACCATTTGGTGTGCTTTCACAGGTTATCGACGTTGTAGTTATTGTTGATTCATCAGTATGTTTTGAGGATTCTGATATGTGATTATCAGGAGCATTATTTTCTACATCAATTGCCCTGTCAGGAATTCCAAAAATTAAGTCATAATCAAAATCATCAATTTCAGAATTATCAATTTGAGTATTTGAATCCACAAGTATTGGTTTCTGATCGAATTTACTATCAATTTGTTTAAGATAGTAATCGTCAAATGTTAAATTGAAAGTTTCTTCAATTTTTCTTGTTCGTTTATTAAGCACTTTGTATGCAACTGAATTCTGTGAATATCCTAAGAAGATGCCTTCATCAGCTTTTGCTTGAAACTTTGACAAATTATCTTTGAGGTTCATAATAAAGCACCTTTGTTTATGAGAAAATTGTCAAGAGTTTGATTTTTAAACTCCGAACCATTATCACTTTTAATTTTTCGTACATTCTTCTTCAGACTAATTTCAATCTTTTTGATAAAATCAATCATCATCTGAGCAACTTCAGATTTCAACCTGAGAAAAAACACCCATGTGAATCTAGAGAAATCATCTACAACAACTAAAATATACTGCATTTTATTTATTGTTGCAACAATTGATGGTCCACATAGATCAATGTGAAGAAGTTCCAATGGAACTACTATTGTTGAATCTATGACAATCGGATGACCTTTTCGATGTTGTTTTCCTTGTTCACAAGCTGCACACAAAGAATCATTGTCAAATTTTAATATTGGTAACCCTCGAACTAAATCTTCAGTTACAAGTTTATTTATATTTCGAAAGTTCAAATGTGACAATCTTCTATGCCAAAGCCAGCTAAGATCATTGGATGCTTTTGATAGTAAACACACAGCTGGTTTTCCCACAATTGGTTTCATATCTAGTGTAAACATATCACCATATCTTTTGGATTTCAGAAGTATTTCATTTGTCTTTGCATTTGAGATGATACTTCCTTCTTCATTAAACACTACTTGATTTCCAGTACCTACAACAAGTTGTGATACACTTATCAAATTGTGTTGAAGTCCTTCAACATAAGCAACTCTGTTTGCTGTGATGTTTCCATTTGTAACTTTCCCATATCCTTTCACTTGACACTTGTGATTATTTCCAAATTTGACAACTCCAGCATTTTCCAAGCTTCGGTAATCTCACAAATTTTCCTTTCTTTCAGTCATGTGACGAGAGCAACCACTATCAATATACCATTTTGGATCATATTGCTCGTCACATAGCACCTGCATTTATTGAAAAAATTTAGGAACCCAAGACTTATCGGGTCCATCATTAGTAGAATTAAACAACTTTTTGGAACTTAAAAACCATGTTTTCACTTTGTTTGTAACTGAATCCATTATATCAGCATCATCAGTTCTAGATATTGAAATATAGTCATTCAATAATTTTGGATTCTCATTGATTGTAATCTTATCCTTCACAACATTCGCATTTTTGATAATTGGTTTCCATTTTTGAAGTGGAACTTGCGAATTATGGGATGATGTACTAGCTGTTGAAGAATTATTTGCGAACTTATCAAATGCACTTTTGATTTCTTGTTCTGAAAACTTTGCACTTTGATATTTCTTTCCTTTCCCTTCAAACCAATGATTGATCATACGTACATCAGACTTTCCTTTGATGTATGAAACTTTGGGTTGTGTTGATATTGAAGGATTTGGAAATTTTGGTTGTTGTGGTGAAAATTTTGCTTTGACTTTAGTTGAGTTCTTCAAACTTGATGAATTATTCGTGAATTTGTCAACATTTGGAAATTTTTGATTATTTGCAAATTTTTTCGAATTCTCAAATTTTCTTTTGTTGTCATATTTGCGAATATATGGAACTTTGTCAACAGAATTTATTTGTTTATGAAAACTCGAAGTTGTTTGAGTATTTTTATTTTGAAATTTTGATGATGTTTTTGAAATTTGTTCTTTTTCATTATTCACAACTTGCCAAAATATTGCTTTTCTTGCTTGTCTTTTTGAAATATTATTTTCTGTTGAATAATTTCCAACCATCAATTTGAATTCTTGAGAATTTAATTTCACTTCAACCTTTGAGTTTTCAGCTTTTTCAAAAGGTTTGTTTGATTTTTCACCTTTAACCACCCATTTTTGTAATGATTTTTGTTTTTGAAACACATAAGAATTTTGAGTTATATTGTTTTCTACTGTGTTTTGATTTGCGAAGAAACCTTCAGGTGTAGACTTTTGATTATCTTTTTCAATCATTTTATTGAACTTAGGATGAACTTTCTCAGCATTTCCAGTAGTGACAAAAACTTGATTTCGAAAAATAGTTTTATCAGTACATACAAAATTTGGATATACCACTGTGTTGGTTTCCAAATAATGTGTGCCTTTGTCATTTAAAACTTTGTCAAATTCTTTTGTATTTTCAAACACTTGATCAACCACAACCCTTTGATGTGTTTCAGTTGAATTTTTCTGTTCTTCTTTATTTTCATTAGTATCATCAGATTTCCAGCTTTCAACTTCCACATTATCAAACTTACAATGTTGCGAAGTTGAAGATTTATCAACTTTATCCTCTACTATTGAATCAACTATTATTTCTTTACCTTTGATATTATATGTGATATTAATGATTGACAATTGAGAACAATCAACCTCTTCTTCTTCTTCTATTTCACTGATTTCACTCACATTATCAGAATTTTCATTAATATCAGCATAATTGAATTGTGAAGTAAGATTTGAACTTTCGGTTTTCTTTAAGATTTTCACTTGTTCACTTTTTGTCAAACTTTCATTTACAATGTCAACTAACTCATCAGCATTCAGAAATTCATCAATTTTGACAATACCATATGAATATCTATCATCAGGTGGATGCAAGTCTGAATTATGCTGAAAGACCTGTAGCCATCAAAGATCGGAAGATCAAGGTTTTGAGAAACAAGGAGGTGCCCCTGGTATTGGTTCAGTGGCAGCATCGGAAGGGATCAGAGATGACCTGGGAGCGGAACGGGAGATGCGGGAGCAGCATCCGGAGCTTTTTGCCTAAGCGGGACTTCGAGGGCGAAGTCTTATTCTAGTGGGGGAGATTTGTAACAGCCCGGATCCCCAGGTATCTTCATTTCTTATATATTTTGACATTCTGTGAGGGGACTCGGCGAGTCGGTGGTTGAACTCGCCGAGTCGGGTCGCGGTTTTTAGCGAGGGTTCGCGTCCGGACTCGGCGAGTCCAAGGGATGGAGTCGACGAGTCCGCACTGTTTAATGAAACCCTAATTTCCCCGGTCCTAAGCTCTATTTAAAGGACCTTATGGCCCTCATATGCGGCCACCTTGAACCCTAAGAGCCTCCATACGTCTGTAAGCCCTTGTGTGTGTGTTTGAAGGCCTTTTGTTCTTCATTTTGTGTGATAGTGCAAGGAAAGGAGGGAGAGGAGCAAGCTTGAAGTGTTAGGGAGCTTAGATCTGTTGCTATTTCATCAAGGGGGTCTTCTTGAGGTAACTTTCTGAGCCAATCTTCGTGTTTTGTGTTGATGGGCCAAATCTAAGGTTTCTTCTTGCATTTCTTGGCTTGAATAAGAAGTATGAGAGGTCCCATGGGGATATGGGACCTAGATCTGGACTTTAGCAGGTCCAGGAGACCCCTTATGACAAGCTTTATGCCCATCCTTCTGAGTTAGAAGTTAAACTTGCCATATTAAAGGTTGTTTCTTCAAAATAAGCCTTGTATGCATTGCATGGCAACCAAGACTGAGACTTTACGTGACAAATAAGCTTGGGAAGGCCAGATCTATGTATTTATGGAGCGGATCTGACCGCAAAAGCCAGTTTTAGCTGGTGCATGGCATGGACTCGCCGAGTCTGAAGAACAGACTCGACGAGTCGCTTGAAGATTGTCCTTGAGACAATCCCGCATGTAGACTAGACCGAGTTGTGGGCGACTCAGTGAGTCGCAGAGAGTTGGAAAGGTTTTGACAGGTGGACCGAGTCAGGATGGGACTCGCCGAGTTGATCTTCGACTCGGCGAGTTGAGTCGCGGTGGCCCTGTGATTCAGGCCCAGGTGGAACTCGTCGAGTCGGGGGAGTACTCGATGAGTCAAAGGGAAAATTCTTGAGAGTTGGTAAAAACGCGTAGACTCGCCGAGTCACTATTGTGCACTCGCCGAGTCTAGTCCAAATTGACTAAAGACTGTTGACCAGGTCAACCTGTGTTGACTTGATTTGGATGGTCCACCTTAGTGGTACAAGTAATATTTATAGATTTATAATATCGTAGGAGGATTGCAGCTCGAGGGTTCGAGCCCAAGTGATTTCAGGATTCACGATTAGCAACTTAGCGAGGCATACGAGGTGAGTCTTCTCACTATACTGTACCCGGAAGGGTTTTGACTATGTGACCGGAAGGTCAAATATGATATGGAATATATGCTTTATGTGTGTTAAGTTATTTGCTATATGTGTCATGTATGATATGTTTGATATGGGCCGGAAGGCGTGGTCATATGGACTGTAAAGGTTGATGTGGGTAGGACCGGAAGGTTTACCCAGTCGGGACGGAAGTCCCCTGAAACACATGGACCGGAAGGTCAAGGCCTGGAAAGGCGTATGTGCGTATGTTGTATTTTGGGAACTCACTAAGCTTTATGCTTACAATTGTTGCTTTATGTGTTTCAGGTACGAGTGAGGACCGTGGGAAGGCGCCAGCGTGACCGTACACACACTCGGGGAAACTATTTTATCTTTTGTTATGTAATCGTTTGAGACTATGTTGTTATTTTGGGAATCTAAACTAATTACTCATGTCTTGATGGTTGTAAAAATGAAAATTTTTGGTTGGAAATTTTATGACGTTACAAGTTGATATCAGAGCCTTGGTTTGAGGGATTCGGGTACACCTTCGGGCGTAACTGGACTCAAACCGGGGATTGGAGAAAATTGTTTTTACAAAAAAAAATTTAATTTAATTAATTAAAATTTAAATTTTTTAAAGGTGAGACGACCAAAGAAGAAAAAGTGTGTACGGTCAGCCAGCGCCCGAACGGTAAAAATCCCCAAAATACTCTTATTATATGTGTTACGATATATGATGTGATATGATACGCATGCTAGTAGACTAGGTATACATATTAGGGCTAGAGTGGCCTGATTTTGTGATGCCTTAGTCTAGGAAAACTTGCTTCTATGAGGTGCTCGAGAGCGAGTGAGTAACAAGAGTATGAAAAGAATAGAGTGCTCAGGATTCGAGGTTGGGGAGGATGACTTGGGTGAATACCGACGCGGTGTAACTGGCAGTATTGGGCCCGTACTACCAAGGACACCGGGTCAGTAGGCAGCCAAGTGGGAACCCCTGAGTATCGAAAACTGAGCAGGACTGCGTTATCGAGTGCGATTTTTGCCCGATAGGGTCTCTGATATTCTTTTGTTGTATTTCAGAGACATCATGGTTGGACCACGACACAGACCTGGCACGAGTGGGGTGACTGACGAGGAGCTTCGTCAGATGATTCATGAGGAGGTAGTTGCAGCGATCCGGGCCGAGATCTCGGAGATGTTTGGGTCTATTAAGACCACGCTGATGGAGACATTTGATGAGCGGTACGCCGCGTTGTCTGAGACTGTCGCTGCTGCAGCTACCGCAGCTGTGGCTGCTGCCAGACCACAGGGGGGTGACTCGTTGCTGTTCCGGGAGTTCAGCAACACGAAGCCACCAGAGTTTGACGGGACTCAGGATCCGATTGCTGCGATGAGGTGGATTGCCGATATTGAGGGATGCTTCTATACTTGTTCATGTCCGGAGCATCTGAGGGTGCGGTTCGCCCTGAACCAGCTCCGCCTGGGAGCGAAGGATTCGTGGAAGTTCGTGACGGCGAACTTCACTCTCGCGGAGGTTTCAGCCTTGACTTGGGAGAGATTTACTGCTATGTTCAGAGACGAGTATGTTCCCCCGGTAGAGAGGGAACGGTTGGTTCAGGAGTTCTTGACCCTCAAGCAGGGTAATGATTCGGTTGCAGTGATCACACGGAAGTTTCATGAGAGGGCGATGTTCTGCCCCGAGCAGGTGTCCACGGAGCAGACTCGAATGAGCCGGTATTTGGGAGTGCTAAGGAGAGACATCCGGGAGTTCGTATCGAACTCATCATATCAGACTTTTGCTGAGCTTCAGGCGAATGCCAGGAAGCGGGAGATCGAGTTGGAGACCCAGGCCAGGGAGGAGGCCGAGTCTCAACGGATGGATCGGCGGCCAGCTCAGTCGCAGTCGGCAGCCAAGCGGACCAAGTCCGCTGATTTGAGATCCGGAGGACAGAAGAGCCGTACTTGTGGGAAGTGCGGCAAGGGTCACGAGGGGGCATGTCGATCGGGTGCTTGCTACAAGTGTGGCAAGGAGGGGCACATTGCGAGGGATTGCCCCAACGGATTTATGGTCTGCTTCCATTGCAACCAGACTGGCCATCGGAAGGCCGAGTGCCCCCAGCTTCGCCAGGGATCTTCGCCTGCTGCCAAGGTTCCTGAGGTTCGGCCAGTGAAGACCGAGGCCCCGAAGGCTCGTGGGAGAGCTTTCCAATTGACTGTGGAGGAGGTCCGCGTAGCGCCTGATGTAGTGGCCGGTATGTATTCTTTCACGTATTTACATTTATGCTGAGACATTATGCTTATATTCCTATATGCGTAGGTACTTTTCTTGTGAATCATGTGCTTGCTTTGGTATTATTCGACTCAGGTGTGAGTCGGTCCTTTGTTTCGCTGGCTTTTAGCCAGTACATCGATATCGACCGGGAGACGATGAGTCGTCCCCTGCGAGTTGCTATAGCAAACGAGAGAGCAGTATACGCCACCGAGGTGATTCGAGGATGCGTGCTCGAGATTTTTGAGGTCGAGTTTCCTATAGACTTGGTCCCTATAGCTATGGGGGATGTTTGCATTATCGTGGGCATGGATTGGTTAAGTAAGTTTGGAGCAGTCATTGACTGCGAGAGATAGCTGGTGATGATTCGAGACCCTAGTGGGGGAGTGCTCACGGTTTATGGCGAAGGGACCCGGTGTGGGTCAGCGTTTTGTTCAGCGGCCAGGGCAAGGCAGAGTTTGCAGCAGGGCTGTGAAGGATTCATAGCCTATGTGATGGATACTCGTGTGACCACGGAGAGGCCCAATACGATTGATGACGCTCCGGTTGTATGCGAGTTTGCGGATGTGTTCCCCGAGGAGTTACCAGGCGTGCCTCCGGAGAGGCAAGTGGAGTTTCGTATCGATTTGGTTCCGGGGGCGGCGCCCATCGCCAAGGCGCCTTACCGTCTCGCTCCACCGAAAATGCAGGAATTATCCTCGCAGCTTCAGGAGCTGTTGGGGAAGGGATTCATTCGACCAAGTAGCTCGCCTTGGGGAGCGCCGATTTTGTTCGTTAAAAAGAAGGATGGTTCACATCGGATGTGTATCGATTATCGGGAGTTAAACAAGTTGACGATTAAGAACCGATACCCGTTACCTAGGATCGACGATCTGTTCGATCAGTTGCAGGGGGCATCTTGGTTTTCCAAGATTGACTTGAGGTCGGGATATCATCAAATGAGGGTTCGCGAGGAAGATATCCAAAAGACTGCCTTCAGGACTCGTTATGGACATTATGAGTTTGTAGTGATGCCTTTTGGGCTCACCAATGCCCCGGCTGCATTCATGGATCTCATGAACAGGGTGTGCCGACCGATGCTGGATCGGTCGGTGATCGTATTCATCGATGATATTTTGGTGTATTCGAGGACTAGGGACCAGCATGAGGAGCATTTGCGGGAGATTCTTCGGGTTTTGAGATCAGAGAGGCTGTATGCCAAGTTCTCCAAGTGTGATTTCTGGTTGCGAGAGGTCCAATTCCTCAGGCATCTTGTGAACCAGAAGGGGATATTGGTCGACCCGGCCAAGATTGAGGCGGTGTTGAGGTGGGAGGTGTCGAGATCGCCCACCGAGATCAGGAGTTTTCTGGGTTTGGCTGGATATTACCGCAGATTTATCAAGGATTTCTCTAAGATCGCTGTGCCACTTACTAGGATGACCCGGAAGGGTGTTGCGTTTTCATGGGGACCGGAGCAGCAGTCTTCGTTTGAGACGCTTCATCAGAAATTGTGCGAGGCTCCAGTGCTTGCACTCCCGGAAGGGATGGAGGATTTTGTGGTATATTGCGATGCCTCTATATCGGGTTTGGGGGCGGTACTTATGCAGAGGGGTCATGTGATAGCGTACGCTTCGAGGCAGTTGAAGCCTCATGAGTGGAGATATCCCACGCACGACCTGGAATTGGGGGCGGTGGTGTTTGCCCTCAAAATCTGGCGACACTATTTGTACGGGGTTCGGTGTACGATTTACACGGACCATAAGAGCTTGAAATACTTGATGGATCAGCCAAATCTGAATATGCGTCAGAGGAGGTGGTTGGATGTGGTGAAGGATTACGATTGTGAGATCCTGTACCACCCGGGCAAGGCTAATGTGGTAGCCGACGCGTTGAGCCGTAGGGCGGATAGCGCCCCGATCCGAGACATTTGTATGAGGTTGACGGTTTTGACCCCGATTCTGGACATTATTCGAGGGGCTCAGATGGTAGGTCAGGTATCAGGATTCGTTTCGGATGGTTGGGGGCTTATGACCTTTCAGGGACGGATTTGGGTGCCGTTTGTGGGCGGTGCGCGCACTATTTTGATGGAGGAAGCACATCGATCGAAATTCTTGATTCACCCTGGTGCTACGAAAATGTATTTGGATCTCAAGAAGGAGTACTGGTAGCCATGTATGAAAAGGGATGTCGCTTGGTTCGTCGAGAGGTGCTTGACTTGTCGGCAGGTCAAGGCCGAACACCAGCGACCGCACGGTAAGCTGCAACCGCTAGAGATTCCCGAATAGAAATGGGAACAAATCTCTATGGATTTCATTACCAAGTTACCACGAACGGCGAGAGGAGTCGATGCGATTTGGGTAATTGTGGATCGACTAACAAAGAGCGCTCATTTTCTAGCTATTAGTGAGAGCTCTTCTGCGGAGAAGTTGGCTGAGTTATATGTGAGGGAAGTAGTATCTCGGCATTGGGTGCCAATCTCGATTATTTCGGACCGCGACGTGCGTTTCACTTCCAGGTTCTGGAAGAAATTCCATGAAGAGTTAGGTACTAGGTTACATTTCAGTACGGCATATCATCCTCAGACAGACGGCCAGAGTGAGCGGACCATTCAGACACTCGAGGACATGCTGCGGGCATGTGTGTTGGATTTCGGAGGGTGCTGGGATACCTATCTACCTTTAGCAGAGTTCTCGTATAACAACAGCCATCATTCGAGCATTGGTATGCCGCCCTTTGAGCTGTTGTATGGGCGGAGGTGTCGCACCCCCATCTGTTGGGGTGAGGTGGGACAGCAGGTTATGGGTAGCACGGAGATCGTGCTTCAGGCGACCGAGAAAATTCAGATGGTCAGGCAAAGGTTGCTGACCGCTCAGAGCCGGCACAAGAGTTATGCAGACAGGCGACGGTCCGAGCTTGAGTTCCAGGTTGGTGATCTCGTGCTCCTGAAGGTCTCTCCTTGGAAAGGAGTGATTCGATTCAGGAAAAGGGGCAAGTTGGGGCCCCGGTATATTGGTCCTTTCCGTGTGATCGCAAGGGTGGGTCGGGTAGCCTACCGTTTAGACTTGCCAGCAGAGTTGGGACAGATTCACGATACTTTCCATGTGTCGCAACTGCGGAAATGTATAGCCGACGAATCAGCGGTGGTTCCATTAGGGGATATTCAGGTGGATGCAAGTCTGAATTATGCTGAAAGACCTGTAGCCATCAAAGATCGGAAGATCAAGGTTTTGAGAAACAAGGAGGTGCCCCTGGTATTGGTTCAGTGGCAGCATCGGAAGGGATCAGAGATGACCTGGGAGCCGGAACGGGAGATGCGGGAGCAGCATCCGGAGCTTTTTGCCTAAGCGGGACTTCAAGGGCGAAGTCTTATTCTAGTGGGGGATATTTGTAACAGCCCGGATCCCCAGGTATCTTCATTTCTTATATATTTTGACATTCTGTGAGGGGACTCGGCGAGTCGGTGGTTGAACTCGCCGAGTCGGGTCGCGGTTTTTAGCGGGGGTTCGCGTCCGGACTCGGCGAGTCCAAGGGATGGACTCGACGAGTCCGCACTGTTTAATGAAACCCTAATTTCCCCGGTCCTAAGCTCTATTTAAAGGACCTTATGGCCCTCATATGCGGCCACCTTGAACCCTAAGAGCCTCCATACGTCTGTAAGCCCTTGTGTGTGTGTTTGAAGGCCTTTTGTTCTTCATTTTGTGTGATGGTGCAAGGAAAGGAGGGAGAGGAGCAAGCTTGAAGTGTTGGGGAGCTTAGATCTGTTGCTATTTCATCAAGGGGGTCTTCTTGAGGTAACTTTCTGAGCCAATCTTCGTGTTTTGTGTTGATGGGCCAAATCTAGGGTTTCTTCTTGCATTTCTTGGCTTGAATAAGAAGTATGAGAGGTCCCATGGGGATATGGGACCTAGATCTGGACTTTAGCAGGTCCAGGAGACCCCTTATGACAAGCTTTATGCCCATCCTTCTGAGTTAGAAGTTAAACTTGCCATATTAAAGGTTGTTTCTTCAAAATAAGCCTTGTATGCATTGCATGGCAACCAAGACTGAGACTTTACGTGACAAATAAGCTTGGGAAGGCCAGATCTATGTATTTATGGAGCGGATCTGACCGCAAAAGCCAGTTTTAGCTGGTGCATGGCATGGACTCGCCGAGTCTGAAGAACAGACTCGACGAGTCGCTTGAAGATTGTCCTTGAGACAATCTCGCGTGTAGACTAGACCGAGTTGTGGGCGACTCAGTGAGTCGCAGAGAGTTGGAAAGGTTTTAACAGGTGGACCGAGTCAGGATGGGACTCGCCGAGTTGATCTTCGACTCGGCGAGTTGAGTCGCGGTGGCCCTATGATTCAGGCCCAGGTGGAACTCGTCGAGTCGGGGGAGTACTCGACGAGTCAAAGGGAAAATTCTTGAGAGTTGGTAAAAACGCGTAGACTCGCCGAGTCACTATTGGTGCACTCGCCGAGTCTAGTCCAAATTGACTAAAGACTGTTGACCAGGTCAACCTGTGTTGACTTGATTTGGATGGTCCACCTTAGTGGTACAAGTAATATTTATAGATTTATAATATCGTAGGAGGATTGCAGCTCAAGGGTTCGAGCCCGAGTGATTTCAGGATTCACGATTAGCAACTTAGCGAGGCATACGAGGTGAGTCTTCTCACTATACTGTACCTGGAAGGGTTTTGACTATGTGACCGGAAGGTCGAATATGATATGGAATATATGCTTTATGTGTGTTAAGTTATTTGCTATATGTGTCATGTATGATATGTTTGATATGGGCCGGAAGGCGTGGTCATATGGACTGTAAAGGTTGATGTGGGTAGGACCGGAAGGTTTACCCAGTCGGAACGGAAGTCCCCTGAAACACATGGACCGGAAGGTCAAGGCCTGGAAAGGCGTATGTGCGTATGTTGTATTTTGGGAACTCACTAAGCTTTATGCTTACAATTGTTGCTTTATGTGTTTCAGGTACGAGTGAGGACCGTGCGAAGGCGCCAGCGTGACCGTACACACACTCGGGGAAACTATTTTATCTTTTGTTATGTAATCGTTTGAGACTATGTCGTTATTTTGGGAATCTAAACTAATTACTCATGTCTTGATGGTTGTAAAAATGAAAATTTTTGGTTGGAAATTTTATGACGTTACAACTCTGCTCTTCTTTATTTCTAAATCCCTTCGTGTCTCACTAAGTTGCACATTTAATTTCTTACCTTCATTACTAGCAGATGTAACGCCTGTGTTTCCGGCCTTGCCATTTTTAGCAATGTGATAGTCTAGGTTAACCTTTGTAACCCGTTTTGAAATAATAAGATTATATTATTTGAGTATTATGTGATTTGTGCTTAATTGCTTAATTATGTGGTTTGATTAATTAAGAATAAAAATAAGCGTCAAAATTTAAGTGTAAAATAAACTTGATATCTTTAGATAATGTTGTAGTAGTTGAAACAAGGTTTCCGAAGATATAAAGAATGCCGAAATCCGAGTTATAACGAGGAAGTTATGACCTGTCGAAGTTTCGCGACACAACCGGCACGACACAGCGCGACATAAAAAGTGAATTTATGTTAGAGTGATATTTAGCCTTAGCAATCTAAATGAAAGTCGTAGAGTACGTCAAACCATGAGCGTGCATAAAAAGAACGCCCAAATCTGACTTCGTATGAGGAAGTTATGATTTTTCGAAGTTTCGACTTAGCAGTATGCAGCCCGAATGCTCGATTTGAGACCGAGCGGTTTTTAGCCGAAACAATCTAAATGAGAATTGAAGATCTCATTAATTGTAGTAAAACGATAAAAAGATAGGCGAAAACGGACGTCGGATGAAGAAGTTATGATTTTATAACGGAGTTTTCCTGTCCCGGCCTACTAAAAATAAATAATAAAAAATTAAGTAAAATTAGCCGATGGAGTCTAAACGAAAGTTGTAGATCGTAGTCTCACCTACGCGTGGATATAAAGAGCATCGAAAACGGAGTTCGTATGAGAAAGATATGAATTTTTGAAGTTTATTTAATAAATTCGGTATTTAATTTAAATAAAAATTCGCTGATATTATCCATGGGGGGAATCACCGGCCTTATCCCCGTTACACCCCGCGTAACCAAAAATTACGCCCCGCGTAAATCGCAGATCCAGCCCCTATAAAAGGAAGTCGAGTGCAGCCGATTTAGTTGCTCATTTCTTCCCGTTTTCTCGCGTTTTTGCATCGTTTTTCGTGCAAGAAATATCCCGAAGCCCCGGTATCATTCCTGAGCCCCGAAGCAAGTCCCGAGGCCCCGAAGAACCCGAGAAGTGCAAATCCCGAGCTAAAGCTCTGCCCGTGAGGAGTCCGATTTTTGTAGAGATCTTCCAGATCTGCTGTGGATTACGACTTCTGCAAGCCGTAGTGCTGTCTGATCATCTTCTGATCAAGTGAGTGTATACTACCTTTCATAAACGCAATAATAATACAAGTATGGTTTGAGGGTATTAAGTTTATTGTCGTTTATACGTGTGAATGCGTTGTTACTTTCTCCTAACGTATAACTATGAAGTATTTTATACGAGATACGTGTTATGTGTATATTTTGTTGTTATGTGTGTGAATGTATATTCACTTTCTTCTATCTTACAGATATGATTATTTCTATATGAAATACGTGTTATGTGTGTGTGCCTCATCTGTTATATGGAAAATGTTTTGATCAAGCATGCTATACAGGTTTTGAAAATATGTATAAAATGTATGTTTTTATCTACTAATATGTTGGGTAGAACATGGGTAGATAGTTGGTGTGTAATAAACAGATGAGAGGTCTCGTTGTTGTTTGATCCAGTCATCTAGCGGAATTTAGATGACGACCACGGACTTTTCTAGACAGTCCAGTGGAACGCTAGCAGGTTCATAACCTGTAGGTGTTAATGAACTTGGGTGTTCATTCGCTGTATTCCATCCCCCTCATGGTTGCCTTATTTGACTTATATTGCTGAGGAACCCCCGCAGCATGTGTTGTCACCCCGATGAAAATATTCTTAGATTAGGTCCCTTATGTTAGTTATTTTAGGGACATAAAGTGAGAATAACGGGAATGGGTAACTGGGTTATTGTTGGTTGATAATAAATAATTTAATTATTTATTGAGGGTTGAAAACCCTATATGCTCACCAGGCTCCCAAGCCTGACCCACTCAGTTTTATTTGTATTACAGGAAGTGGTGCAAGGGCATAAGATGGATGAACCATCAAGTTGTTTTGTTTACAAGTCTGTATATGTAAATATTTGTTGAATGACTTGAAATATTATCGTTTATGCTTGTTGGTCTATATCGGAACATGACACCCCGAGTTTTGATTATATAATGAAAAATACATTTCTTTTACGAAATGCTTTGGTAAACATCGTTTTATCATGTTTTGTTTTTGGGAACAAATTCCACAACTCTTTCAAATCAAAAGGATTTACTCTGAATTTATTTTAAAAGCATAAATGAAAATCGGTCTTTTCTGGCCGAGATTTTGGGGATGTCACAGTTGGTATCAGAGCATTAGTTTAAGCGAACTAGGAATTTTTAGGATTTCTAGACTTAAACTTAGAATGCTAAGTGGAATTTTGAGATGTGTGTCTGTTATGTTTTAGACACGAGCACTAGTTTATTTTAGGAAAGTTGCCTAAAATGCTTTATGTGCTAAATGTTATATGTTGCCATATATGATATTATTTGTTCGGATCTACGGTCTGTTGCCGACCGAATCTAGAAACTTTATGTGTGTAGGATTCTAAGCGTACGTCTACGATATTAGAACTAGCATGTAAACGTTTCGGAGTGATAAGGATGATTTGAATATCTATCGTGAATAAGGATCTAATTTCACCTTATTCGGTGTGTAGATCAAAAATGGTGAGAACAAGAAGTGGAGTTGGAAATGCTGATGAAAACAGGAATCAACCACCAGTGATTGAGCAAAGACCTGTCATAGCAGCAGCACCTGAGCCGATAACAATGGCCGGTGTACAATTGATGATTCAGACGATGTTGGATCGTCAAATGGATGAAACTAGACGGTTGCTTCAACAAAATCGTGAAGAACTGTCAATTCGTGTGGAAGAGCCTGAACTGAATGAAGGGCACTCGGAAGGTGGAAACTTTAGTGGGTCTGTTGGTCCAGCCAACCCACCGATAGTTAGGCAAGATAATCGCGATGGAAGGAATGATGGAATGGGTTGCAAGTACAAGGACTTTTTGACTTGCAAACCATCAACCTTCAATGGAAAGGAGGATCCGATTGGGGTTATGGATTGGATCTCTGAAATGGAGTTAGCCTTCATGACGTGTGGCTGCAGAGGTAAGTTGCAAACTATCTATGTCGTGCGTCAATTCTGAGGTGGAGCCGTTCGTTGGTGGAACACTCTAGGGAAGACTTTGAGCCCTAATGAGCCAATGCAATTGTCATGGGCAGAGTTCTTGGTGCAGTTTAAGCGCAAGTTCTGCTCGGCTCGAAATTTGTTGGAGTTGGAGAACAAGTTCCTGACATTAACTAAGGGAAGCATGTCAGTTGATGAATACACCAACAACTTCACCGATAAGATGGAGTTTGCCTTGCGTATCGTTCCAGACGAGCTAACTAAGGTGGATCGGTATGCGAAGGGACTTCCATGGGAGTATGAGGTGCCAGTACGTCAGGCACTTACTCTAGAGGCAACTATCTGGGCTGCCAAGTCTGTTGAAAACATGATAAAAGGGAGAACCACCAACAAGGTTGAGATTGGTGAGAAGAGGAAGTTTGAGGGAACATCTGGTTCCGGTAAGAAAAGCAAATTTTCGAAATTTGATTCGAAGAGGTTTGGTGGGGGAAAAGGAGGCGAAGCGAAGTGGTGTGAAAAGTGTAAGAAAAAGCACTTTGGGAAATGTAGCGAGGATGTAACTTGCTACAAATGTGGAAAGGTTGGACATTTTGCCAATGAATGTCCTAACAACAAAAGGATGTGTTTTGGTTGTAATGAAGAGGGGCACATTTTGAAAGACTGTCCGAAGAAGAAGGAGGCAGCTAAGCCCAACATTCCACCAAAGCCGAAGGCGAGAGCATTCCAGATGACACTGGAAGCTGCTAAGGATGAAGCTGATGTCGCTTCAGGTACCTTTCTCGTTAACAATTTGCCTGCCCAAATTTTATTTGATTCTGGAGCCAACTACTCCTTTATATCGCATGAATTTGGTAGAAAACTAGCTTTGCCTGTTGATAGACTAGATAATGTATTATTAGTCGAAGTTGCTAGTGGCAAGTTTGTACCTGTTAGCCATCGTATGAAAAACATCTTAATCGACTTGAATGGGAATATGTTCCGTGAGGAATTATTGCATATCAAACTTAATGGTTTCGACATCGTGTTGGGAATGGATTGGCTCAGCGCCAATGATGCCGAGATTTTATGCAAGAGGAAGATAGTTAAAGTAAACCCGCCTGGAAAAGATTCGTTTATGGTGTATGGGGACAAACACCGAGTGAATTCTGGAATCATTTCCCTAATGAAAGCCAGAAAGTGTTTGACCAAGGGATGTACATCATATTTAGCATTCGTAATTGATGCTAAGAAGGAGAAGAAGGTGATGCAGAATATTCCTGTGGTGTGTGATTATCCGGAAGTATTTCCCGAAGATCTTCCTAGATTACCGCCCGATCGACAAGTAGAATTCAGAATAGACTTGTTACCAGGAACCACACCAATAGCAAAAGCACCTTATCGATTAGTACCGACGGAGATGAAGGAGCTGATGATGCAACTTCAGGAGTTGTTGGACAAAGGTTTCATTAGACCTAGTTCATCACCCTGGGGAGCTCCGGTGTTATTCGTGAAGAAGAAAGATGGTAGTATGAGAATGTGCATCGATTACAGAGAGCTGAATAAGGCAACAATAAAGAATAGATATCCGTTGCCAAGGATTGATGACCTATTTGATCAATTGCAAGGTTCGAGCTATTTCTCGAAGATCGATCTTAGGTCAGGATATCATCAGCTGAAAGTAAGAGAGCAGGATTTAGAGAAGACTGCGTTCAGAACTAGATATGGACACTACGAGTTCTTGGTTATGTCATTTGGACTAACCAATGCTCCAGCAGCATTCATGGATTTAATGAATATCGTTTGTAATCCGTTCCTTGATAAATCCGTGATAGTGTTCATCGACGACATTCTGATTTACTCAAAAATCCAGGAGGAGCATGGCAAACACTTGCGAGAAGTGTTAGAAGTCTTGAAGAAGGAGAAGCTTTATGCAAAGTTCTCCAAATGTGATTTTTGGATTCGTGAAGTCCAATTCTTGGGTCATGTGGTCAACCAAGAAGGGATAATGGTTGATCCAGCAAAGATTGAATCTGTAATGAAGTGGGAACAACCGAAAAGTCCCACAGAGATCCGAAGCTTTTTAGGATTAGCCGGATATTACCGAAGGTTTATCCAAGGTTTTTCTTCAATCGCTAGTCCGTTGACAGCTTTGACCCACAAAGGAGCTACTTATGCTTGGAGTGAGAAGCATAAAGAAGCATTTGAGAAGTTAAAGAAGAAGCTATGCGAGGCACCGATACTTTCTCTACCCGATGGAGTTGAAGACTTCGCTGTTTATAGCTATGCGTCTGGGGTTGGATTGGGTTGTGTTTTGACCCAAAGAGAAAAGGTGATAGCATATGCGTCTCGACAGCTGAAGGAGCATGAAAAGAATTACCCGACTCATGATTTGGAGTTGGCAGCGGTAGTTTTCGCTCTGAAAATATGGAGGCATTACCTCTATGGCACGAAGTGCAAACTTTTCACTGATCATAAGAGTCTCCAATATCTCTTTAATCAGAAGGAATTGAATATGAGGCAACGATGCTGGCTGGAATTACTCAAGGACTACGACTGTGAGATACTTTACCATCCCGGTAAAGCTAATGTTGTTGCTGATGCTCTCAGTCGGAAAGTCAATCTTGAAAGGAAAAGGCCAAGAGCGTTGAGAATTGAAGTTGTCTCGACCATTGTGGAAAGTATAAAGAAAGCTCAAGAGGAAGTTTCTGAAAAGAATGACCGAAAGGAGGAACGTTTGGGAAAAACGTTGGTGTTCGGTGTAAATAGTCATGGACTGAAGGTGTTCCAAGATCGGATTTGGATACCTAAGACAGGAGGAATCAGAGATCTTCTGATGGAAGAAGCTCACAAGACCATGTACTCGATTCATCCCGGTAGCACTAAAATGTATAGGGACCTGAAACCCTACTACTGGTGGCCGACGATGAAGCTTGATGTTGCAAAGTATGTGGCCGAGTGTGTGACTTGTGCGAGAGTCAAGACACAACATCAGAAACCGTATGGGAGTTTAGAACCTTTACCTGTGCTTATGGGTAAGTGGGAAGACATTGCTATGGATTTTGTCACTAAACTACCCAGAACAAAGAATGGTCACAACATGATTTGGGTGGTTGTTGATCGATTCACTAAGAGTGCGCATTTCATAGCAGCCAGGGAGAAATGGTCTATGGAAAAGTTTGCGAATTCTTATGTGAAGGAAATTGTGAGACTTCACGGTGTTCCGCTAACAATTGTGTTGGATCGTGATAGTCGTTTCACCTCAAGGTTTTGGAGAAGTCTACAAGAGGAAATGGGTACCAAGTTATGTTTATGTACAGCTTACCATCCACAGACTGATGGTCAGAGTGAAAGAACGATACAAACACTTGAAGATATGCTGAGAGCATGTACCTTGGAATTCCTAGGTAATTAGGATGAACATTTACCTTTGGTAGAATTTTCCTATAACAATAGTTTTCACTCGGGCATTAAGATGGCACCTTACCAAGCTTTGTATCGACAAAAGTGTCGTACGCCGTCTTGTTGGCTTGAGGCTGGGGAAAAGCAGTTTATGGGACCAGAGATGGTTCATCAAACTGCTGAAAACTTGAAACTAATTAGGGAAAGAATGTTAGCGGCTCAGGATCGTCAAAAGAGCTATGCTGACAAAAAGCGAAGACCGATAACTTTTGAGGTTGGGGATTCGGTTTTGCTTAAAGTCTCACCGTGGAAGGGACTTATAAGATTTGGAAAAAGGGGAAAGTTGAGTCCAAGGTTTATTGGACCGTTTAAAGTTCTTCAGAGGATTGGGAACCAAGCTTACAAGCTCGAATTACCCGAAGAACTGAATGGAATTCACAACACTTTCCATGTGTGTCATTTGAGGAAGTTCACGGGTAAAGTTCCCGATATAATTCCAATTTCCGAATTGAGAATTGATGAGAACAAAAGGTTGATTGAAGAACCAGAGGCAATTGTTGACCGAAAGACTAAGAAGTTGCAACGCAAGATGGTCGAGTTAGTGGTTGTCCGATGGAAACACACGAATGGGCCGAATCTCACCTGGGAGACGGAGAGTGACATGTTGAGTCGCTATCCGCATTTGTTTGTTGATGTGTGATTCCGGGGACGGAATCATTCTAAGGTGGAGAGAATTGTAACGCATGTGTTTCCGGGCTTGTCATTTTTAGCAATGTGATAGTCTAGTTTAACCTTTGTAACCCGTTTTGAAATAATAAGATTGTATTATTTGAGTATTATGTGATTTGTGCTTAATTGCTTAATTATGTGGTTTGATTAATTAAGAATAAAAATAAGCGTCAAAATTGAAGTGTAAAATAAACTTGATATCTTTAGATAATGTTGTAGTAGTTGAAACAAGGTTTCCGAAGATATAAAGAATGCCGAAATCCGAGTTATAACGAGGAAGTTATGACCAGTCGAAGTTTCGCGACAGAACCGGCACGACACAGCGCGACGTAAAAAGTGAATTTATGTTAGAGCGATATTTAGCCTTAGCAATCTAAATGAAAGTCGTAGAGTACATCAAACCATGAGCGTACATAAAAAGAACGCCCAAATCTGACTTCGTATGAGGAAGTTATGATTTTTCGAAGTTTCGACTTAGCAGTATGCAGCCCGAATGCTCGATTTGAGACCGAGCGGTTTTTAGCCGAAACAATCTAAATGAGAATTGAAGATCTCATTAATTGTAGTAAAACGATAAAATAATAGGCGAAAACGAACATCGGATGAAGAAGTTATGATTTTATAACGGAGTTTTCCTGTCCCGGTCTACTAAAAATAAATAATAAAAAATAAAGTCAAAATTAGCTGACGAAGTCTAAACAAAAGTTATAGATCGTAGTCTCACCTACGCGTGGATATAAAGAGCATCGAAAACGGAGTTCGTATGAGGAAGATATGAATTTTTGAAGTTTATTTAATAAATTCGGTATTTAATTTAAATAAAAATTCGCTGATATTATCCATGGGGGAGTCACCGGCCTTATCCCCGTTACGCCCCGCGTAACCAAAAATTACGCCCCGCGTAAATCGCAGATCCAGCCCCTATAAAAGGAAGTCAAGTGCAGCCGATTTAGTTGCTCACTTCTTCCTGTTTTCTCACATTTTTGCACGTTTTTTGTGCAAAAAATATCCCGAAGCCCCGGTATCATTCCCGAGTCCCGAAGCAAGTCCCGAGGCCCCGAAGATCCCGAGAAGTGCAAATCCCGAGCCGAAGCTCTGCCCGCGAGGAATCCGATTTTTGTAGAGATCTTCCAGATCTGCTGTGGATTACGACTTCTGCAAGCCGTAGTGCTGTCTGATCATCTTCTGATCAAGTGAGTGTATACTACCTTTCATAAACGCAATAATAATACAAGTATGGTTTGAGGGTATTAAGTTTATTGTCGTTTATACGTGTGAATGCGTTGTTACTTTCTCCTAACGTATAACTATGAAGTATTTTATACGAGATACGTGTTATGTGTATATTTTGTTGTTATGTGTGTGTGAATGTATATTCACTTTCTTCTATCTTACAGATATGATTATTTCTATATGAAATACGTGTTATGTGCGTGTGCCTCATCTGTTATATGGAAAATGTTTTGATCAAGCATGTTATACGGGTTTTGAAAATATGTATAAAATGTATGTTTTTATCTACTAATATGTTGGGTAGAACATGGGTAGATAGTTGGTGTGTAATAAACAGATGAGAGGCCTCGTTGTTGTTTGATCCAGTCATCTAGCGGAATTTAGATGACGACCACGGACTTTTTTAGACAGTCCAGTGGAACGCTAGCAGGTTCATAACCTGTAGGTGTTAATGAACTTGGGTGTTCATTCGTTGTATTCCATCCCCCTCATGGTTGCCTTATTTGACTTATATTGCTGAGGAACCCCCGCAGCATGTGTTGTCACCCCGATGAAAATATTCTTAGATTAGGTCCCTTGTGTTAGTTATTTTAGGGACATAAAGTGAGAATAACGGGAATGGGTAACTGGGTTATTGTTGGTTGATGATAATTAATTTAATTACTTATTGTGGGTTGAAAACCCTATATGCTCACCAGGCTCCCAAGCCTGACCCACTCAGTTTTATTTGTATTACAGGAAGTGGCGCAAGGGCATAAGATGGATGAACCATCAAGTTGTTTTGTTTACAAGTCTGTATATGTAAATATTTGTTGAATGACTTGTAATATTATCGTTTATGCTTGTTGGTCTATATCGGAACATGACACCCCGAGTTTTGATTATATAATGAAAAATACATTTCTTTTACGAAATGCTTTGGTAAACATCGTTTTATCATGTTTTGTTTTTGGGAACAAATTCCGCAACTCTTTCAAATCAAAAGGATTTACTCTGAATTTATTTTAAAAGCATAAATGAAAATCGGTCTTTTCTGGCCGAGATTTTGAGGATGTCACAGCAGACACAATAACAGAATCAAAATAAACCACAGTATCATCAAACGAAACAATTTCAGCATCATAAGCAGATAAAGGAATATTAAAAGATTCAAGAATTGCACGTACCTTGGTTGTCATGGGAGACTTGTCAGTGGATTTAGACATAAAACATTTCCCTGAAATGTTCTCTTCGCAATCCTCAAAACTTGCGAACATTGCTCCATGTGTAGGATGCCTCATTTCTTCATCCTCAGATCCTGAACACCAGATCTAATAAGTTCCACTTTCTTCTTCATCAAATTCTCCCTTAGCAACCAAAGACACTCCTTTGTTCTTTGCACGTAATTCTTCAATCTTTTCAGAATAATAAGCTTCATCTTTGACTTTTTCTTTCTTTTCTTCTTTCTTTCGCAACATGCAATCAGCTGCGAAATGATTCGCACCATTGCAATAGTGACAGTAAATTCCTGAATCACCCTTCAACTTTTTCTCTTCATTTGCATTTTTCTGTTTTCCATCTGTTTTCTCCATTTTCTTCTTCTCTTCTCCTCCAGTTCTTGTTACATCATTTTTCACATCACTATTCTTTCCTTTTGGATTAAAAGGCTTTTTGAAAAACTTTTTAACTCTATTGTTTGAATAGTATGCTACTGCTTCATCATCGGAGTTCATCAAAAATCCTTCTACATCTGAACCATCTTTTTCATCAGTTTTTGATACTTTTGAAATAAGAGCCAAAGGACCACCAATAGCTTGTTTTGATTCTTTATACATTTCTGTGACCTCACATTCATGTGTTTTCAGTTGATTGTAAAGATCATTCAATGTAGTTGTATCAAAACATTGTTGATTCTTAATCATCATGCTCACACCTCGCCATTCCTTGCGAAGACTCAAAATGAAAGTTAAATTGAACTCCATGATAGATCTAGTAATACCATACCTATTGCAGCGAAACATAAGCTCATTCAGACGATCATAACAATTTTCAAGATTTTCTGTATCCTTTTGTCTGAATTCCTTCAGTTCAACTAAGCACTGCTTCACAGAGTTGATCTTCGTCTTTTCACTACCTTGATATTTTTCTTTTAGAGTATTCCAGATCTCTTTTGCTGTTTTACAACTACGAATGTAATTGTAAACCACAGGAGGTAGAGCACCTCTTAGTTCTCTCATGCATCTCTTTTCATTTTTCTTCAATCGATTTCGTTGTTCTTCAACATCAGTAGATGCATTGGATGATCCAATTGATTGAACATTAGTAGGAGCTAGTACTGTTCCATCGATACACTTCCAGAGTTCTTCATCAATTCCATTTAAGTAATCTTCCATTCTATCAGCCCACTGATTATAGTATTCTGGAATTAACATAGGAATTTTGGTTGAGGAACCAAGCAAGTGAGAGAAAGAAGTCATTGAATTCATGTTGAAGTTCGCCATTGATGAACACAGATTATATCTGAAAACTTGAAACCTTGATGAATTTCAGAATTTATCAAACGAATTGATCACAAATCACTAATCGATTACTCGATTTAACAATTCAAATGCAGAATCAATTCAAATCTGAAGATCAAAAGTGATTTTCAAAACCAAAAATGTGCGGAAAATTTTGAGTAAATTTGTAACTCAAAAAACAAATGATTCTTATACAAAAATCAGATCTAAGCAGTTTGAATCCTGCTTTGATACCAATTGATGTGAATTGTTATCGAGAATTTAGAAACAAAAAGATAGATTTGAACGATTTAAGATGAAGAACAAAGAGAGTAAATATTAATCAGATCTCATATTGATTAAGACTGACTACAAAGTTAAGCAGAAGTGAGTTCGAGCATCGTACTACAACTTCTAGCCTAAGTCCCTATTTATAGGGAACAACAAAAAAATATACTAAGTCTATACATTTTTAACTTCGCACAAAAGATGACTTAGTAAAATAACATAAAATGCGAAACTATACAAAACACTCTATTCGACTTTTACAATATACATCAACATTATGAATTATTTTTTGCGAAAAAACCCTTAAGTTTACAAATTTTTTGCAAAAGAACCCTTAAGATTATAAACATATAAAATATAAATATATACTCAAAATTTGATAAAACTAAATAGGTTTTTAAAAATTTTTATATCAAACTGATATAAGTTTTATTTAACTTATATTATGAAACCAAAACTGAAACATATTTTTAGCTTTACGTACGATAAATTTTATTTGGTTTTATATAAACTTTTTATACTTCAATTTTAAAAAAGTTTCCTAGTTTTATCAAAATTTGAATATATTTATTAATTAATACTTAAACATTTCAAAGCAACATTAAAAAAACGTATGTTAACTAATAATTAACTACGTTAAAATAGTTAAAGATATTAATAATAGGACATTAGTTACATTCAATTATTTTTTTAAAAGGAAAATAAAAATATTTTATATGTTTAAAAGCTTCGTATTTCAGAAATAATAACATATCATATTTTTTATATGTTTGAAGTATCATATTATTTTTTATAAAAATATCATAAACATTTTAAACATAAAAAATAAACATAAACATTTTAATCATATAAAATATAAATATATTTGTCTAATTTATGATATAAATATATTTATTTTTATAAAAAATATGATAGTTTATTTTTTCTGAAATACAAAGCTTTTAAACATATAAAATATTTGTATTTTCCTTTTAAAAAAATTAATTGAATGTAACTAATGTCATATTATTTATATCTTTAACTATTTTAACATAGTTAATTATTAGCTAACAGACGTTTTTTAATGTTGCTTTGAAATGTTTAAGTACTAATTAATAAATATATTCAAATTTTGATAAAACTAGTTAACTTTTTTAAAATTTAAATATAAAAAGTTTATATCAAACCCATATAAAATTTATCGTACGTAAAGCTAAAAATGTGTTTCAGTTTTGGTTTCATAATATAAGTTCAAAAAAACTTATATTAGTTTGATATAAAAAATTTTAAAAAACTATTTAGTTTTATCAAATTTCAAGTATATATTTATATTTTATATGTTTATAATCTTAAGGGTTTTTTTGCAAAATATTTATAAACTTAAGGGTTTTTCGTAAAAAATAATTCATGGTAACCTGAAAACCTGCTATTACAGGTAAAAAGGGCAAATCCGACAAAAAAAAATGACAAGTTTGCGGTATAAACGAACCAAAAATCTGTCGAAGGGTAAAACCGATATTTTCTGCCAAACTTAAAGCTTTTTATGACATTATCCCTTTTATAAATGGAGAACTGAAGGAAAAAAAACTTATATAATGGTCTCATAATCGATTCAGTCTTTATATATTTTTTAAATTTAAGTCCTAACAACTGGTAATTGTATTCAATTTGACAATTTTACCAAGTCGATAGGTCATCTAACTTTCAAAAGTTACACTTTTAGCCTAGATTTTAAATTTTATTACAAATTTGGTCCAAAATTTACATTATTTGCCTGATTTTTAAATTCTATTACAAATTTGGTCCAAAATTTACCGTGTTGGTACAGATTTAGAATTTGTTATGAATTCCTCATAGCTTTAGTTTTTTAACAACTTTTTTTTCACAAAATTTTGTTTCGATATGTTTTTTTTCTTTATAAAATCATTTTTATACAAAAAAGAATAAATTTTCACATAAAAAACTTATATTTTTTTATATAAAAACTTTGTATACGAAATACCTATTTATAAGGTATTTATTAAGTACAAAAATATATATAAATCTAGTTTTCTCCATTTTTTTAATATAATATAATATAATATATATATATATATATATATATATATATATATATATATATATATATATATATATATGCACACAAATTAGTGTGTGTATATTTTTTTTATAAAAATGTGCTTGTATATATATTTTTTAAATGTGTATAAATATATTTTTATAAAATATGTGTTTGTATATATATTTTATATATAAATGTGTTTGAATATAAATTCATTTATTATAAAATAACTGTTTATATATATATATATATATATATATATATATATATATATATATATGTATATATATATATATATATATATATGTTTTTACTAAAGAAATGTATACAAACACTTATTTGGGTGCATATATATACATTAGTATATGTTTTTTTTGTATAAATATGATTTTATAAAGAAAAAATATATTCGAAACAAATATTTGAGTAAAAAAATTGTAAAAAACTAAAGTTATGATGAATTGATAACAAAATTCTTAAATCTTGACCAAAAGGATAAGTTTTGGACCATATCTGTAATAAAATTTAAAATGTAGGCAAAATTGTAAATTTTGAACCAAATTTGAAATTAAATTTGAAATCTTGACTAAAAGTGTAACGTTTGAAAGTTGGTTGACCTGTTGATCGGGTAAAAATGTTAAATTGAATATAATTACCGTTTTTTTGGGATTTAATTGAATAAATATAAGATATAATGACTAGATTGATAATGGTAAAGATTTTTTTTGCAATTTTTCCTTTTATAAATTGATTTTTTGTATAAAGTTGGTTTTCTAAGCTTTTTTTAGAAGTCATTTAAAATCTTTTCTTATGGCGAGAATTATGTACGAAATTCCACTTTTCAAATCCTCCTTAATAAATGAAGGTTTTTTTGCCACTTGTCAATCTCTTATGAATTTTGATACTTGTCATTTTGTGGTAATTTTAAAATAAATATTATCCATTATCAATTTTTTGTTTGTTTTAATTTTTAATTAAAGTCATATACTTATATATGTAAAGTATTAAATATCATATATATGATATGATATTAAATTGTAATAAATATGTTTCTTTTTTTTTCTTATTTTAAAGTTGTACATTAAAAAATATTTCATTTTTATATTTTAATTTTAATTATTTTTTAAATCAACCCGTATAATATACGGGTGTCACACCTAGTGTATAATAGATTTTTCTTTTGGAAATTAAAGATAATAAACGTCTTGGCTAAAAGTGCTTATCATGATGCAATGAATTATTTTAAAGGAAATATTTATTTGGAATCATCCACAATCAACAGGGATTCATTGTGCACTGAATTCTTTTGAAGTTTAAAGTTAGTGTTAAATTTATTGCGGAGGTTTTCTTTTGGAGTATTGGGATATCAATACACTCTCATTCGTTTATCGAAGAAAAATTGAAGATCAACTTGTTCAAATATTTTATACCATAAGGTATTTTCATGAAATTTATATAGGTATTTTTTAAGGCTTTAATACCAAATGGTATTTTACAAAAATTATATTGTCGAACGTTTTCTGGTCGAAAGATCTTTATGCTATAAGACATTTGTTTTAATTTTTTTTAGTTCTTTAATATCTCATATCTAATCTGGATAGAGCATTATTGGAGCTACATACCAATTTCAGTTGGTGAATGCATTCAAGAATCAAGAGCATGTCATATGCTACGATATGAAGTCCATTTTGACACGAACAGTTTGAATTACATGAGTCTGATCTTTGGACCATTGTTTTGCTATATGTTATTGCAATCACTACTGGAAACTCATTGTTTCTTACAAACACTTCTAGCTTATGGAAACTCATCTTTTCTTGCAAGCATTGTACCTTTAAACTAGGAATTGTGGGTACTTAGCATTGTGATTTGGTTTGTAGAAATCCCAATAGTGATTGTTTTGAAGTGTATTCCTGTTAGAGAATTGAGCGTCAAGCAACAACATGATTGTTATGAAATCCTACCTGATGGCCTATGAACTGTTTGATAAAATGTCAAAGAGAACACCAACTTTCCATATACCATACACCTTCATAAGGTTATGAACTCCTACCTAAAGGACCATACTTTCCCTTATTAGCTTTGTTGTACCAACATGCTTTATTCTTTCAAACACTGAAATTTAACTTCTTGGTCCCTAAACATCAAAACAACTATAAAATGATAACTTCTCTCTTTTCTACACATTTTCTTTCTCTTGCCACCCCTGGTTTAAATGAAACAGATTAATTTGTTTTTTTAATTTTTTGATGGTCATGTTGTACAATATTAAGACGATGCGATATGGGCCAAACGAGAAACGACGCGGGTGATGTGGCTGCTGACAACGGCGTCTTGACGGGGGGAACACCGCCCCCCTGCTCGTTGTAGCTCGTCGAGATTGGATCTTGTTGGCATCACGACCGGATGAAATGCAGAAAATGGGACCGTTGCAAACGTTTTAATCGCAACGGTATAAAAAAATAACTATTAAAAAAACCATTTACCCTATAAATACCTATCATTTTTATAAAAAATTTCACACAATTTCTCTTCTTCTCTCTACATAGTTTCAATTATCTTCAAAAAAAATATGGAGCCTTTCGACTCGTTCGATGATTCAGATGGCGATATTTTCTTCAAGTTGATATACCAGTATTACACTACCGACTTGCTGCAACCAGACTCAGCCCCGCTACTAACAAGACGTGCGATGTTAAACAGAAATTGCGAGGAAGGACACAAACATCTGTATCGCGATTACTTTGCGGATAATTGTGTATACGGGGCGAAGGACTTCAAAAGAAGATTTTGTTTGAGTAGGGATGTGTTCTTATGAATCATCAACGCCTTGGAAAGCCGGTATCGCTTCTTTACTATACTTTTTTACAAAATAAATAAAAATGTACTGCATGTTTCTTTACTTTTACAACATATGCAATATATTTTTAAACTATAGTTAATTTATGTTTAGGTATGAATTTTTTCAATTAAGATATGATGCTAGAGGTAGACGAGGGTTTACAACGTTGCAGAAATGTGTTGCAGCTATTCGTTTGATGGTTATGGGGGAGTCACCCGACACCATGGACGACTATATGAGAATGTCCGAAAGAACCGCAAGGGAGAGTTTGTATACATTGTCAAGGGGTGTTGTTGAAACATTTGGAGAAGTGTATTTGCGGAAACCTTCGTTGCATGATTTGCAAGAATTGTATGCGGCGTATTAAGAACGCCATGGGTTTCCCAGAATCATCAGAAGCATTGATTGCACACACTGGAAATGGAAAATTTGTCCGGTAGCATGGAAAGGGCAATACGCAAGTGGTCATCATGGATCACCTTCGCTGGTTCTAGAGGTTGTTGCTTCTCAAGATTTATGGATTTGACATGCATTTTTTGGGGTTGCGGGTTCCAACAACGACATCAACGTTCTTGATCAGTCGCCAATATTCGATGATCTTTTGAATGGAAAGGCCCCGGATGCTCCTTTCACGGTGAATGAAAACGAATATAAATATGAGTATTACCTTACAGATGGAATATATCCTCAGTATTCCACATTCGTGAAGGCATTCCGCCACCCGGTTGAAGAACGAGACAAATTTTTTTAAGAAGGCAAGAAGGAGCACGTAAGGATGTGGAACGTGCTTTTGGAGTGCTGAAGGTGAAGTGGCATATAGTTGAACATGCAGCACGACCATTGGATTTAGAAACTCTACGATATATCATGCATGCATATATCATAATGCATAACATAGTAGTAGAAGATAAAGGGTGAAATATTGCACACTCTATCCCAATGGAGCCCAGACGCGTTCAGTTTCAACCAGGAATAGCAGAATATTTGCATCGCGTTGTTGACCATTCAGGACGCAAATAAACACAGACAACTTCGAGAAGACTTGGCGGATTATATCTTCTATGGTAACAATAACGATAACGAATAACGTTTTATTTATTTATTTATTTATTTTTGAATCTGGATGTTATTTTTTTTTTTTTAAATTTGGATGTTATGTGTAATTTAATATCTATGTTAATTTTAATCTTTAAAAATTATTATATGTTATTTATAATTTTTAAACATTATGTTTTATTTATTATATTATATTTAAAAAATATTTGTCTAAATTAAAAATAAAAAAGAATTTGGAAAAAATAAAAATAAAAATTAAAAAATGAAAAAAAAGATTGGTGTCATAACAAGATACAATATGGTGACCATATCCTCACTTGTGGTACTAAAATGGTGTTATGACTAGTTGCCCACATCCAATGCTCTAAGAAAATCCCAATTGTGTAATCTAATTAATTTGCTTTTTTTAAATCCACATAAGTCATATAGGTGTGTATTTATTTATGTCTTTTTCTTTGAAAACAGATTTATTGAGGAACAAAACGAACTCCTTGGTACTCACCAGGTCACTAACCAAAAAATTAAAGTCAACAAGGCCAAGAACAATGATCATCCAGGTAGTATGTTATTTCATGACAATTCTGTTCCCCCACCTCAGATGTGTAATTGTTGGATTATTTCTAAAATTTATTTTTTGGGATTGCAGTAGGTGATAGGTACTCCACACCATGGAAAAGATCCAAGGACGCCATGATGCAGAAGACAAGTAAAAAGGAAGCTTCTAAAGGTGCAGTAGGTTTTGCTGTGAGTTTCATATATATATATATATATATATATATATATATATATATATATATATATATGGTAAGGTTTTTTGGAAAACAAAAAAAAACCTTAAAAATCATAAAAATGCATATAAAAATACCAAGACATCACAAAACTAATTTTTGAACTTTTTATCAAAAATTTGCAGCACTTTTTACAATTTCGCTGAAAAAAAATAAAAATCAATTTTTATTTTTTATTTTTTGTAAAAAAAAAGCGATTTTGATTTTTTGATAAAAAAAATTCAAAAAAATGTTTTGTAATCTCTAAGTATTTTTTTATGCACTTTAATGATTTTTAGGGTTTTTTGTTTTCCATAGAACCTATATATATATATATATATATATATATATATATATATATATATATATATATATATATATATATATATATATATATATATATATATATATATATCACATTTGTGAGCTTTATTTTGATTTTCTCTTGTGTTGCTCTCAAAAGTTTTTAGTTTTTACAAAGGGAAAAAAATCCATAAATATTGGATGATGCTAATGGTATGCAAGTAAATACTTGATTTTTTCAATTTTAAGTTTTATTTGAATAATTATTGCATTTTGCAAAAGGTTGACGCCTCCCCCGTTTGTAAAGAGTTCAAAACCATATGATTTAAAAAATATGGCGGATACATCCCTTTTAACCTTATAAAATGGGAAAATACCGATAATAGTAAAAAAAATTGGGATATTTTTAAAATTTAGACATAAAAATAGATATTTCCGAGTATAGACATGCATTCCGCGGAGCTCAGCGGAATGGCAAAATCATAAATACATTAATGTATTAAAAAAAACTCAGGTTCCATTCCGCGGAGCTACAGTGGATTTCACGGAGCTCCGCGGAGGTAGCTCCGAAGATTGGATCTTCGGTTAAAAAAAAAAAAAAATCTTCTCCAATGATTCTTTTATGTAATGATCTCTAATTAAAAGACCAATTGTTTTCAACCTCACAATCATTCCAAACATTATCAAGAAAAATTCATACTATCATAATCTTTTCTTGAAAATAATTAGTTAGGGGAATGAATATAAACCCCGAATAATCGATTTGAAAAAAAAAGATTCATTAATCAGAGCTACCTCCGCGGAGTTTTGCGGAATCCACTGTAACTCCGCGAAATTGATCTTGAGTTTTTTTTTAATACACTAATTTATTTATGATTTTGCCATTTCGCGGAGTTATAGTAGATTCTACAGAGCTACCTCCGTGGAATGCATATCTATACCCGGAAATATCCATTTTCATGTCTAAATTTTGAAAATACCCCCATTTTTTTTTACTATTGTCGGTATTTTCCCTTATAAAATTATGTTACAAATCATTTTTTTTTTGTATTTTTTGCCATTTATTTCGACAAACGTTTTCTAAACCACATGTGATCCATAACAACTATACATGACCAAACTAGGTAAATAAAGGCCAAGGCATGTGGTCCAAGACAGATACAAAATCTTCAATAATCACGTATTAAAAACGAACAAAGAGTTGTTTTTGTCATACTACATTAACTTTTTATTTTGGTCATTAAGGGTTAAGTTGTAGTTAGAATCATCAATCACTGGATACACGAGGATCATAATTATCTACCATGTTATGTTTAAGAAAATCCTAATTTTAATTATGAAATTTGTTCTTTGAATATAGACTGCGGATGAATTTCATGGCAAGAGGATATTTTGGTATGGTCTTCTTGAATTTTGTTCTTTGGATGCACACAATGTCTCATGAGTCATGACAATTTTAATCTTTGAGAATCCCCCAATACCTTTTGGCTCATGGTTTCGTGTTCCTTAAGTTTCATGTCTAAATTTTGAAAATACCCCCATTTTTTTTTACTATTGCCGGTATTTTCCCTTATAAAATTATGTTCCACATCATTTTTTTTGTATTTTTTGCCATTTATTTCGACAAACGTTTTCTAAACCACATGTGATCCATAACAACTATACATGACCAGACTAGGTAAATAAAGGCCAAGACATGTGGTCCAAGACAGATACAAAATCTTCTATAATTAGGTATTAAAAACGAACAAGGAGTTGTTTTTGTCATACTACATTAACTTTTTATTTTGGTCATAAAAGGTTAAGTTGTAGCTAGAATCATCAATCACTGGATACACCAGGATCATAATTATCTACCATGTGATATGTTTAACAAAATCCTAATTTTAATTGTGAAATTTGTTCTTTGGATGCAGACCATGTCTCATGAGTCATGATAATCTTTGAGAATCCTCCAATACCTTTTGGCTCATAGTTTCGTGTTCCTTACGTTTTATAGGTTTAAACAAGTTCAAGTTATTGCATAGATATCATCCTACGATTCATGATCATAACCGGCTTAAGTGAGTGAAAATACCTTGGTTGTGATTCCTTTGGTTTCATTAATTTCCTACAACCCCTAGCGATTCTGTGTACAGCCACTTTTTTTTTTTTTTTATTTTTTTTTTTTTTATTTTTTTTTTTTAAGCATAGTCATGTCAACATTTTTCTTATTTTTTATGAACTAGATTTTATTTCCGTGTCAAGACAAATGTTGGCATTGTTGATTTGTCACTAAAAACGAGTGATCTTGTATGGTTATGTTTTAATAATATTAACTTCTCTTTTCTTTATGTGCAAATCTTTTTTTATGGTATTCAATATGTTTTGATCGGCTATGTAGCGATTCGTTGTACCAATGAGGCAATGAATAATACATTCATTCTTTTATAATTTATGATTTAAAATGTAAAAGAACACGATAAAAAATACCGCGGTTATGATTAAATTTAAAAATAAAATTATTAACCGTCAACATCCGTCCTATTGCACACGTACCCTACAACAATATATTTTTATATTTAACCAACATAATAATCTATTTTTATTTTTAACCCAAAATAAGTTACCGTAAAAATTAACCCTCAATTACAATGTATTTTTCTTTTTAATCGAAATCAACAACTTTTTTTTTTTTTTTTAATAATGAAATATGTCGAAAAAGAGATTGGATGGGGTGAATTTTTTTTCCGTGAGGCTCGTGAGGACATCTTAAAAATATTGAAAAAAAATCCAAAGTTTTTTTTTTCCAATTTTTTTCTCTCCAATATATACTATGCTCGATTTTATGATTCATATTTTTTATATATATTTTTAAGGTGTCCACACCGAAAAAACAGTCTTGACAGAAACCGGATCTTGTAAAAAAAAATATCCTTCGCCAAAAACTAATAGCTAAAAGAAAATACTAGAATCATAGTTAACAAATTCATTTGCAATCTCCAGAGGAATTGACAATTAACTAAAACTATTTTATTGAACGGAAAAGACAAATTAAAACTTTTTTTTAACGAAAAACACACTAATTAATTAAAACTTATAAATATAGAAATCAACATCATCTTTTAACCAAATATTTTGCAATTTTTTAAAACAACTAATTCCTATTTTGTGTTATTTAGAACATGATATGTTTAAAAAAATTGTCGAAAAGAAACTACTAACACCCAAAACGGTATGATTCATCGAAAAAAAAAAACTACAGGCATTCGTGGCAAAGAAGCTATTCAGTAATTAATTTTGTATTTTTGAAATATCATATGTTTCCGAATGGAATTACTATGACAAGAAGTGAAACATCCAAAAATTATGACCTAAAAATTTCATTTTTGATTTAAGTAAAAACAGTATTCTACAACATTGTTCATACATCCCAAGCAAATAAATTGAAGTGTTTTGAGCATTCTAACACTCCTATAGTATACATGTAATCCTAGATGCTTTGGATCTATGTTTTCTCTATTATACATGCATACATTCAATATTCCAAAGCATCATCCTAAAGCATACAATGAAGCATAAACACCATAAAATACAAGTTAGATGACATACCTTTTAGTGTAGTTGGTAACCTTGAACCTTTAAGAGCTTAGCACCAATAGTATGATTGTCTCAAATGGAATCACAACACATCTAGGACAAAGAATAACTTGAGAGAGGAAGTCTTACACTCAAAATCAGCTATGGCTCTCCAAGAACACATGCATGGGGCGATTTCATGAGATAGGGGTTTCTTATATAGTATGGCAACATTAGGGTTACACCATGTAAACCCTAATGTGCATGAATTTCCATATTCTTCATGCTCCATGGGTTTCAACCTCCATGGGTCACCACATGGGTTTAGCCCAACATAAAGAACTATGGATCATAAGCCCACATTACAAGAATGAATGATTTACATAATCGATCCTCATATATTTAATTAGTATTTTTATCACAAAATTAATTCCAAATTAATTATTGATCAATACTAATTAAATAATATGATTTGTTATTAATATATTAGAACTTATAATATATTAATAAATCATAAATAACCTCTTCTAAAAAGTCCATCCTATCAAATTGTCCTGATGATATGCAACCCAAATGGACCATGCTACTCTTAGGTCAAGTACATACCAATCATAGTTATGGACTTAGACACTAATCCAACAATTTCCCGCTTGGATAAGTCTAATAACTATTAATGCAAGTACGACTCCACAACCCGACTAGCAATCATAGCTCTTAAAAGTTGTTGTTGAACTCTGATCTAGTCAATGACGCATCCATTAGATAAGGGATCATATATTCCTCCATTCTAGATATCATATGGACTGAGACATGGATTATAATCATTTTCTTTGTCCATCTGTTGTTTCCCAATTTCTGATTTATGATGACAGGCTAATTGAACAAATCAAATCAATCCAGGCTTGGCCAAGCACTTAGGGGTGTCATCACTAAATCATCGAGGGGCCCACATATATCGCTTTTATCCACATATGGTAAAAGGAACGGATAAACTTCGACCCAAATGTTTTCTTGTACTTACTCACCAAATTACACACAACAATATGTTTTATAACACCAAGTTACTGGTGCGTTTACATACGTCAATGTGCAACCGACTCCTAATTACAACTCACATGTCTCTGTTTCAAGAATATAAGATATTATCGTCTCACAATCACTCGTGATAAAAATCCATGAAGTGATTCGGATGAGCGTGGGTTAAATCCAATACTCGAATCTTATTTTAGGAGCACTCATGAACACTGCAGCTATGTCCTAGACAAACTATAGACCCATTCATGATAGTCTTGCCTCAATACCTACTTTCAAAGTATGATCGAATGTGGATGGTTTGAATAACCTAGTTATTCGGGAAGTCAAAACATGTAAAGTGAAACACAAGAATAATACTAATCCTATATGGCCCCAAAAATTTTGAGTCATATTGATTACTCATTACTCATTTTATAATGTTTCGAATGATCAACTTAATACTTGAATTAAAACAATAGTTATGTCATGCTCTAGGAATGCACACAATGTTTTTCTAAACAATAGTTACGCTATGCTCCAAGTATGCATACTATGTTTGTCTATGGTCCATACTTTGTGAAATATATCAATTGAAAAACATTTCAATGATGCTCATTTCACAATTCCAAATCCTTATTGCAAGTGTAAGAATTCCAAATTCTTGTCACTGCTAGAAAGTGTTAGGTTCTAAACTATCATGTAATGATTCTTTTGTAATGTCTAGGTAGCAAAAGTCACAGAGACTTGACCAATGATATTACAAAATGTTCCTTTGGAGATTGTTACACGACAATTCTATGGAAATGAAGTCTCAAATTCAACACACGTTCCTTTGAACATCCTTCTTGCATAAAAGTTTCTGACTTTCTTATCTATTCTTCAACTCCCAATATGGAAACATTCCATATTTGCCATACGACAATTCATTATTAATAGACTCCTATCTATTAATAATAATGTCAATATGGTCCATCCATTACTATACTCCCAACTGTCCTTAAGCGACCAATCATTGGCGAACCTTAGATTATCCTTAACAGTTACTCAACCACTTTAGTCATGACCAGTTTTAGTCCTTTTCCCTTCTTAATTCCCTAGACATTTGGAAAAATTTAGAACACGATAATATTATAGCATATGCAATCGATTCTATACCCAAAGCATATGGGACACGATTCAAAATGTCTACCATACAGACATGATACTTGATCAGTCTTTTGCTATAATATTTCTATTTGCCATGTTCTCATAATTTTGATTATGAAGAGGGATGTCGTAATCATAATCAAATTTTGAGAATGCAATTGAAATTTCCATATACATAATTTCCTTACGTTGAACTATTCCAGCATAACATTCATATATATATATATATATATGACTAAATGTGATTAAAATCTCAATCTAAGCATTTAGAATTGAAATGAAGTATAATTTCTCTCCCTTAATTATACCAAAACAAATTTTCAAACTCTGCAACTTGCAAATTGAAATTTTTATTTTCTATAATTAAAATTGCTAACTTGCAACATTAATGGATTATCTTACTAGCATAATACTTATGCTCCCACTAGCTTTGACATGTAGTCAGAAATTAGTTGGACTTCTAGAAATCAATACTTATTGACTTTCATTACTAAAGTTCAGATTTTTGACACAATATGCTTTGATAAGACTTTATCTAGGCCTCTCAAGCTCATAGACCTTTCCTTAGATAGCTCACATGTGTGTCTAAACTATTTAAGAACTTACACCAATATGTCTTAAATGTTTAGACCTTTTTCCATAGCTCATAATTAAAATTATGAAAAGGGATGTCATGATCATAATCAAATTTGAGAATGCAAATATCACAAGCGCTATCTCTTTAAAATCTACCTAGTGAAAGCGTTTCCTCACCATCATTTTCATGAATCGGAGAGAAACCTTATGACACTTAGATTTTACGGTGTACGTGTTCCTATCCATGTGAATTTGTCAAACCATAATCAAAAGAAAAAATTAGTGACAAATCCAAACTCTTATGGACTGGACATGTTTTAATCTTAATTTCTTGCCATTTAATAGCACAAGGGCCTACCATGTCTTCTAAGTTATTAAGCAGTTTACCCTGACTGATTAATGAAAATTTCATTGATCCAGGTGCTTTGCCTTATCCAAACAAATAAAAACTCATAGAACTCACATGTATAATCAACTTTGATTGGAATGAGCACAATAATAAGAATATGTCAACACGATAGGTTACAAACCTTAAGTCGTGTGCTAGTGATAAACAATAGATTTTTATTCTTGATTGGTTCTTGAAACTTGTCAAGATCTTTAAGACTCCCACTATCCTCTTGACATATAAGACTCTCTTGTCAAGAACCATTCCTTGATAAGAAAATATTCAAGAGTTAGTGCGGATTCTTATCAAGACAAACACTTCACACATTTTGTCATAGTTGGTCTTTGTCTTATCCAAGACATCACAACTTACCAATTTTAAATGTACAAGAGTAAGCAACATTTTACTCTAAATTTGACAAGATTTTTAAACCTTTCTTAAGATTATGTCACTCAAATTACAATCTTAGAGTATGACTCTAAGAATTGTTTTGGAACGAAGTATGACTCATCTTCTTGATTTAACCATTTCAACAATTCACGATTCCTCTTTTTAGCCATAGAAATGCACTAAGATTACTTTAGAGGATCAATTGTGATATGGTTTTCATAATCATTAAGATGATCATAAAACACGATACTAAAGTACTCTCCCATCTTTTCAGATTGGAGAAACTTTTATCTTTCTGCATAATTTGATTCTTCTCATTTGTTCTGCCATACATTGAAACTTTTCCAGTGTTTCAGAATTATACTTAATCTTATAAGTATAACCATATTTACTAAACTTTAGTAAATCATGACGAATAGTCTTATCGTTCTTTGTGGTGAACATTGAACAGTGCATAAGAATGTGTACTCGATCATTTGGTCCTTCACTTGACTCACACATACATGTGATCAAGGAATTAGTCTTAATTTGCCAAAGATGAAAATTCTCATTCATCATACAATACAACTTGCATGATTCCAAGTTTCTATCCAATTGAAACTTGGGTGATGAGAGTTTTTCCTTATTTGGTAAATTTTGACACTACCACAATTGAAAGAATCAAATCCATATTGCTAAAATTGGAAACATACAAACACCAATTTTCACAAATGTCATTGCAAAGAGATATAATAAAACAAAATATTTTTTTTATTTCTTTATAAAGTTCGGAAAAAACTTTTCCTTACAATGCAATTTCAAATGAAAACTATGCTATTACAAGTTTCTAAGCAATCTATCATAACTCTTAAGCAGCAGCTCAAAAAACCGATCTTTGAACCATGCGATCGAAATCCATCTTCGTGGTCAGATTCAGCTTACTCTTACTTTTAAGCTTCCTTCCCTTTGCTTGATCCTACAAAACATCAAAATTCAACCTTGTCACATTATGTATTAAGAATCAACAATTAGGAACTTAATAGAGTTAGACAGTAGACTTACATGGAGCAGAACCATACAATCTGATTAAACTTCTCAGGTAGTCAGGGCATCTTCACTTCCAATGTCCCTTTCCTTGGCAGTAGAAACACACAGGCTCACATGGAACAGTCTTAGAATTGGCCTTTATATTATGGTCAAAACTTTTGACCATGGCCAATTCCTTTCCTTTAGGAGAAGGAATCTTTTCCGAGATGTCCACGTCAGCTTGGGATGTTGATCTTCCAGTCAGAGTTGCTTGACCATTGCGCCAAATCATTGCTGATTCAGCAACAATTAGCAAATAGGTGAGATCAATTAGGGTCATGTCGTGATCTGTCACATAGTAGTCTCTAACAAACTCAATATATGACTCAGAAAGTGATTGAAGAACCCAATCAATAGCCAACTTCCTTGGGAAGACGACACCTAACATCCTCAGCATATCAATATGCAGCTTCATGTCCAATACATGAGTACATACAAGCCTTCCATCTTTGTGTTTACTATCGAATAGGGATTGCGTGATCCTGAAATTTTCAAGTCTTCGAGCTTGTAGGTCAGGGAGAATAATTGGAGGAGGTGGAAGAAGTGAAGTATGATTTTCACTTCCATGATCCAATCGTGGAACATCATCTTCGGAATGAAAGCTTGTTCTATAATATTTGGGAAGACCATAGTTGTCTTAGGCAGACATCTACAAGGGAGAAATTCAAGTTAGTTGATTTAAGTCCTTAATATAACACCCAACATGAAATATTAAGGCTAGGAACCAACACAATATTTTACAATTCGGAAGAGGGGATGTCGTAATGCAATTGCAAAATATTTGAAGGTAGGTAAATGACGATTTACCAATTTCGATCACGAAAAGCGAAAAAGAATTTTAGGTTTTAAGTGAATTGAAATTCCTAGATCCTTTGAGATTCATTGAACTATTCAATGGCATGTTTAAATCTTGATTGTGTCCTTCAAGTTTGTGAATGGGATGTCTAGGATCATAAACAAGGTGTGAATAACCATGCAAATTAGTTTCGTACACTTAATATTACAATCACCTAATCAATGTGCCGGTTAATCTCACACGCTCCATTGATCTATGACTAACATCAAGCTACCCTTTGTCACACACTGTCAGTCCCATATTAGTGTGTCAGTCAACCACACACACTCCACTAACGACTTAACAAGGTGCAACGTGCAGTTTCATGGGTTAGCACCATATTCACATTTTCCTAAGTAACTAAGATTGGGAATTTATAAGTGTTGAGTTACTTTATATTCATCATTATACTTTTAATTAAGGGAGAACTAGAGTCTCATCCTACCCATTCGGCTAACGACCCTCCACCAGTCAAGGAAGCGGTGGGTGAGAGTGGACACCCATTAAACTACCATTTTATAGGCAGTAACCTTATACCCCCTTATAGACCGGATTCGTGAATGAGGCCTAATAACGGTAAGACTGAATTTACTCTTATACATATATACAAATATTAAACCTATAATATTATAATAGTATAAGGATTGAATTTTAAACTTTTAAAATTCTAGGGTTTGGAACTAAATGTGTCAAAAGAAGACTTTGCATTTACAAATTCCAAAACTTGAGGGAAAGTTTTGAACTTTTCTAAAACTTTTGGAATCCATAACATATGAGTTTAATATAGGATTTAATGAAAAGACTCTTGAAAATCCATAACTTGAGGACAAGTTATGGAGTTCATGAAACTATTTATAAGAAAAGACTATTCAAGTACATAACCTATGACTTTAATGATCCTTTTAAAAGAATTTTTTTTCATTTTCCATAACTTGTAGTCCGTATTTATTTCTACCCCTGAGCTCGAAAACCTGGTGGAGGACTCATACATTAATGGCCATAAAGATCATCAAATAAACTAGCAAGCATGTCAAATAATGTCCATGATCTAGACTAACTCATATAAACAAGATAATTCATATCAAACAAATTTCATGTAATTAGCATAATCATATAAACTAATACAAAGCATGAAACTTTGACAATTATCTTATAAATTGGATAAGCATGATAATTACCACATCAAAAACAGGTTTATAAGTTCAAAAACTGCTTAGGGTAATGATCCTAGTCCAATTCTAGCCACAAACATCGTAAATCTGCATTCTGGAGCACTAACTCGTCGAGTGCAAGAACAAACTTGGTGATTTGGTCAGAATTGTGCTTGGACTCGGCGAATACCCTAGTGGACTCGGCGAGTCCACTGTCCCGAATAACAGAAAATCGATTTTTCAAGCTAAAACAACAAGTAGCATCATGTATAATTGAAAACAACCCTAGGCTTTGATACCACTGAAGGGTTTTGAGCATTCTAATGCAACCCTAGATGCTTTGGATCTATGTTTTCTCTATTATACATGCATACATTCAATATTCCAAAGCATCATCCTAACTAGCATACAATGAAGCATAACCAACATGAAATACAAGTTAGATGAAATACATTTTAGTATAGTTGGAAACCTTGATCCTTTAAGAGCTTAGCACCAATAGTATGAATGCCTCAAATGGAATCACAACACCTTTAGGACAAAGGATAACTTGAGAGAGGAAGTCTTCCACTCAAAATCGGCTATGGCTCTCCAAGAACACATACATGGGGTGATTTCATGAGGTAGGGGTTTCTAATATAGTGTGGAAACATTAGGGTTACACCATGTAAACCCTAATGTGCATGACTTTCCATATTCTTCATGCTCCATGGGTTTCAACATCCATGGGTCACCACATGGGTTTAGCACGACATAAAGAACTATGGATCATAAGCCCACATTACAAGACTGAATGATTTACATAATCAATCCTCATATATTTAATTAGTCTCTTTTGATCACAAAATTAATTCCAAATTAATTATTGATCAATACTAATTAAATAATATGATTTCATATTAATATATTAGAACTTATAATATATTAATAAATCATAAATAACCACTTCTCAAAAGTCCATCCTATCAAATTGTCCTGATGATATGCAACCCAAACGGACCATGCTACTATCGGGTCAAGTACATACCAATTATAGTTATGGACTTAGACACTAATCCAACATTAATATGTCAACATCATGAAAATCAGAGTATGTCCCATACACATAATCCATATGGTGTGTGCAATGCAGTCAACCCGAGCTCTTTCCCGTGGAACCGGAAGCACCTGTAACATAAACTAAAAACTGTATGCATAAAGTTTAGTGGGTTCCCCAAGATACCGCATACCAAAAATATCAAATAACGGACCCCGCCCAAAGAGATACAGGCCCTTCCCACACTCGCATAACACTCGCATAACGAGCCCCACCCAATGAGATATGGGCCCCACCTACACTTGCAATATGGGCCCCACCCAATAAACATACATATACAAGCACGTACAGGTATCACACATACAACAAGTATATTAACATAATCAATTAAGAGTCGGCCTTGGTGCCTTAGACTCGCTAAACCCGATGAGGAAACTCAACAGTTGAATGAAACGAATGATCCCTGGCTGTTGGTCCTACAGCTCCCTGAGCTATCAATTGTCACATAAAAACTAAGTAACATGTGGGATCTACATCATAAAAAAAATCTCTACTAGGGGTAAAAAGACCATTTTACCCCTACCCTAGCTTGGCCCAAGAATGGAGCCCATAACCACAATTCAATGGGCCCAAAAGTTAAACAATCCTTCAAGGCCCAAAATATGGCCCAATTTCCAATTGGGCCCAACTCCTGCACATGGGCCTTAGCTCAAGGCCCAATAACATATTTGGCCCAAAAACTACCAAAATCAGATGGCCTAACTAACCCTAACCTTCCAAGCCCAATCCGAAGTCCATTATCAAAATGCCATAAGTCTAAGTAGGCAGGGCGTACTCAGCTGATACGCTAAGTGTACTGCATCGAGGGCTTGTACGTTGTGCGTACAGGCTTGTATGCCCAAGATACTCAACCAATTCAGCCAACTTCAAGATTAAGCTCCTATCCCGAGACTTTGTTCCAGAATGTAGATTTGACCCTTTTTAAGTTGAAATACCACATAAAGTTGCTAACTTTACATCCATGCATGACCATAAGAAGCTCTAAAGCTCAAAAAGGACCTAATGAAGGACTTAATGGATGCATGAAGCCCCTAAACTCGATAAAGTTGGCACCTTTATGCCAAAGGAGTCCATGAAGACCTTGTATATGAAAGATAAGTCTTTGGGACGACCTAATCCCAACATCCATCCAAACCATGGCTAAAAACATAACTATTTAACCAAAAAGGAGATCTAAACATCTAGCAACCAAGATAAGAACTTGATACCTCAAACTTCTTGAAAAAAGGGTAGAGGTTCTGGATCCAAGACCTCGTCTTCAGGATAAGCAACTTCTAGCTTCTTCAACTCCTTCAAAATGAACAAAAATGAACACCAAAAGCTCTCCAAAAGCTCACACACTCAACAATGGAAATATGACTCGATTTTAGGGTTTTTGGACATAAGAGGCTGCTAAGGAGGCTATCACTTGGGACTTAATGGCATTATATAGGGTTTGCACCCTAAATTATGGTTTTTGGGGTTTGGCGACGTACGTTGTGCGTACGTGCATGCCTCTATGATCTTTTTGATTCATCTACGCCTCGTGTACACCAGGCTTATGCCCAACATACGGCCTCAACGAAGCCCACTCATGAAGGCTCATTCCTCAAAGCCCAACAATAACTTACTCAACGAAGCCCACTCATGAAGGCTCATTCCTCAAAGCCCAACAATAACTTACATGATTAAATTAATTAAATAAATGATTAAAAATGAATAATACAATGGAACCATCGGGCATTACAAGAAGCTTATGTTGAATTAACATGATCATCTTCAAAATTTTAATAAAAAAAGAACTGACGTCTTTTATTCGGTTTTAAGCCGAAAAGTTTAGTTGGTTTGTTTTATGAGTATTTTTTTTATTCAAGATGATATTTAGGCATAGTTGTTCAAATTTTTCAAAATTTGAAATATTACACAACTTTTAAAATTAAAAAATTAAAAAAAATTCCTTTCTCAGGATATATAAATTTTCGAATAAAATATTTATATTATAACAAAATAAGTAAATAACAAAAAATATCATATTTATTAATTTTGTTAAGATATAGATAATATTAATAAATACTAATACAATTAAGGATCTTTGCCTATGTACTGATTAGTCGCTTGACCTCAATCGATCGATTAGACGGATTAAGAGACTCCTTCTTGGCGCCGATTTAACAGTTACCCCGTCTGTTGTGACAAAATAACATAAATCATAATTATAATGAAAAAATGAAGATTTAAATGTGTTTAAATAAAATATGTACATTTTTATATAGGACTAATATCAATAAAGTCCCATGTTTTTGGCACTAAATTGGGAAAAGCCTTGCATTTAATTTTTCATTTATTGTGACCATGATATTTTCATGGAATTATCGTTTGAGAGCTTATACCTGGTCACCAGTAGGTGACCTGTACCATCCGGTCACCACTCAGTACCTTTCACGAACCATCACTGCTAAAGGGTTTCATGCATTCGAGAAGGGTTTGATGCTGAGAAGGGTTTCACAGTCCCCAATTTCGCAATTTGGAGCTCCAAAATCGTTGGCTAAGTAAGGTGGGGTAGAAAGGTACGTGTATGGAAACAAGAAATTGATGATTCTGAGGGTGGTTATCTTCTTCAATAGAGCATGGAGTTCCAAGTTTGGACTAACAAGTTATTGTTATTATTTTTTTATGAAACAGATGGCTTCTACTTCTGGAACTAATAAGTGTAAAGGGTGTAAGCTCTCTGAGAAGACATACCTTCCAGACTCTGACTTTGATGATGATGCATTTGACTTTATCTTATTGGGTTTTTCTAAAGAAACTTTCAAAGACCCCTTAAAACTATGTGATGATCATTTTCTTAACTTATTGTGTGGCAAAAACATATTAAGGAGGAGTATTAATGGAATGGTAGATGATGGAGACATTCCTGGTGTCCAAAAAAATGAGCATGCCCACCTAGATGAGTATGATGAAGATGTTGCTGTGGAGTATAGGATGCATGATCCCAATGTTGATTGGAAAGAGATGAGGCCCTGATTAGGAGACTATTATGAATCCCATGCTCAACTCATATTTGCTTTAACTAACTATGCAGTCCATGGAGGGTACTAGCTTTATTTAAAAAAAAAAAGTGATAGAGTGAGGGTTATAGCTAAGTGTGGTAGTGGAAGCAGTATTAATAAAAAAATGTAGTGTCCATTTAGGGTTGCAATTGGATGGAAGTACGATGAAAGGACATTTCATATTAAGTTTTGTAATGAAATTCATCTGTGTGCTAGGAATTATCATTTTGGTTCCCTAGTTACTAGCAATTGGTTAGCCAAATACTACCTGAAAGATGTAATCATGCAGCCCAAGATGGCTTTGCTAGAGATGCAATCAAATGTGCTACAAAGGTTTTCAGTGAGTGTATCTGTTTGGAAATGCCAAAAAGCAAGGGATACTACAATGAGGATGATAAAAAGGAAGCTAGAAGACCACTATGCCAGGATTTGGGAATATGCAGCTCCAATTAGGTTGAGTAATCTAGGTACAACTTGCTTGGTGTGGGTTGAAAGTAATCTGGGGTGTAACTATTTCAAACGGTTTTATGTTAGCTTCAAGGCTTTCAGAGATGGATGGAACAGAGGATGTAGCAAGGTAATAGGATTAGATAGTAGTTTCTTGAAGGGGCAGGTAAAGGGGAAGATTTTAACTGCTATTGGGAAGGATGTAGACAACCATGTCTACCCAATAGAATGGGTAGTTGTGAATGTTGAGAATAAGGACAGCTGGACCTGGTTCATTGAGAATTTGGTTGCTAATTTGGATCTTGGTGCTGGCAATGGACTGGTTGTTATCTTAGACCAACACAAGGTACCACAACATACACTAGTATACCACATATATTTATATGTTACACTCATTAATATTTACATCTGTTGTGTTTGTTTGTTAATTATAGGGACTTCTACAGGCTGTGGCAGACCTACTCCCCCATGTTGAGCACAGGCAATGTGCTAGACACATCTTTGCAAGCTTTAGGAAGAAATACACATGATTAGAGCTAAATAATTTGTTTTGGGAAGCTTCTATGAGTACAGTGGAAGGGGACTTTATTGCTACAATGGATAAGATAAAGAAGATAACAAAAACAGGATACAACTATATTATGGCAAGGAAACCTGAAACTTGGTGCATAGCATTCTTTTCTCATGGGTATACTTGTGAAGCAGTAGAGAATGGGGTGGCAGAATGCTTCAATGGCATGATCAAAGAAATAAGGAAGAAACCTCTTTTCACAATGCTTGAGGAAATAATGATTCTCCTTATGAAAAGGTTTTTTCATCATGGTCAAGCGGTAGCAAAATGGAGGGGTAATTGTGGGCCTAACATACAATTGAAGCTTGATGAATTTGGGAAAGATATGAGGTAATATAAGTTTTTATGGGAATGTATCCAAAAATATTAAGTATTTATATGTGTACTTTGTTTGTTTTGTGTGTAGGTTGTGGACAGTAGTGGTGATGTGTTTGAGGTTAGGTATGCCTACAATGGATACAAGGTTGATTTAGCTACTCACACTTGCACTTGCAAGTTGCAACTTGTGGATGTTGTCGAGCATACCATGTGTGCATAGTCAAGCTGCAATCAACTATGTCCACAAAGATCCAAGTCGATTCCTTTCTTCTGGGTTCCACAAGGACAAATATGTTACAACATACAGTTAGAACATACAACATGTAGTTAGAAGCAACTTGTTGTCAGGTTTTGAGCATTCAAACACTCATATGGTGTGCATGCAACCCTATAAACCTTGGATCTATGTTTTCTCTATTATACATGAAAACTTTTATTTTTCCAAGGCTTCATCCTAACTAGCATATGATGGGGTATATGTAATACAAAAACTAGTAGAATGACATACCTGTTGAGTCCATTTGTGTTGCGTCTTGGGCCATATATTTTGTATCCGGATTGGGCCTGTCCATCCGTATCTATTTAGATTAGTTTCATTGTTAACTAGATTAACTGTTAGGGTTTCAGTATATATATGCATGCATGTATGCGTATACTAAAAGTTGTTAATTACGTTGATTCTTGTAACGCTAAATACCTTTATAGATTGAAGTTCTTTATCGAGCTCTTTTGAGGTGTTATGGCATTAATCATTCGACATATTCAATACTATACTTGTGTTCTTTATTACGTCATTATTAATATCTTGCTTAGAATCATACGATCCTAAACTTTCTTCTAACAATTGGTATCAGAGCAGGAGACTGTGTGATCAATACACATTCCTTCTGTATTCATAATACTTTAGGGTTTCCTCTTTTATCGTATAAATAGAAGCCGTCGTCTTCATATCGATGACAACTCTGTTTTTGATAAAACCCTAATCTCAAGTTTACAAGTTTGATTCTAACAGCTCACCATGTCTCACGATGATTCACATACAAACCCCATTAACATCTCAAACAACATCAGATCAACAACCAGAGTACCCATACTCTATACTCAAGACTATGAAGTATGGGCTCATCACTTTGAAGATTACGTGGTTGGATCTGAAGACAATGGCTGTCTCATCTGGGAAGCTATCACTCTTGGACCGTTTGTACATTCGGGGACAAACACGACTGTTAAGACGCAAAAGGATTACAACAAGTTGGTGACAGATGTTGAGAAGATGCCATAGGATGAGAAGGACAAGATATTGTGTAACGTAAAAGCCATGCGAATGATAAGATTCGCCCTGCAATCTGACACCTTTCGGCTGGTAGGTTGATGCACAACTGCAAAAGAGATCTGGGATAGGTTGAAGGAACTTTACTCAACTGATAAAGATCTGGAACACTCCATTCAAACTCTGTTACTATCAGAATTTGGAGTTTTTGAACAGAAACCTGAAGAGAAGCTTGTACAGACCTTTGATCGATTCAATCATCTCTTAAGTAAGATGATCAAGCATGGGATAGAGAGGAAGCTGATCGAGCAGAAAGTAACGTTCATGAACGGGCTGAGACCAGAATGGATGGTTGTGGTTTTGCACTGTGAAGGCATATGAATAGTTCAAATCGTACTCGCTGGCGAAACTAGTAGGGATACTGAAGTCCCATGAAAGTGTTGTAACCAAGGAAGCGAAAGTGGTCTCTGGTGTGGGATTGTTGGCTCTTGTTTCTAAAGGAAAAAGTACTGCTGAAGAAGAAGAAGAGTCAGACATGTCAGAGTGCGACCTTACAAGTGAGGAGTATGCCTTGATGATCACAAATCCAAAGAAATTTGCAAGGAGAAAATTTCCCATCAGCAAGAACCGAAACTGGTAGGGAAGTTATAGTTCTGAGAAGATGAAGGATGAACCGAAAGTCTCCTCTTAAAAGGATGAAGAGAAAAAGGAAAGCAAGCTTGCAGGAGACTCTGGATACAACTGCAACAACTGTCACGGCAAGAACCATTTTGCCAAAGATTGCATGTTGAGAAAGATGGCTGAGAAAAGAGAAGATGAAGATGATGAGGCGTATTATATGCGCAAATTAGAAGAAGTCAAGAAGAAAAAGGCGTCCAACAGCTCGATGAATGCCTTAATCGCACAGGAGAATGCTGGGGAAGATGAGTTCGGTGGTGTAGAAGTCTGGTCAACTGACTCTGAAGACGAAGAGGTTAGAAGGCCCACTCATGGAAAGGCGTATATGGCAAAGAATGAAGGTTCGGGTGGAAAGTGCTTTATCATCACTACTGGTTCAGCAACCGAAAGTGCAGATACATAACCGGATCTGACAGAAAACAAGTGTTTTGCGGCCAAGCCGGTGAGTGAGAAGATCAATGACTATGATCGATTGATCAAAAAGGTACATTCTATTCTTGAATCTCTTAAAATTTCAAAAATGATTATCAAGAAGAATTAAATGAATTAAACTTTAAATTTTCTAACATAAGTAGTAGCCTCATGCAGACCCGCTTAGCGAATTCTAACCTAACTGACCAACTCGGCAGGGTGCCTTCAAAAAGTGAGGAGAGGAGAATCTGGATTGAGATGAAGGAAGTGGTGTTAGTTAGAGCTAGGGATGAAAGTATTTATTTGCAAAGAGAGAATTTAAAGTTATTAAAACAAAGAAATGTTTTCTGTTTAATTGCTAAGCGTCTTTATACTAATATTGCTCTATTACATTTACGTTGTGAAATTGGAAAGAAAATTCATAAAATGATTTTGCCCTTTCTTGAATTTAAGGAAGATGAAGTTATAGCAGAATATGAATCAGAAGTGTCCTTTGAAGAAACATCAATGTCGTATAGGCTAGGTTTGGATAAGATAGAAACCTTCATCGATTCTATGAACATAAATATATGCTAAAAGATATCTTAGATGAAAATGATAGGCTAAAGATTAAAACTGAAACTATACAAACATTCGATCTGTTAAATACCAAAATTGTTAAAGATAATAAAATAAACTTAGATAATTCGTCTGAATTTGATGTGGAAAGCGAGATGAGTGAAATCTCAGTAGAGGATGATGTTGATTGCTCTAAGTTTATGAAAAATGAAACCGAGAATGAAAAACCTCTTATATCAGAAAACTCGGTTGAGTTTGCTCGTCTGTCAAAAGAACAGAAACCAAAACTCAAGGAAAAGGCCTTGGTCTATCAAAAAGTTCAGACCGTGCCAAATCAGGTTTATGCTGTGACTGGGGTCACTCAAAGTAAACGGCAGAATTAAGAACCACATGTGACGAAGATATCGCTGAAGGATGCGAAGACTATTTCTGGTCTGCTCCAATTGACAACGCAGATGAGACTGTGGGACTATTTGAGAAACCCACATGGGGAGTCAAAGGTAGATACATACCAGAACCTATTCCAAGCACAAGTGGAACCAAAGATGTTACTGAGGAACCCATGGTTGAACCTGATGTTCCAATCAAGAGCGAAGAACCGAAAGTTCTACTCAAGAGAGAGGAAGCACCGAAAGTTCAAACTAAGAAGAGTACAATATCTAAAATGGAAGGTAAGACAACTATAACTTAGAAGGAGAAACCAAAGGCCAGTTTCAATGTTCACAAATCTCAGAAGGAGCTAGCTGAACAGAAACGCTTGAGAAATCAAAGATATGCCACGAATCTGAATGAACGGAAAAGGCATTGGAATTCTCAAAATCTCAAGTATGAGCCTCCCAGGAAAGAATCCATGGACAAGGGAAAGGAAAAGTTGAAGGAAAATTTCAGTCCAAATTCCTGTTATTCCAAATCCCAGAACCGAAAGTCATGTCTCGGTTGTGAACCTACTTTCGGTCCTTGGCCCAGTTTCAGTCCTAGACCTAGTTTCGGTCCTAAACCCAGATTCGGTCCTCGATCTAGATTCAGTCCTGAACCCAAATTCGGTCCCAATCCTAGTTATGGATCCTCCAAGTCCCAAGTTGAAACAAATTCTTTAAAGGACATCAAAGGAAAATGAAAGCTAGTATCAGACTCTGAGAAGGAAAATAAGAAATCCTCCACTAAACCTAGGAATCAAACGAACAATCCTGAACCATCAAAAGCAACCCCAATTGATACACTAAAATTTAAAGAAGATAAAACAAAAATCAAGGTGTATACCATTAAAAGAAAAGATCAAACCACTCTTATTAAATGAACTTATTTAGTTGATGTTTCTGTAGCTATTCCTTTCTTTGTGAAAAACTTACCAGGACCCAAGAAACTTTGGGTTCCTAAATCTGCTTGAATTTGCAGGTAATTAGTGATGAGCAGTTTGACGACCAATGGTATATAGACAGTTGCTGCTCGTGTCACATGACAGGGAGGAAGGAGGAGCTAAGGGAGTTTCGGTCCCTGAAAGATGGTGGGTCTATGAAGTTTGGAAACAATTCCTATGGAACAATCAAAGGATACGGCATGATAACTAATGGAGACTTCTCGATCATAAAGGTGGCTTATGTAGAGGGATTGCAACACAATCTCATCAGCGTGTCGCAATTAGTTGTGGGCACATGTTTGAAGGTATCATTCGATGATGAGGGGTCTGAGATAATGGAAAAACAATCCATGAAGGTTCTGCTAAAATCTGCATGAAAGGGAGAGATGTACCCTCAGAATCTTAACCCAATTCGAGGGACACCAGCTATCTGTCTGCTGTCAAAGGCAAAGACCGATGAAAGCTGGTTATGGCATCGATGGCTATCACACCTAAATTTCAAAGACATCAACAAGTTAGTGATTGGTGATCACGTTCGATGCCTTCCTGTTCTCAAGTTCGATAAGGAGCATTTATGTGCAACATGTGAGATGGGTAAACAGAACAGAAGAAACCACCCTACACGCATCAATACTAAGATAGTGGAAGCACTTGAACTGTTACACATTGATTCGTGTGGACCTTCTGCTATAGAGCGTATCGGTGGAAGTAAGTACATTCTTGTCATTGTAGATGATTTTTCACACTTCACTTGGGTTTTCTTTCTTAAGTAGAAATCAGATGCTACTCCCATGCTGAAGGCATTCATCAAGCAAGTGGAAGTAAAACTAAAGAAGACGGTCAGAAACATTAGAAGTGATAATGGTCTGGAATTCAAGAACATGGATTTTGAGGAATTTTTGGCTGATAAGGGGATAACTCACAATTTTTCGGCCCCTTATACACCACAGCAGAATGGGATTGTTGAAAGATGAAACCGCTCATTATGTGAAGCAGCCAGAACCATGCTCAGTTTTGCCTCCCTACCTTTATACTTCTGGGCTGATGCAATTGCCGCTGCATGCTATACTCAAAATCGGTCCTTGATCAACAAGAGATTTTCCATAAGTCCTTATGAGATCTTAAACAATAGGAAACCAAATGTCAAGTTTTTTCATATCTTCGGTTCAAGGTGCTTTATTTTTAATTCTAAAGAGTACCGAAATAAGTTTGATGTTAAAGCCGATGAGGGTATATTTCTGGGTTACTCTCTATCATCAAAAGCATACAAGGTGTTGAATAAGCGTTCCAAAAGAATTGAAGAGACGTATTATGTCACCTTTGATGAAAATTATATGAAGAAGGTTCAAAGAACTGAAAGGGCCTTCAGAGACATATTCCCAGAATCTGGACAAGTCTCGGTTCCAATATCCAACCTGTTTGAGGAATACATTCGTCTATTCGGTGAACCAGAAAAAGAAATTAATTCAGAGGCAACAGTAGCATATAACAAATTCGATAATCTCAAGAAGGTCATAGACGAAGCTACTAAAGAGATGGAAAGCAAACCACCAAGTTCTAAGTCATCAATAGGCTCTCCAACCAAAGATTCAACGTTCCAGGGGGAGAGCTCTACAACTTCAAAGACAACCGAAGTTTCTGTTGAGGGGGAGAATCCAAGTTCATCCCCAACATCTAAAGGTTTATATAATAGGGAAAAAACTGATCCAAAACAAACAAGTGATAGTCAAATCGTGGGGGAGAAACCAACTTCCACAAGAAATGCAGACTCTGATGCTGACAGAGATTTCACTTCACCAATCGAGGGGGAGAAGGAGAAAGAAAGTGATAGTTCTACTGACGAAGGTGAAGGTGATGTGTCAGATACTTAAATAGAAGTGGAAGCTAAATTGAATCCAGAATATGATCCAAGCTATCCTCCATTAGTGAAATTGACAAAGGACCATCCCAAAGAGCAAATTATTGGTGAAACTTCCGAAAGTGTTCTTACTCGATCTCAACTGAAGGCGAAACAAACTGCATTATTCTCTAAAGTGGAAATTTGTATGTTTAATTTGTTTATTTCCAAAATTGAGCCAAAAACTATAAATGTTGCACTTGATCATTCAGATTGGGTTCATGCAATGCAGGATGAGCTCCATGAGTTCGAATGCAACAAAGTTTGGAGGTTGATTCCTACACCGAAAGATGCTTTTGTTGTCGGCCTGAAATGGGTGTTTAGAAATAAGCTGGACAAAGAGGGGAATGTCATTCGTAACAAGGCTCGGTTGGTAGTAAAAGGTTATTGTCAAGAAGAAGGGATAGATTATGAAGAAACCTTTTGCTCCAGTAGCAAGGTTGGAATCTGTCAGAATATTCCTTGCATATGCTGCTCACAAGAACTTCGAAGTTTTCCAATTGTATGTCAAATGCACTTTCTTGAATGGAGAATTAGAAGAAACCGTCTATGTTGATCAACCGCTTGGTTTTGTGAATGAAAAATACCCTGATCATTGCTATGTGCTGGATAAAGCTGTCTATGGGCTAAAACAAGCACCGAGAGACTGGTATGAAACACTAACTCGCTTCTTGAAAATGTCAAAATTTAAACAAGGTTCGGTTGACCCAACCTTCTTTCATAAGAAGGAAGGCGAACATTTGATGATTGTTCAGATTTATGTTGATGATATCATCTTCGGCTCCACGAATCCTAGCTTAACAGCTGAATTCAAGAAGTTGATGGAGACTAAATTTGAAATGAGCGCAATTGGTCCAATTAACTTTTTCCTTGGTTTGAATATTAGACAGGGGCCAGAAGGTATCTTTATAAACCAGGAAGCATACACCAAGAACTTACTGACAAAATTTGGAATGAAAGGTGATTCAAAAGTGAAGGTTCCTATGGCATTTGGCACTAAGCTAACCCCATCTCTGGAGAAACCTGCTGTGGATATAACACTTTATCGTCAAATGATAGGGTCCCTTATATATCTAACAGCTAGTAGACCAGATATTATGTTTTCTGTTTGTTACTGTGCCAGGTTTCAAGCCAATCCAAGAGAACCTCACATGCTTGCTGTGAAGAAAATTTTTCGATATCTGAAGAAAACTTCATCTCTTGGTCTCTGGTATCCTTCAAGATCTGGATTCTTCATCCAAGCCTTTTCTGATACTGATCTAGGAGGATGTGGACTGGATAGAAAGAGTACTACAGGTGGATGCCAATTTCTTGATGGGAAACTTGTTAGTTGGCAGTCTAAGAAACCAACCTGTGTTTCGTTATCCACAGCCGAAGCTGAATATATTGTTGCAACATCTTGTACCTCTCAAGTGGTTTGGATTCAAAGTCAACTAAGAGATTATGGGCTAAGTATGAAGATGGGAACGTGAAACACTCAAAAACCAAGCACATTGCACTTAGGTATCATTTCATCAAGGATCATGTAGAAGATGGGAACGTGGAAGTACACTTTGTTCGATCTGTTGATCAACTGGTTGACATCTTTACTAAAGCCTTACCAGAAGCAACCTTTAACAAAATCTTACAAGGCTTGGGCATGTTGGAAGGAAAGTTGGTACCGAATCCTCAATTCTCTCATTAAAAATTAGACAACCGAAATGGACAGACCGCTCGGTCTATTTCGGCTCTAGATTTTTAGGCAACCAAAATGGACAGACCGCTCGGTCTATCTCGGCTCCGTAATTTTCTGGAACCGAAATGAACCGAATGCTCGGTCTCTTTCGCTTCACTCATTTAGAGTTAAGGTTTCGGTTGTATATTTTATGAATATCTTTCTTTTGATTTGAACTTAATTATTTTATCTTTTTGTTTTTATTCTTTTTCAGAAAATTTCAAAAATCCAAAAATATTTTATCTTTCTGTTTTTTTTTTCAAAAAATTTCAAAAATCCAAAAATATTTTATCTTTCTGTTTTTATTCTTTTTCAGAAAAATTCAAAACTTTCACTAAGTTTTACTTGTCTCGTTTGTGTGTATGTTTGGCCTTTTTGGTGTGCTTCTTTATTCTTCTTAGGTGATATGAATACCCGTATAACCGACTGTGGATCTAAGAAAGGTATGATTCAATTTCAAAATGAACTAGTTAAGGGTCCCTAGAAGCATCCTACTGCATGTTGTCTTAAGCCTCTACGATCTTGAGTATGCCTTAATGATTCGATCTACACCTATTGTTTCTTCAAAATCAGGCTAATTTATACTACTCGGTTTAGAGCTACCTTACTCTTCTCATATGAGTTAAGAGTTTCTCTGCTTTGTCAGGATTATCTAGCAGAAGGTACATTTGGTTCTTTAGCCACCTCCTTATATTCTCCATCTACTTTCGGTTCACCAATGTAACCCTTGAGACTCTCTGTCTTTACCACTGAGCTTTATGGTTACACAACATCTGTGTTTATGATCTTAGATACATTTACCATGTGCTAAGTGAAACCCAATATCCAACACCAAAAATGAATTGACGGTGAGTTATATATTCAAGAACTTGCTGGTTACCTAAGGAAATCTCCCTTTTTATTTTTGTGTGATCTTTTATGAAATTGTCTACAGCCAAGGCATTTCTTCCCAAAGAGATCCAGTTTATTTATTTTTTTTAGATTTCTGATTTCTCTAAAGTCACTAAAATAATATATCCCACCTACCTGTTCTACAGACCACATCGGTCTCACAGGTACTTCTTCCAACGTTCGGTTTTATGTTAAAACTCGAAGTTTGGTTGAAGACAAGCTACCCTAAGCCTATGATTAAAAGAAGCTTTTCAATTTTTATTAACAAACAGTTGATCGTATTTTTCCAGAAACCACACAAGCACTTTAAGTCTCTCTTGACTTTGAAGGAAGTGATTCTTGCCCGGAATCCTTTGCTTTCTGTCTTATAATAAGACATCACTCACATCCCATACACATATGATTTGTTTCTTTATCTTTGTCACACTTATGCACGAAAATTTTTATTTTCCAACATTCTAGTTACTGTTTGGTTTGAGTTTTAGGTTATCTATTGCACCAAACAAGGGGCTATTGTGGAATTTCAAACGGCGATTGAAGATAAGATTTAGGCGCATGAATTTGATCGGTTTCTAAATCCATGCATGCTGACGTATACCTGGGAGTAACCACACTGTCACATCGCTTTTTCAGGTGATGTTTTAGTGATCTCATCATTATCATCACGGTTTTCTCTCTCCAGGCAATGGTATATAAAGGGTTGAACGTTTTATTTGTCATTTACCAGCACTCACTTCTCTAAAAAATAAATGACAAGTAAACACTGTTCATCTTCTTCTTCGTTCCTCAATGGCAACTTGCTCTTCCGCACATGATCAGACGACATCAACATCCTTGCTCACCATTAAACATAATGAAAATATGATCATTGAACTTACTCCATTCTTGTATGACTCATATATGCTGCAGGTTGTGGAATGTTTGAAATATTCCCCCTGGTTGTAGCCCTACCCGGTTTGAAGCAGTCGAAATGTCGCTGTTATCACAGGTTTATTCCACGACAACTTATGTCAAAAACAAAGATCGTATCTATTTTACCATCCACACGAAGAAGACTTCGATTTCCAAAGTGAAGTTCTCTTCGCTTTTGGGTGTTGCAGTAGATTCTTCTATCATCCCGCCAGAATTTATCACTACATCTCAGTTATTTTCAATGATGTACGAGATGGGGTATACTGATGTGCTAATGACGATTACCAAAGTGAAGAAATCCTGTTTACCCTCTCAATGGAATGGCTTGCTCACTCTATTGATTAAGGGTTTAGCAGAACGCAGTGGTGGTTCAGATACTACTAGCAAGGGTTTTCTCGCTATTCTTTACGGGCTCTACAACGGGATCAATCTTGATTATGGCTCCATAATATGGTCTCAGGTGGTACAAAGTCTCAATACATCGACATGCCATTCTGAAGTTTCACGTGGGCATTTTTGGACCCTGATTACAAGGAAGGCAATTGATTCTTTGGAGATTCCGATCTTGAAGGATGATTTACTTGCTTCTATTGCTACATTTCATACAACGAAGATCATTCTCTCTAATGCGCTCAAGTTTCCTCATTATGGAACTATTCCTAAAACCATGTATTGTCACACCCAAAACCACGAACGGCAGAAACGTTTAGAGGTGGAGGACGTCATGTACAATATCACAACAATGTAAAATAGTAAACAAGCAACAACATCATCCATTGCATTACAAGTAAAGTTTTAATACATGTGTGTTCTTTCATTGTAATAAGACACCAAAAATATACAATCAAAATAAAAGATGAGACTTGTCTGCTCCGTCTTCTCAAAACCTGGCCACCGTACCTGTCTACTAATGACCTGAGAATACAAGTTATTTTGAAAGAGAGTATCTGCTTTAAAGCTGGTGAATTCATAAGTATTTAAGTGTCATTCTCTTGGTTACTAAAAGCTGTTTTAAAAGTCATGTAAACCTTTAAATGAAAATGTTGATGAAAGTATGAAAAGCCCTAGAAAATCCCTTATTTTCTATCAGTGTGAGATGTATTCTTCTACCAAGACCCGAATGTTTTGTAATGATAATGTAGTCTTCTACCAAGACCCGAATGTTTTGTTATGATAATGTAGTCTTCTACCAAGACCCGAATGTTTTGTTATGATAATGTAGTCTTCTACCAAGACCCGAATGTTTTGTTATGATAATGTAGTCCTCTACTAAGACCCGAATGTTTTGTTATGATAATGTAGTCTTCTACCAAGACCCCAATGTTTTGTAAGTAAAATGATAGTCTTTCCTTATTTTGACTTGTACTGAAGTACTTAGTCTAACTCGTCGTTTATGTGAAAGTATCACAAAATAAAGTAAACAGGAAAATGTACTACTGTAAGTGTTGTCACTGGGTACTAGGACTAACACAACATCGCGTTAAGCAAAAAATGCAACCTAATGAACATCCGAAGATTGTCCAGAAAAGTAATAATGTAAGTGTTATAGCTGGGTACTAGGAGTAACACAACATCGCAATAAGCAAAAAGTATAACCTTATGAACAATCGAAGATTGTCCACTTGTCCTCTATAGCAGCAACAGGTGGGTGATGGGGTTAGCCCCGATTATTGATCTTCCTAATATAAATAGTAACCTTAGACCTCCGTAGATGGTCATCGACCACTGGTGCTAATCAGTGGGGTTCAGAATGGTAAGTCCCGCCGAGATATCCCATTGAACCGGGATAGGAAAGATAATTTACACAGAAAGTACTAATAAATCATCCTCATAGTTCTAAGTACAAGTATCCAGGTAAGTGAATATAGGATAATGCACCTATGTAACAGCGTTCATGTATGGTATTCATGTAAGTGTGTTCATGTATCAGGTAAGCATATGTATATGTACTCATGTATCAGGTAATGTACTGGTATAGACTCATGAATGAACTGACTCTTATGTGATTCCTTGTAATAGGAATAATGTTTGATAACTTCAAATTATCCCTATGATAATTTACTAAAATGTAATTGGTTGATCAAGTAGGTTTATACACTCTTACTACTCAAGGGTGTGGGAAACTAAATGAAAGATGTAAACTATAACATTAATACATATATACCATATAAGTGTACATGCATAGTTTAGTTCAAGAATGTAAAATGGTTTTGTGAGACATCCAAGGGTTTTTGAACAAACATAAAAGTGACTTGATGTCATTTTGATAAACATTTCAAAAGTAATACATTTGATAACAAAGTATTTTAAAGATAGAAAACCATTTCATGCATCACATTTTGTAGTATGTGAAATTTGTTGAATGAAAACACAATTATAAAATACATATAGATGATTTAATAACATGTTGTTTTCTACTTGTACTCCCCCCATTAAAGCATTTAAAATCATTTAAAACATTGATTAGGGGTATGAACTGACCTTTAGATGGTGATTTGGATGAACCGGACAGTGTAGGATTGTTAGGTGTCAAGTGAGGACTTGTACACGCACTACGATCCTAATGAACATATAATCACACATATATGCACTCAATTAGACTTAAATTACTAATTGATAAAGATAAGACATCCTAGACATAATAAACACTTTATATAAGTGTTTTAAGCCCTAAGGATTGCATCTAATTGTGGGGCAAGGCACTTGTGTTTAGGGTTCCAAAGGACCCCATATATGTGTTTACTCTCCAAATACCATCACACATGGAGTTTCTGGTTGTAAACTCTTGAGTTTACGGCCGTAAACTCCCAACCATGGGGGTATTGTGTGTTTTGAAGTTCCAAATGATTCCTAGAATTATTCCAACTTGGTGGTTAAATTCTTGAAAGGGTTTAAGACCTAGAAACACTCCTTTGAGGAGTTTACGGCCCTAAGGCCATTTCCCTTAGAGTTTGCGGCCGTAAACTCTTAAGGATGGGTGTTTTAGATGTTTTCAAGTCTCCTGCACAAGTGGTATAGGTTCTAGGCTTTTATTCCAAGCATATGAAGACCCTTGCCACACTTTGGTGCCCCTTTAATGAGTTTACGGACCATGAACCATGTCATGGCCATAAACTCACTTTGCAAGGTGATTCTTATGTGTTTAAGGCCCTTGATTTATTGGGAACAAGTCTAGGTAAAAGTCTAAGGCCTTAGGTGCCTTAAAAGCACCATTTTGAGCATGATTTTGGAGTTTACGGCCTAAGATACTCTTGGGCCGTGAAATCCCAAACTTGGGTGGTTCTTGCTTGATTTCATGTCCCTAACACACTCCTATACAAGTCTAAGGCAGTAGTATATCACGGGGGACAGTCCAGGCTTCATTTCGGGAGTTTACCGCCCAAGAACACCTTTGGGAGTAAACTCCTAAATGTAGTGATTCAGCCATCTAAATCATGTTATAACTACATAATAAGCTTTTTAACACTACTAGAAAGAGTTACTCACGTTTTGGTATAAAAACCCGAAGATCCGTGAGAGAGAAAATGGCTTTTCTCTAGTTGGAAATGCGAATAATGAATGAATTTGGTTCAGAATTCTATTTATAGTCCTGAGATATTTTTGGCAGAAAATATTTTTATTCCCGAAATGATCTCTAATGTAATAGAGTGTTGGAATAACAGTGTTGCACAAAACCCTAGTGCACCCACTCTCCTGATGTTTCCTGAAGTGTAAATCGTGAAAAACTCAAACTTATACTAAAATTCTGAAATTTCCTTGTAACTCTTCTAACTTCTATTGGCTTGATATGGTTTGTTCATAATGAAAATTTCGGGTTGTCACATCATCCCCCTGTTAAAGGGAATTTCGTCCCGAAATTAGAATTTAGGCAAGGAAGTAGGTATGAATGATCGAGTTGTTATGTGAACTTCCGAATCGATTGGTTCTCGCGCTTCCAAGTGAAATCGGGTTCTCGGTTGGTATTCTAACGAACCTTCACTAAAGGGCGACGACGTTGCTTCATTCGCTTGACCACTCGGTCGAGGGTCACTACGGTTCTAATACGAAGGCAAGGATTTCGTAAATCTCGATCTTGTCGAGAGGGCTTTCGAAAGTCCTAATGGAAAGATACTATTTCAGGTTCGAGACGCGAAGGGGAAAATGTATGTTACAGAGTTCACGGAGTAGGTCTAGTTTGTGAGATGCATGTCTGATTCTGGTAAGAATCTCGGAGGTCCCACCTACATTGGATTTAGTTTTCCACGCTTCACGAAGCGTATTGAGCCGTTCTCAGAGTGAGGTTTCCTAAAGAATTTGGTTTCTCATTTGGAGTTCCAAAGGTTCTGTCTCTCGCTTACTTCCCAGTCAAGGCCATCCCTTGTTGGGTCAAAGTCCAAAGGGTTTCTGAAGTTTGCAGGGAGTTCCGAATGGACTATGATAGTAGGTCTGTAAGACCTAGAATTTGGTGAATTTTCCGTTGGTGACTACGGTGCCGACAATTCCCAACGGTTTTGGATAATTTGACAGAGTACTCAAGAATTTCCACAACACTAATAGTGTGACTCTAGAAATTTGTCTCTAAATTCCAAAACTCCTGTTCTGAGAACTTTGCAAACAGTATCTCCGAGGTTAATGTTTCTATGGGTTCTTTCTCACTACGAGGGTAAACAAATAAGTCCTTACATGGAGAAATGACGAATTGATCCCAGTAAGAAAGATGTACTCCACTCATCTAGCTCCTGAATAATGTGGGCGTGTTGGTCCTATCCGAGGGGTATCACCACGGACTTGAAATGTCCACTTCGAGTTCAGAGGATAGTCTTCAGGTCATCCTTCCCTATCACTCGAACTAGTGATACTCGGATCTCAGGTCCATTTCTGAAAGTAACTCTTTCCCTGTGTTTTCTCAATCAACTCTTCTAAGCGAGGCAGAGATAACGATTTCTAAAGGAAATCTAAATGAAGTCTCCGGTCGTCGAGGTACATATGATGCACTCCGTCGACTTCCGGTAAGAATAAGACTGGAGTTCTCAAGGGTGAGAAGCCTGGTCTTCTAATTCTATTGTTGTGTAGTTCGTTGTGTTGTCCGGGCTGTCCTTGTATCTTCCGTAGGTGTTTAGATTGTAATGCGATCTGGTGATAAGAGTCATACTGGGTTCTACGTTTGTTCCTATGCCAATGCAATTACTCGTACTCCTGGACAGTCTTCGTCCTGAAGTTCATATTAGAATTCATACGTGATTCAATGATCACAATTTCATGTATACGAGTCGTATATAATTAAGACTGAAAAGGTAGTCGAATAACTGATTCTTCTTTAATCTCACATCCTTTCGAGGGAAAAGAACTTAAAGTGGAATCATCAATTCTAAACCTGTAGAACATTGATTATATATCACTCTCATGTATACATTTTTCTGTGATAGATCAACCGTATGAATCCTGGAATTGAACTTGACATACTGCACGAGTAATACTGTGGGGATTCCTTCGGAAAGGAAAAGAACTATAAGGTACTCCTTGTATGAGTACTTCGGTGTTCTAATATGACGGCTTCGCTAAAAGATGATTTCTAAGAAAGAGATGAAATTATAAAGCTGGTATTACGAGGATCGAATTTGCTCGAGTCATATGATAAAGTTGGAAACATATGGAAACTAAAGACATTAGATTTGAACATAAGGCGTTACAGAAAAACACAACACAACAACCATTAACAGAGTTTCTGTACTTAGGATTTACTACAAGACTATTTCTACGAGTAAGGTATACTACAAAAGATAAGTATACGCAGCACGATCATCCCTAAACGGACGGGATCCCGCAAAAGATAAGACTCTGGTTGCAACAGTGTTGGGATGGTTCATAAGTCTGTTACAACGAAACGCCTAAATTACATTAACGTGGGTCCGGAGTAGACTCTCCTGCGGCGGTGGTTGGTAGTAGACTTTCGTCTGTGCCAACAATTGCTGCCCCAGGGCAGTTCCTTTTGTAGTGACCTACTTTGCCACAACCGTAGCAAACCTGGTTCCCACTGGTGTTTGGCACTTGAGCGTCCTGAGCTGTTGGCGTCCTGCAGACACGGGTTGTATGCCCCTTCCTGTTGCAGTGTGAGCACTGCGTCTCCCTACAAGGTCCATGGTGGTGAAAACTACATTTAATGCATTTTGGGAGACTTCCAGCATAAAGTTTGGCTGGGTTGGGGATCATTGGGACACCAGAAGGAATGGTCATAGGAGGTGCAGATGTCGTAGCTGTGAAGGTTGTTACTGGTGGTTGTTTCATATTCGCCCTTCGAAGTGACTTGTTCTGCCTTATGGCCCAATACTTTCGTTTGTTACTCTTGGCCTTAGCACTCGGGCTATCGTGGTAGTTTGTTGCTCGCTGCGGTGCTGGATTGTTACTTGGATCATAATGATTGATAACGATCCCGCTTACACTTGTGTTGTTACCGTTCAGGTGGGTCAGAATAGCTGACACGGCAGCCGAGACTGCAACTTGAAAGGTAGCTGCATCAATCTGAAGAGTTGGTGCTTGGTTGTTGGGTTGATTGTTTTTCTTCGGTGACATGATTATGTTACACCGAAAGAAAATGAATCTTGTGGGCGAAAATGGTTAAACCTAGACGTAGTTTGATCGCTCGTGAAAAGAATAGAAGTATGTTTTCTAAGGTTCGACCTACATCCCTATGATGCAGTCCTAGCACGGAATGGAAGTATGTTCACGAAGGTTTGACCTACATCCCTATCATGTAGTCCTAGCAAAGATCGGAAGTAAGTTCATACAATGGTGTCAAGATGTTTGTCGTTCTAGCCAAGGTATTGTTGGTTGGCGAATAACGTGATCCAACCATTAACAGAGACTCGGAGATGACTCCATAGTTAAATTGCTATAGTCCAATGACTTGACTAGAGCATGTTTCAAATAGACTCTAATGAAAGTATGATAAGAGTATTTGAATAAAGAATGACACAGAAGTTAGCCGACTGTCAGTATCTTTGATATTCATGACGTTCAGGTTCGGGAAAATGACCTTGTAAAAAGGTCTTACATCATATCCAGAGAAGATAGTTCCTGACAGTATAAATACCTAACTAAAGTACTTACAGTACAAGATAGTTTCATAGAAAATGCCACATCGGGCATAGACAGAAACACGATTCCTTTCTAATAAGGGATATAAAGTAAAGTATCTACTACTAGCGACGGTCATCCCTCTGGTGAACTCTCAGTTCAGCCAGTTGGCGTTCCACATCGAGTAGGTGTCTTTCGTACACCCTTTGGCGTACTCGAAGTTCTATGACTTCGGCTCGTGATTCAGTTAGTGCTTGAAGCAGGGTTTCATGGTCTCTCTCAGACCTCTCACGAGCATGTTCAAGGCGACTAGTGCAAAGCATATGCATTGCTCCATTTGTATCAACTTCTGCGATAGGTTGTAAGGCTATCATGCCCTGAATCTCGTTTTGGGCTACTCTTTGGATCAGAATTGGTAGGACTCTATCTGCTGAGCTCCCTTCACATACGTTGTAAAAGCTTCGGTCTCCATTAAACGACATAGGTTGATCTTGACCTTCACTCCATGTTTCCAAGCATTCCACCCATGGAGGCGTCGGGCCATGAAAAGTCGGACGAGGGTTAGGAATTGGAATGGGAGCTGCCTAGAGTAGGTCTTCAACCTTGGGTTCAGAGTTAGCAGCATCCAAAAGGTCTTCATCATGGTGATCATTCACAGGGATAGGATGATCATTATTTGGCTCTTCTTCAAACCATCCAGCAATAACCTCATTCGGAAGGTACAGGTTACCGTGGGGATGGAGTCCAGCCATGTTATCTACGCGAGAATTGGGGTAAGAGAATAATTATCAGACGAACTATCTAGATAATTATTTAGGAAATATTCATTAGTTCCATCGCTATTTGTAAAGTGCATACCAGTTATATGTAATCAACACAGGATAGGCCTTCGAATAAGTGACCTCAACTCCAAATTCACAAGGAATAGTGGTAAAGCAAAAATTTCACTGATTCTAAGTCTATAACATCCTAGTTACATATAATTTTAGCGTATCCACTTAGCAATTATCAACTTAGGAATGAAGATTCCATTTTAGTCCTCAAGTATTAAGTACTTTAGTAACACAAAACACCCCTATGGTATTTTAGATTTAGGTTTTGTTATAATGTTCTCATTGTGGTAATGTTGGTAAGTTTTTAGACTTGTTGCCATATCACAACCATTATTGGGCATGTGCTAATGACTCCTTGGAACAACATAGTTGATCAGGCTATGCCACTCCTAAGACTGACCATACATCCCCAGACTTACTTGTGATATTCAACAATCGTAATAGTTTTGTTCTTGTCATTGTGACACTGATTTTAGTATGAATGCAGGCATGTATACTTTGTTAAATATTTTATTATTTAAAAGTATAAACTCTTAGACAAAGTGTTTTAATCCCATGTATTTATAGTTAGTATATCTTTTATGGGTTGATATACTTAATTCGCTATAAACAATGCTTTGATACCAATCTGTTACACCCCAAAACCACGAACGGCGGAAACGTTCAGGGGTGGAGGACGTCATGTACAGTATCATAACAATGTAAAATAGTAAACAAGCAACAACATCATCCATTGCATTATAAGTAAAGTTTTAATACATGTGTGTTCTTTCATTGTAATAAGACACCAAAAATATACAATCAAAATAAAAGACGAGACTTGTCTGCTCTGTCTTCTCAAAACCTGGCCATCGTACCTGTCTACTGATGACCTGAGAATACAAGTTATTTTGAAAGAGAGTATCAGCTTTAAACCTGGTGAATTCATAAGTATTTAAGTGTCATTATCTTGCTTAGTAAAAGTTGTTTTAAAATTCATGTAAACCTTTAAATGAAAATGTTGATGAAAGTATGAAAAGCCCTAGAAAATCCCTTATTTTCTATCAGTGTGACATGTAGTCTTCTACCAAGACCCAAATGTTTTGTTATGATAATGTAGTCTTCTACCAAGACCCGAATGTTTTGTTATGATAATGTAGTCTTCTACCAAGATGCGAATGTTTTGTAAGTAAAATGATAGTTTTTCCTTCTTTTGACTAGTACTAAAGTACTTAGTCTAACTCGTTGTTTATGTGAAAGTATCACAAAATAAAGTAAATAGGAAAATGTACTACTGTAAGTGTTGTCACTGGGTACTAGGACTAACACAACATCGCGTTAAGTGAAAAATGCAACCCAATGAACATCCAAAGATTGTCCAGAAAAGTAATAATGTAAGTGTCATCGTTGGGTACTAGGAGTAACACAACATCGCAATAAGCGAAAAGTATAACCTTATGAACAATCGAAGATTGTCCACTTGTCCTTTGTACCAGCAGCAGGTGGGTGGAGGGGTTAGCCCCGATTATCGATCTTCCTAATATAAATAGTAATCTTAGACCTCCGTAGATGGTCATCAACCACTGGTTCTAATCAGTGGGGTTCGGAATGGTAAGTCCCACCGAGATATCCCATTGAACCGGGATAGGAAAGATAATTTACACAGAAAGTACTAATAAATCATCCTCGTAGTTCTAAGTACAAGTATCTAGGTAAGTGAATATAGGATAATGTAACATCCCAAAATACAACTCAATTTTTTTTTATATAATAAAATCATATGCTGAACGTCATATCATAAATCCATACGTCAAATATCTCAAACCATAATAAAATGTCGTGATACAATTGTATCAAATGAAACTAGTATCAAAACAATCTCTTAGGACAAAAACTGAAGTTGTGGTGTGTGCGATGCCATCAACCCGAGCACTTCCCTTTGCTTGCGGAAGTACCTGAAACCAAAACTGAAACTGTAAGCTCGAAGCTTAGTCAGCTCCCCCAAATTACGACATACCATACAAACATAAAACAACTACTGGGCCATGCCCACTGCATCGGACCGAAGTCCGGAAACTGCATCGGACCGAAGTCCGGAACTAACCAGGGACTTGCCCTCTGCATCGGACCGTAGTCCGGAACTACTGAGGCCTTTCCTCCTGCATCGGACCAAAATCCGGAACTAACTGCATCAGACCGAAGTCCGAAACTGACTGCATCGGACCGAAGTCCGGAACTGACTGCATCGGACAGAAGTCTAGAACTACTGAACATAGCATAACATAAACATATCAACTAACACAACAACACATAACACGCAAACCTATCTGAGCCACGAAGGCATCAAACATACTAACTACTGCATCGGACAGAGGTCCGAAAACTACTACTAGCTAAACGGGCCGGCATTGTGGCCTTAGACCCATTCCTATTGGAAGGAAACTCACCTCGTGAACTGGCTGCTGAGTGTATGGCTCTGGAAGCTATCTGCTGCTGCTTCGGTATCTCCCCGGCTACTATTTCATAAACACACTCAATCAAATACTAATAGTTGCGTTGGGGTAAAATGACTCTTTTACCCCAGGCTAAAGTCAACTCTCCCAGTCAAAGTCAACTTACAGTTGACCTGACTTGCCGAGTCCCTACTCTCACTTCTCAACCCTGTTCGCTGCTACTCGTCGAGTTTGGCATCAACTCGATGAGTTCCCTTTCGATTCTAGAACTCAGGCTATATGGATCCGACTCGCCGAGTTGTATGAACAACTCGACGAGTTGTTCTTGAATCTATGAAGATTGCCTTAGACTCGCCGAGTTGTATGAACAACTCGTTGAGTTCCTCCATTACTGAGTTTGACCTCCGGCTCACTGAGTCCATTCTACTACTCACTGGTCCCCACTCGGAATCACTCAAAAGGGGAAGAATCGAGGACTCACGGCTTGACTCGCCGAGTCCGAAGAACGACTCGTCGAGTCGCATGCATGTAGTTACTAAAAACTCGATTCTGCTTGAATCGAGCGCATATAACTTGTAGACCTGGGCTTCTTATGCACGATTAACACGTAAAGATTCTATCTTTACGTTCCCATAAGCATCCATGAAGATTAAAAGGCTTAAAAAGCATAATAAAGGCTAGATCTAAGGTTCTCATGCAAGGCAACTCGAAAAAGGAAATAGATCAGGGCTCTAAGGCTCCTAAATGAACAGATCTAGGGATATCTCGACCCAACAAGGCATCCATACAACTATAAAGCTTGGAAAATACATTAAACTAGCATTAGAGGTGTTCTAATGGAGGTTTTAAGCACAAAACAGAATAATTCTGAGATATACCTCAATGAATTCTGACTTTGGCCTTGGATCTTTGCTCTACACTTCCTCTTTTTGATCCTTTTTTCTTCTTCTTCTTCAATCCTTCAAAAATCCACACAAAACACTTTAATCATACAAGGAATGGTTTAGGGTTTCTCACAAGCTCTCTGAGGGTGAAAGAGGCAAGTTGGGGCACAAAACATTGCTTAAATAGTGAGTAAACCCGAGGATTTAGGGTTTCTTCTTGGCAGGCGGACTCGCTGAGTCCCGAATATGGACTCGTCGAGTCGCCGACTTACACGTGCTCGAAATCCCCGTATCTACTCGACGAGTCGGGCTATAGACTCTCCGAGTCCCTCTTGAAAACTTCTAAATAAATAACATGGAAACAACATATCAAAGACGGGTCGTTACAATTCTCCCCTACTTGACTAAGACTTCGTCCTCGAAGTCTGCTACGGCTGAATCTGCAAATAACTTCGGGTAGTGCTCTCTCATCTCATCCTCAACCTCCCACGTCCACTCAGACCCCTTCTGGTGTTGCCACTGCACCTTCACTAGCTGAATTACCTAGTTCCTCAAGGTCTTTGTCTTCCGGTCCAGAATCGCGACCGACTTCTTAATATAATTCAGGTTGCTATCAACCTGGATATCTTCTAAGGGAACAACTGCTGACTCATCCACCAAACACTTCCTCAACTGAGACACATGGAAAGTGTTGTGGATCTAGCTAAGCTCTGCCGGAAGATCCAACCAATAAGCAACCCGACCCACTCGGGCTAAAACCCTGAAAGGACTAATGAACCTGGGGCCCAGCTTGCCCCTCTTCCGAAACCTGATGACACCCTTCCAAGGTGAGACCTTCAGAAGGACCATATCGCCTACCCGGAACTCCAAGTCTGAACGCCTCCTGTCAGCGTAGCTCTTCTGCCGACTCTGTGCAGTCTGCAGTCTACTACGAACCTGCTGAATCAACTCGGTCGTCTTGAGCACCACCTCCGTGCTCCCAATGACTCGCTGACCGACCTCGCCACAACAAATCGGGGTCCTGCACTTCCTCCCATAAAGCATCTCAAAGGGAGGTCGACCAATGCTCGCATGATAACTGTTGTTATATGAAAATTCCGCTAACAGAAAATACATATCCCAACTGACACTGAAGTCTAGGACACATGCCTGGAGCATGTCTTCGAGAGTCTGAATCGTCCTCTCGCTCTACCCGTCCGTCTGAGGGTGGAAAGCAGTGCTGAAATGGAGACGAGTAACCATCTCATCGTGAAACCGCTTCCAGAATCTGGATGTAAAATGGACGTCTCGGTCTGACACCACTGATACCGGCACTCCATGACGTGCCACTACCTCCCGCACATAGATATCGGCTAACTTTTCTGCCGATATGCTCTCCTGGATCGGTATGAAATGAGCACTCTTCGCCAACTGATCCACTACTATCCAAATCGAATCTACCCCACGTGTGGTCCTGGGAAGCTTGGTGATAAAATCCATGGTGATGTCCTCCCATTTCCACACGGGAATGTCTAACGGCTGCATCTTGCCGTGAGGCCTCTGGTGTTCTGCCTTGACTTTCCTGCAGGTCAGGCACCTCTCTACATACCAGGCGACATCCCGCTTCATGCAGGGCCACCAGTAATCGGGTCAAAGATCTCTATACATCTTCGTCGCCCCTGGGTGGATAGAAAATCGAGACCTATGAGCCTCGTCCGTCAACACATGCCGTACTCCGCCCCCGTACGGTACCCACACTCTCCCATGAAGGGTCAACAAACCCCCGACTATCATAATCAAACAAAGCTACTCGGCCCACTATCCTCTCACACTTCTGCCTCTCCTCCTTGAGGCCCTCAACCTGAGCCTCCCTGATTCGTTCCAACAATGGAGTAATCACTGTCATCCTCAGACATAAGTCTTTGATAGGGGCTGCTATCACCTTGCAGCTTAGGGCATCGGCCACTACGTTGGCCTTCCCTGGATGGTAAAGGATTTCACAATCATAATCCTTCAGCACATCCAACCACCTCCTATGTCTCATGTTTAGACTCATCTGATCCATAAGGTACCTCAAACTCTTGTGATCCGTGTAGATGGTACAACGGACCCCATAAAGGTAATGTCTCCAAATCTTGAGGGAAAACACCACCGCCCCCAGCTCTAAATAATGGGTAGGATAGTTAGCCTCGTGAGGCTTCAACTGTCTCGAGGCGTAAGCTATTACATTCCCTCGCTGCATCAATATTGCTCCCATACCTGTGATTGAGGCATCATAGTAGACTACAAAATCCTCTATTCCCTCCAGTAGGTTAAGGATCGGAGCCTCACACAATCTCTGCCTAAGGGTTTCAAACGCCGCCTACTGCTCAGGCCCCCTACGAAACTCCACCGACTTCTTGGTTAATCGGGTGAGCGGTACTGCTATCTTGGAGAAATCCTGAATGAATCTTCTGTAATACCCTGCCAAACCTAGGAAGCTCCGAATCTCGGATGGAGACTTCGGGACCTCCCACTGCATCACGGCCTCTATCTTGGCCAGATCTACCAGAATACCCTTCTGGTTGACGAGGTGACCAAGGAACTGCACCTCACGCAACCAGAACTCACACTTTGAGAACTTTGCGAAAAGTCTCTCCCTTCTCAAAACTTCTAGCACCTCCCTCAGGTGCTCCTCATGTTGCTCCTGAGTCTTGGAATATACCAAGATATCATCTATGAATACTATCACATACTGATCCAGCATTGGTCTGCATACGCGATTCATGAGATCCATGAGCGCGGCTGGAGCATTAGTGAGCCCAAAAGGCATCACCACGAACTTGAAATGACCATAGCGGGTCTTGAAAGCAGTCTTCTGCACATCTTCGCCTCTGACCCGCATCTGGTGATATCCGGAGCGTAAATCGATCTTGGAGAACCAAGATGCTCCCTGAAGCTGATCAAACAAATCGTCTATCCTCGGGAGGGGGTAACGGTTCTTCACCGTTACCTTATTCAACTCCCGGTAGTCTATACACATACGGTGAGACCCATCCTTCTTCTTCACAAACAGGATCGGTGCTCCCCAAGGTGAACTACTCGGCCGAATAAAACCCTTGTCTAGTAGCTCCTGCATCTGCATAGACAACTCCTGCATCTCAGGGGGAGCTAGACGGTACGGTGCCTTAGCTATCGGGGCCGCACCAGGAATTAGGTCGATCCCAAACTCGACCTGCCTCTCAGGAGGTATTCCCGGTAAATCCTCTGGAAATACATCCGGAAAATCTCGCACCACCGGAACATCGTCAACTATCGTCTTGCCCTTCTCCCGGGCATCCAAGACATAAGCTACATAACCGGTGCAACCCTGCTGAAAATAGCACCTCGCTCTCGCGGTTGAACAAAAAGCTGGTCCGCACTGTGGCCTCTCGCCCTGAATCACTAACTCTCCCCCACTGGGAGTGCGAACTCTCACTAGCTACAACTCGCAATCAATCACCGCCCCATTGGGACTCAACCAATCCATGCGCACTATAGCCTTATTCCCTCGCAGGGGAATAGGGACCAAGTCCACCAGAAACTGCTCGTCGAACAACTGAAGAGAACATCCTCTATGCACTCTGGCGACCCTCACGATCCTGTCATCTGCTATCTCGACCTCTAGTGGACAATCCATCTCCCCTGGAGCTTTACTAAATCTCTTGCTAAGCGCTAGTGATACAAACGATCGGGTAGCCCCCGAATCAAATAATACTGTAGCAGAAATGTCGTTCACAGAGAACGACCCCGTCACCACATCAGGAGTCGCTCATGCCTCCTCTGCTGTCATCTGAAAAGCTCTACTCTTTGCCACTGGTGCCTCGGCTCGGCCCTGCCGGCCATCTGTAATCCTCAAAGTAGCAAGGGCAGGTGCAACCACCTTCCCTGCTGCAACTAAACTCGAACACTGGGACTTTTTATATCCCCTCTGATTGCACTGAAAGCAAATCAGATCTGATGCTATAATGGCGGTAGCAGGGGCCGTACAATCCCTTCTCAAATGCCCAGTCCGACCGCACTTGTAGCAGCTGGAACTCCCTGCCTTACACACCCCATCGTGCAATCTCCCACACTTGCCACATCGACCGTGGCTCTGTTGACTCCTGGATCTGTGATCTGAAACCTTGGGCTTTTTGCCCAAACTACCTGTACCCAAAACCGCCTCCGGTTTCCTCTTCTTCTCCATCTCAAGGTCAATCTCCCTCTCCCGAGCCCTAACAATCATGTCATCCAGCGTTTTACAGCTGGACCGGCTCACAAAATGGCGGATGTCGCTCCACAACATCTCATGATAACGAGCCTTCTTCATTTCCTCATTGGCTGCATACTGAGGAACGAGAAGAACCCTCTCCCTGAATTTGGCGGTGATCTCCGCCACGGTCTCTGTAGTCTGGGTGAGGTCCTGAAACTCTCTGGTTAACTGCTGCACCTCAATAACCGGTGCAAACTCCGCCCTGAACCTGGTAGAGAAATCAGCCCAGGTCATGGCATCTAGCGCTGCATCATCTCCAATGGTATGTCCGACCTCTTCCCACTAATCCCGTGCCCTGTCCTTCTATAGATAGGATGCCAATCTAACCTTTTCCCCCTCGGGACACCTGCTCGTGCGGAAAGCATTGGCCACATCTACCAACCATCTAGTACTCGCTATGGGGTCCCGCGCCCCGTGGTAATCTGGAACTTCACATGCCTTGAACTCCCTGAACGTAAGCATGCGCGACCCCATCATGGCCGCTACCTCAGCACGGAAAGTACTCAGCCTCTCGTCCATCATCTCTAAGATACCCTCTTTGATCAAACCGAAGATCACAGGAGTCTGCTCAAGTATAGTGCGATTAATCTTTGAAGAGAGAAACTCCTTGGTCTACTCATCCAACTGCTCGACCTCCGGGCCTAATCCTGATCCCCCTCCGGCACCTGAACTGCCGACTGCTGGTCTAGGGCGTAATTCCACCATTCTGAAACACAACATAATAAATGTCAGGAACACTGATATATCTCGAGGGATCATTGATACCAATACTAGCTTCCTGGTCTTGTCTCAGCCTTCCTTGATTCGAGTATGGATCCTCTACTTTCAATAGTACGGGCCCATACTACCTTCCACATCTATCCGTACTTTCCTCAAGAACTGCCTTGACTCCACCAAGTCACTTCTACTAGTACTGATCTCTGCTACTCTTATCCTAGGCTTGCCCTAGGGAAATCTCTGACTCCACTCAAACCAGTCCTCAGCTGCTGAAGACCTCCTTGTAATGCTATTTAGCCATCACCTGAAAACCATCACATATGATGAGGCTCAGATAATCCTTCGAGTAAAACACTCGTCCCTACAACGGTTAGACTCAAACAAGAGCTGCGCAATAGGGCCAAATCCAACACTCTGAGATTATTCAACTCTGATCACATGTGACGTGACGTATTCACCTAACGGCTAACTCCCATCACCAAGAGTTCTACAAAACACAAAGTAAGCAGCATTCAGACACAGGAAACTACTCAAGCAAATCTATTCTCATAACAAGAAACTATACTAGCATACAATTCTAAGCTCATACTATCAGGCATAACCTAAACAGGCTATCCTACTATTGTCTACTCAATACTAGCATGCAAATCTTGTAAAGCTGAAACACATATGGCAGGCACATAAGTCCTTAGTCCTATTCTAGCATGCTGTTCTACTGAAACTAAAACTGACAATCATAACATAACTTGTATGGGTAATTTGGGAGTACTTACTTGAGCTCGGCTGATCGCATGCACCACACCCTTATCTCGTTTAAAAATTCTTTTCTTTCTAAGTGCTTTTCAAAATCTCTTCCGTATATATATATATATATATATATATATATATATATATATATTTAAAATCTTTTTATCTTTCCCTTAGTTTGAGTTCAGATACACCTGGAAGTGTACCCGAATCCCTCAAACCAAGGCTCTGATACCAACTCGTAACATCCCAAAATACAACTCAATTTTTTTTATATAATAAAATCATATGTTGAACGTCATATCACAAATCCATACGTCAAATATCTCAAACCATAATAAAATGTCGTGATACAATTGTATCAAATCAAACTAGTATCAAAACAATCTCCGAGGACAAAAACTGAAGTTGTGGTGTGTGTGATGCCATCAACCCGAGCTCTTCCCTTTGCTTGCGGAAGTACCTGAAACCAAAACTAAAACTGTAAGCACAAAGCTTAGTGAGCTCCCCCAAATTACCACATACCATCCAAACATAAAACAACTACTGGGCCTTGCCCACTGCATCGGACCGAAGTCCGTAAACTGCATCGGACCGAAGTATGGAACTAACCAGGGCCTTGCCCTCTGCATCAGACCGAAGTCCAGAACTACTGAGGCATTGCCTCCTGCATCAGATCAAAATCCAAAACTAACTGCATCAGACCGAAGTCCGGAACTGACTGCATCGGACCGAAGTCCAGAACTGACTGCATCGGACAGAAGTCCGGAACTACTGAACATAGCATAGCATAAACATATCAACTAACACAAAAACACATAACACGCAAACCTGTCTAAGCCACGAAGGTGTCAAACATACTAACTACTACATCGGACCGAGGTCCGGAAACTACTGCTAGCTAAACGGACCGGCATTGTGGCCTTAGACCAGTTCCTACTGGAAGGAAACTCACCTCGTGAACTGGCTGCTGAGTGTATGGCTCTAGAAGCTATCTGCTGCTGCTCCGCTATCTCCCCGGATACAATTTCACAAAGATACTTAATCAAATACTAATAACTGCATTGGGGTAAAATGACTCATTTACCCCTAGCGAAAGTCAACTCTCCCGGTCAAAGTCAACTTACAGTTGACCTGACTCGCCGAGTCCTTACTCTCACTTCTCAACCCTGTTCGCTGCTACTCGTCGAGTATGGCATCAACTCGACGAGTTCCCTTTCAATTCTAGAACTCAGGCTATCTGCATCCGACTCGTCGAGTTGTATGAACAACTCGACGAGTTGTTCTTGAATCTATGAAGATTGCCTTAGACTCGCCGAGTTGTATGAACAACTCGTCGAGTTCCTCCATTACTGATTCTGACCTCCGGCTCACTGAGTCCATTCTACTACTCATTGGTCCCCACTCGGAATCACTCAAAAGGGGAAGAATTGGGGACTCGCGGCTCAACTCACCGAGTCCGAAGAACGACTCGCCGAGTCGCATGCATGCAGTTACTAAAAACTCGATTCTGCTTGAATCCAGCGAATATAACTTGTAGATCTGGGTTTCTTATGCACGATTAACACGTAAAGATTCTATCTTTATGTGCCCATAAGCATCCATGAAGATTAAAAGGCTCAAAAAGCATAATAAAGGCTAGATCTAGGGTTCTCATGCAAGGCAACTCGAAAAAGGAAATACATTAGGGCTCTATAGCTCCTAAATGAACAGATCTAGGGATATCTCGACCCAACAAGGCATCCATATAACTATAAAGCTTAGAAAATACATTAAACTAACCTTAGAGGTGTTCTAATGGAGGTTTTAAGCACAAAACTGAATAATTCCGAGATATAACTCAATGAACTCTGACCTTGGCCTTGGATCTTTGCTCTACACTTCCTCTTTTTGATCCATTCTTCTTCTTCTTCTTCTTCAATCCTTCAAAAATGCACACAAAACACTTTAATCATACAAGGAATGGTTTAGGGTTTCTCACAAGCTCTCTGAGGGTGAAGGAGGCGAGTTGGGGCACAAAACATTGCTTAAATAGTGAGCAAACCCAGGGATTTAGGGTTTCTTCCTAGCAGGCGGACTCGCCCAGTCCCGAATATGGACCCGTCGAGTCGCCGACTTACACGTGCTCGAAATCCCCGTCTCTACTCGATGAGATGGGATATAGACTCGCCGAGTCCCTCTTGAAAACTTCTAAATAAATAACATGGAAACAACATACTAGAGACGGGTCGTTACAGATAATGCACCTATGTAACCGTGTTCATGTATGGTATTCATGTAAGTGTGTTCATGTATTAGGTGAGCATATGTATATGTACTCATGTATTAGGTAATGTAATGGTATAGACTCATGAATGAACTAACTCTTGTGTGATTCCTTGTAATATGAATAATGTTTGATAACTTCAAATTATCCCTATGATAATTTACTGAAATGTAATTGGTTGATCAAGTAGGTTTGTACACTCTTACTACTCAAGGGTGTGGGAAACTAAATGAAAGATGTAAACTATAACATCAACACATATATACAATATAAGTGTACGTGCATAGTTTAGTTCAAGAATGTAAAATGGTTTTGTGAGACATCCAAGGGTTTTTGAACAAACATAAAAGTGACTTGATGTCATTTTGATAAACATTTCAAAAGTAATACATTTGATAACAAAGTATTTTAAAGATAGAAAACCATTTCATGCATCACATTTTGTAGTATGTGAAATCTGTTGAATGAAAACACAGTTATAAAATACATATAGATGATTTAATAACATGCTGTTTTCTACTTGTACTCCCCCCCCCCCCCGCCCCATTAAAGCATTTAAAATCATTTAAAACATTGATTAGGGGTATGAACTCACTTGTAGATGGTGATTTGGATGAACCGGACAATGTAGGATTGTTAGGTGTCAAGTGAGGACTTGGACACGCACTACGATCCTAATGAACATATAATCACACATATATGCACTCAATTAGACTTAAATTACTAACTGATAAAGATAAGACATCCTAGACATAATAAACACTTTATATAAGTGTTTTAAGCCCTAAGGATTGCATCTAACCTATTATGTGGCAAGGCACTTGTGTTTAGGGTTCCAAAGGACCCCATATATGTGTTTACTCTTCAAATACCATCACACATGGAGTTTACGGTTGTAAACTCTTGAGTTTACAGCCGTAAACTCCCAACCATGGGGGTATTGTGTGTTTTAAAGTTCCAAATGATTCCTAGAATTATTCCAACTTGGTGGTTAAATTCTTGAAAGGGTTTAAGGCCTAGAAATGCTCCTTTGTGGATTTCACAACCCTAAGGCCATTTCCCTTAGAGTTTGCGGCCCTAAACTCTTAAGGATGGGTGTTTTAGATGTTTTCAAGTCTCATGCACAAGTGGTATAGATTCTAGGCTTTTATTCCAAGCATATGAAGACCCTTGACACACTTTGGTGCCCCTTTAATGAGTTTACGACCCATGAACAATGTCATGGGTGTAAACTCACTTTGCAAGGTGATTCTTATGTGTTTAAGGCCCTTGATTTATTGGGAACAAGTCTAGGTAAAAGTCTAAGGCCTTAAGTGCCTTAAAAGCACCATTTTGAGCATGATTTTGGAGTTTGCGGCCTATGATACTCTTGGTCCGTGAACTCCCAAACTTGGGTGTTTCTTGATTTATTTCATGTCCCTAACACACTCCTATACAACTCCAAGGCAGTAGTATATCACGAGGGACAATCTAGGCTTCGTTTCGGGAGTTTACCGCCCAAGAACACCTTGGGGAGTAAACTCCTAAATCTAGTGATTTAGCCATCTAAATCATGTTATAACTACATAATAAGCTCTCTAACACTACTAGAAAGAGTTACTCACATTTTGGTATAAAAACCCGAAGATCCGTGAGAGAGAAAATGGCTTTTCTCTAGTTGGAAATGCGAATAATGAATGAATTTGGTTCAAAATTCTATTTATAGTCCTGAGATATTTTTGGCAGAAAATATTTTTATTCCCGAAATGATCTCTAATATAATGGAGTGTTGGAATAACAGTGTTGCACAAAACCCTAGTGTACCCACTCTCCTGATATTTCATGAAGTGTAAATCGTGAAAAACTCAAACTTATACCCAAAGTTTGGAATTTCCCTGTTATTGTTCTAACTTCTAATGGCTTGATATGGTTTGTTCAGAATGAAAATTTCAGGTTGTCACATGTATCGTGGTGTTACGGAAAAGAGCATTGTCATGGCTGACTATACGAAACTTCCTCCTCTCGGACCGAGAGTTCTGTCTCCTGAGCAGCAAGCATCTTTGGATGCACTGAAGAAGCCTGCCAACAGAGGAAAGAGGGTTTCAAAGAAAGAGGATCTTGAGGAATGCAAGTCCAAGTTCTCTAAATTCAAGTCTGGTGAAGGAGATACTTCTCAACCGAAACAGAATAAGATAAAGAAGATGGCTCGCAGACCCTCGAGAGAACACTCCTCCAAGCACAGATCCTACTGATGAGCAAACTGAGAAAGAAGAGGTTTGTCTTGTCTCACCTCGAGAGCCCACTCCTACACGTTCTCCTACTCCACCAGAATCTCCAAATCATAACAGAGTTCCAACTCCACCCCAATCGCCAAAACAAACAGTTCCACTTTCTGTTCCTACTGTTACTACACCCCTTACCACTCAAGCAACAACTTTTTCAATCCTACCACCAATTACTTCAGTTCCTATTTCTATTGTACCCTTCTCTTCTCCACTCATAACCGAATCAACAACCACTACATTTCCCAAATCCACAGTGGAATTCAATGTATCTGATACAGGGGCTACTACTGTGACTGAAACTCCAGTCATTAACATACCACCTTCACCAACCCCAACATCTGATTCCGGTGCTACTCTTGGGGGTGATGATGAGGAATTTCACTAGACATACTACAGTCCTTACCGACTTCCAACCGATGATGAAGCTGATGCTCCTATCACAAGTCAACAAATACAGGGCATTCATGAGAAGTTGGATCGATTGCTTGCTAATAGCAAAGCCTATGGTGGTGTTGTTCTCAAAGCATTTCTGGAGACAGCCATTACACAATATACTGACGCAATTGACAAATCTACGGCGGCAGTTAAAGAGTCTACCTCCACCTATAAGCAGGCTACCAAAGAAGTTTATGATGCTGTTCATACAACTCAGATTTTTCTTGATTCATTGAAGTCTCATGCTGACACCAATGCAGCAAAATATCAATCCTCTGTGGATTCCTTTTCTAAGTACCTTCATGATGAAACTACTAAGTTTGAGGTTGTACCCTCTGCGCTCAAAACAGAAACCACTTCTTTCTTACAATCAGTGGATTCTCGTTTTGATGCTCTTGCTGCTAATCTTGCAACCGAGAGTGCCTTGAAGGAGGATTTGGCTAAACAGCAAGCAACCATTGATGTTCAGAAAGTGCAGTGGGCCCAAGCAGAGAAAGAAATTTCCTTGTTGAAAACTCAAAGGGCTGCTTATAAAAGTTGCGCAGGTGATGTGAAAGATTTGCTGACCAATTTTCTTGAAGCGCACGATCCAATCTTAACTCTGACTATTCGGAATCATCTTCAATCCAAACTCCTCCCTGCTATTGCTATTTTGAGTGAGATGAAAGGTGTTTCAGAGGGGGTTGTACCTCCAAAACAAGGGGGAGTGAGTAGTGCTCGTCATGTTCAAACAAGACCGATAGTGAAGACAGAAGGTGCACACCGAAAAATCACAACACAACCGAAGGTTAATTTAGCTTTGGGTTCTGGTTCTCAATCAAAGCAGAAAGAGGTTCATGTTGACAGTGACAGTGATATTGAAGAAACAATAGCTGATGCTTTGAAATGAAAGAAGAGAGATAGAGAGCTTCATGAAACATTGAAAGTTGCTAGGGAAGCAGAAGAGAGAGAAAAGAAAACAAAGGAAGAAGAGGATGCCTTGCAATGCAAGAAGGCTTTGTTTCCTGAATGGAATAGAGACACACTTATCAATCAGGCGATTGAGTTTCCTTCTGTTTATTGGTTGGAACCAGTTGCTTCGTATGATTGTGATAACTCTAAGGACTCGTAGTTTGACATGCCTATTAACAGAAAAGCTTTTACATTTCACTGCTTTGAGGCGATTGTTGAGGTTCCGCATCCACACCCGAAGGTTGATAGGGAATTGATTGATTTTTATTTGAAGAATGGTCAACCGCAGTACCTGACTTGGAGTGCACAGAAGACTATGACAGTCAAGGTACTGAAACCTTCATCTGCTGGGAGATTCGTAAACGTCAATTTCAAAATCACCCATGTTTCAGCAAACACGGTGTCTTTAATCTCTCTAGTAGATCTTCCTAACCTTAATCCACATGACTGGATTCTGCTATACAACATTCTGCTCTCTAATCTTAAGGAGTATGAGCCGATTTTAGAACATCTTAAAAGAATGTTGGCCTCCTATATCCATGAGCTTGCAACTATGGATCAGGAGATAGCAATGGTAATGAATAGAAAGCCGACTGCGAAGCCAACTCCCAAACCTGGTGATGTTAACAAGATGAAATTAGGACAAATAGATTCAGCAAATCTAACTGTCATGTTCACGAAAGGAGGAGGACACAAATTACTGTTTTCTCTGGTTGATAAGAATTTGTTTTCAACAGACTGTTTGGAGCATATCATCAGTATCATACACCGATGCAAGCAGAACTCAACGACTGATAAGAAGAACTTTACTGACATGCTTCGGTGGTATATTACTTTTTGCCATCATATATTAGCCATTATACCGAAGGTGTTTAAAACTGTGAAGAAGCCTCTTGCTGTTAAAAAGGAATGAGGTTTCGGCTCCAAGGACGCAAACGGGGAGATTGTTGAGTCCATTTGTGTTGCGTCTTGGGCCATATATTTTGTATCCAAATTGGGCCTATCCATCCGTGTCTATCTAGATTAGTTTCATTGTTATCTAGATTAGCTGTTAGGGTTTCAGTATATATATGCATGCATGTATGCGTATATTAAAAGTTGTTAATTACGTTGATTCTTGTAACCCTAAATACCTCTACAGATTGAAGTTCTTTATCGAGCTCTTCTGAGGTGTTATTGCATTAATCATTCGACATATTCAGTACCATACTTGTGTTCTTTATTACGTCATTATTTAATATCCTGCTTAGAATCATACGATCCTAAAAGAATTTTGTTCTAACAATACCTTTTTTGTAGCTTGGATTCCTTAAGACTTTGTGAGCCTAGCACCCCAAATGTGATGCCTCAAATGCTTCACACAACACCACCAACAATTGGAATAACTTAAGAGAAGATCATTATGCACCAAAATCGGTTAACCCTCACTTGTATCTCTTAAGTGCTGATTTTGCTAGGATGAGGCTTCATTATATAGTGTGCACATTAGGGTTTACACCATGTAACTCATGCCTTTCCACATTCCTCCTGATCTATGGGTTATAACCTCTATGGAGTATCCATGGGTAAACACATGGGTTTATCCCAACATGAAGAACTATGGATTATAAGCCTACTATATAAGAACGAATTATTTACCAAATCAATCCCCATTTATTTAATTAGTCTCTTTTGATCACAAAATTAATTACAAACTAATTCTTGATCAATACTAATTAAATAAATCATATTAATATATTAGAACTTATAATATATTAATAAACCATAAAGATCCTCTTCTCACAAAAGTCTATCCGAATTGTTCCGATGCCATGTAACCCAAATGGACCATGCCAAATCGGGTCAAATATATACCAAATATAGTTATGGACTTAGACACCTCATCCAACAATCTCCCACATTGATAAGACTAATAACTATAACTGCAAGTACGAATTCAGGATCCGACCAGCAATCGTAGTTCTTCAAAGTCTCGTGGAACTAATTTGTGCCATTTTAGATAAGTGGTCATATAATCCTCTGCTCAAGATATCAGCCGGACAAATACATAGAACAACGTCGTACTTATTGTCTAGTAGTTTGTTTCCGTATTTCCGATTTATTTGACGTAGAACTTAATCGAACACATCAATTCAGTTCTGACCGGACCCGTCACATAAGTCAAAACAAAATCATCGAGGGGCCCAAGATATCGCTTTTAATCCTCCAAGGACTAAAAGGAACATATAAACTTCAAATCATATGCTTGTACTAACCAATCATCAAATTGTACACAACAACATGTTTTATAACATCAAGTTACTGATAAGTTTTCGTACTATCAATTTATAACCAACTCATAATCAACAACTCATATCTCTTGGTTTGAAGACTTATACGATATTACAGTCTCACGATCACTCGAGATAAATTCCATGAAGTGATACAAGTGAGCGTGGGTTGAATCCAATACTCAGAACTTATGAGCACTCATGAATGTTGTAGCAACAATTTCTATGTCTAATACAATTCAAACAAATCTACAAACCCAATTCATGAAAGTCTTATTTCAATACCTACTTCCAAATTATGATTGTTTGTGGATAGTTTTAAATAATATTGTAACATCCGAAAAATACAACCAATTTAAATTTTTCAAAACAACCCGATTTTCATTAAAATGTTTACAAAAAGGTTTTCAATACAAGTCATTAGAGTATTCCCAGAATCACATTGCTACAAAATCATGAGGAGCGGTACGATCGCGCCTTCGCCATGCCACAGTCTCCTGAAGAACCTGAAAAACATTAAATCACAACTGTAAGCCCGAAAGCTTAGTGAGATACCCCCAAAACACCAACCACGTATACGCCCTTCCAGGCTGCGACCTTCCGGTCCAAAACATGCAAAACATACATAACATAACAGAACATAGAACAGCCATGCATATCGGGTCTACCGTGTGACTGGTCCGCCGTATCGGGCCTTTAGTCCAATGGATCCATCCTCCAGGTCTAGTCATGTCCTTCGAGTCTACAGTGGGGTTGGTCTGCCCGCATCGGGCCTTCAACCCACCTGGTCCACTCTCTGAGTCTACAGTGTGACTGGTCCGCCCGCATCGGGCCTTCAGTCGGCCTAGTCCACTCTCCGAGCCTCGGCACGTCTGGTCCGCCCTCGTGGGTCCTACAGCCTATCCGGACCGCTCGCTGGGCCTTCGGAACAACCGGTCTGCCTTGGGTATCTTGGCCTACAGCACAAAGCAGGACTCGCCTCAACCCATCTCCAGACCAAACAACCATGTGCACAAAACATACGTTCATATAACAGTCATAGTCAACAAACCGAGCAAGCAGATCACATAGCATATCATTACCCTAACCGGGTTACCGACCTAACCGGTCACTAGCATAGCATCACTCTGTATAACGGGAAAACTGACCTCAGCAAGGCCTCTTAGCATGTACCATCCTAGCTACCAGGATGCAGACACATCAAACAATAACATAACAACCATAACCGAATCTCAATACAATAAAGGGCCGGCCTTGGTGCCTTAGACCCTGTTGATATAGTGAGGATAACTCACCTCGAAACTGTCGGCTGAAAAGATAAGATCCCGCTGCTCCGAACTCTGACACGAACTTCTCCACTGAACATCAAAACATACAACTCAATAAATACCCTTAATCACCAAAATACCCCTGGAAGACAACTGGTCAACCACGGACAAGTCAAAGTCAACCCCTGACTGACCCTACTCACCGAGTCAACCCGATGACTCGCCGAGTCCATGTGCTCAGAACTTACTTCAATCAGCGACCCAACTCGCCGAGTCACCCCAAGACTCGTCGAGTCCAACAATCCTGAGTCCACTCGCACCCAACTCACCGAGTCATCCCTTGACTCACCGATTCATCGACTCAACCAGAAATATTGGGACTTCCTCGACGAGACTCGCCGAGTCCAAATGGACTCGTCGAGTCCAAGGCCATCTTCAACCTACTCGCCGAGTTGTTCTTCCAACTCGTCGAGTCCCAGGCCATCTTCAAGCAACTCGTCGAGTCCACCCATGTGACTCGTCGAGTACCACCGGTCTGAATCCATACAGAAGCATCTCAGGCCATGCAATTGATCCAAAACATAGATCCAACCTCCTACAATCCATCCATCACGTAAAGTGGCAAACTTTACGTGAATCTAATGAGATCTAAGCCATATTCACCTTAAAACCAAGGTTTGGGACATGGTGACTTCACTAAGCACACAAACACAGGAACTTTAATGCACTCAAGGCCTTCAATATTCCAGATCTGAGGTAGCAACCTCAGATCTATCCTCCAAACTCCAAAACATTCCAAGACATACTCCCCACAAACCCCAAAATGATGAAACTAGGAATGCACAGCCTAAGGACGAAGATATTACCTCCAAAGGATGCCTCAATAGCAGCCAAACTCGAATCCAAGAAAAGCCCTTTGAACCAAGCCGCTTCTCCTTCAATATCTCTTCAAACAACACCTCTCCAAGCTCTAATTTGCTCCACAAATGATCTCTCCACGAATTTGGGTTTCTGGAACTCAAGGGGGGAATAAGGGAGGCTGTGGAGGGGTATAATGCTCTTTATATAGGGCTCAACCCCAAAAATTAGGGTTTTCTCCATACAGCACCTACTCGCCGAGTCCATCCTTGGGACTCGCCGAGTAGGCCACTTGACACGCGACCATGACCGCAACCTGACTCGTCGAGTCGATCCATGGACTCACCGAGTCATCCTCTAAAACTTACACTTTTAGCCCTTCAACTCTACTCTTGCGATTCCGGGATGTTACAAATATAATTATTCTGGAAGTCAAAACATGCAAAATGAAACAATAGTAAATGATTGACACAGGACAATACCATACTAGTAAATAAAAACACCTTTTATTTAAACATCAAATGTCAATCACATTTCAACTATTATAAGTTTCGAAAGTTATCTAATTGCTAAAACTAATACCATCCATTAGCCCAATGCACCTCGTATGCTATAAATGCTTAACCCTACACAGTCCTTTCTTGAGGGGATCTGTTGGGTTCTCATCCGATGATACTCTCTTTGCCACGAGGACTCCTTCTTCTATTCAATGTCTAATGAATTGATATTTTCTATCGATATGCCTAGATCTTCCGTGATCCCTTGGTTCCTTAGCTAAGGCATTTGCACTCTCGTTATCATAGAAAATCTCCATAGGCTCCTTTATAGTTGGCACAACTCCAAGGTCTCCAATGAAGTTCTTCAGCCATATTACCTCCTTTGCCACCTCGCTTGCTGCTATGTACTCGGATTTGCAAGTTAAATTAGCTACTATCTCCTGTTTGGAACTTTTCCAAGTAATTGCTCCTCCATTTAGGGTAAAGACCCAACCCGAATGAGAGCGGAAATTATCCCTATCAGTATGAAAGCTAGCATCACTATACCCCACTACTCTCAAGTCATAACTCCCACCAAGGGTAAGGACTTAGTCCTTAGTCCTCCGTAGGTACGTAATAATGTTCTTCACTGCAGTCCAGTGAGCCTTGCCAGGATTCCCTTGATATCTGTTGACCATGCTCAAAGCAAAGGCCACATCAAGGCAAGTACAAGTCATAGCATACATGATCGAGCCTACAACGGAAGCATATGGCACTCGACTCATCTCAACTATCTCAGCCTCTGTACTTAGGCTCTGAGTCTTACTTAGTTTGGCATTACTCTGGATCGACAAGTCAGCTTTCTTGGAATCCTGCATACTGAATCTTTTCAGCACCTTATCCAAGTAGGTACTTTGACTAAGTCCAATTAGTCTCTTATTCATGTCTCTCAATATCCTTTTCCCTAGGTTATAGGCAGCTTCTCCAAGGCCCTTCATGGTGAAACACTTCCCAAGCCAGGACTTAACCTCCTGCAAGGTTGGGATGTCATTTCCTATAAGTAGTATGTCATCCACATACATTACCAAGAAGCTAACTATACTCCCACTAGCCTTAACATATACACAGGACTCATCCTCGCTCCTCGAAAATCCAAACTCTTTGACTTTCTTATCGAAAAAAAGATTCCATCTGCGAGATGCTTGTTTTAATCCATAGATGGATTTCTCAAGCTTACACACTCTATTAGGGTACTTTGCATCAACAAAACCCTCTGGCTGACTCATGTAAACATCCTCATCCAACTTTCCATTAAGGAAAGCGGTTTTGACATCCATTTTCCATATTTCTTAATTATGAAATGCAGAATGGCTTGCATAACCCTAATAGACTTAATCTTCGCTACTGGTGAGAAGGTCTCATCATAATCAACTCCCGGAGTTTGAGTAAAGCCCTTCGCAACCAGTCGCGCCTTATAAGTGTGTACCTTCCCATCCATGTCGGTCTTCTTCTTGAAGATCCATTTGCACCCGAATCTCGTTGTCCATAGCCTCTTTCCATTTGGCAGACTCAGGGCCTGCCATGGCTTCCTTGAAGTTGTGAGGTTCATCCAAATTTATGAGTGTACTATCACTGATAAATGCATCACCTTCTATAGTAATATGGAAAACATAAAAATCAGGTGTGCTCCTAACTCTTGTGGAACGCCTCAGAGGTATGGACTCATCAATAGGCTCAACAGGAGTTTCCTCCTCAAGTTGATTGCTAGTGTTTGAGTTTCGTCCACTGTTTCCTTGGCTTATGAATTCTCTCTCATGAAAGACTCCTCTCCTCGACATGAAGACAACATTGTCACTCGATCTATAGAAGAGATAACCAATGGATTTCTGTGGGTAGCCGATGAAAATACACCGCTCACTTTGAGGTTCCAGCTTGTCGTAAGTCTCGCACCTCACAAAAGTCTTGCAAACCCAAATCTTAATGAGGTCTAAAGTGGGAATTTTCCCATTCCACATCTCGTGAGGTGTTTTGGCAACCTTCTTGGTAGGGACTAGATTAAGGATATGGGTGGCAGTCTCTAAGGCATACCCGCAGAATGAGATTGGTAACGAAGCTCGACTCATCATAGAATGTATCATGTCTAACAAGGTTCGATTGCACCTCTCGGCCACACCATTTAGCTGTGGTGTCCTAGGAGGTGTCAATTGTGAAACAATTCCACATTCCTTAAGATAGTCAAGGAACTCGATACTAAGATACTCACCACCTCGATCGGATTGGAGCATATTTATCTTCCTGCCAAACTGATTCTCCACTTCTTGTTTAAACTCTTTGAATCTTTCGAAGGTTTCTGACTTATGCTTGATTAAGTAGACATAGCCATATCTACTATAATCATTAGTAAAAGTCACATAGAAGCGGTTAGCATCCCTTGTGGCGGTTCTGAAGGGCCCACACACATTGCGTGTATGAGATCTAACAAATCCTCACCTCTAGCACAGGAACCAGTAAAGGGTGACTTATGCATTTTTCCATGTAAACAAGATTCGCAACTATCATCTGACCTTAAGTCAAATGACTCCAAAACTCCAGCCTTTTGGAGTTAGCCTATATGCTTCTTGTTGACATGTCCAAGATGACAATGCCACAAGGATGCATTATCCAAACTAGTGGAGGAATCAATATGCAATACATTATTTCCTAAGTTGTCTACAACCGACACAATTTCATATACACCATCACAAGGTAATGCTAAAAAAAACCATTATAAAAAGCATTAATACCAGCACATTTATTATCAAATGAAAAAGTAAATCTTTGTTTGTACAAACCATGAAAAGAAATAATATTTCTCACCATTTCAGACGAGTAAAAACATTTATTCAAATCTAATATTAACCCATTGCTAAGCAATAATTAATAAACTCCAATCTTGGTGACAGGTGAAGCTTTCCTATTCCCCATGATCAAGTTTATCTTCCTGTGCTCCACATCCTCACTTCTTTTTAGGCCCCGCAAATCAGAACAAATGTGAATTCCACACCCTGTATCAAGGACCCAAGAATTAGTATGTGGTGAGTTATTAGACAATATAATGTAAATGCCTGCATATGTGGGTTTTAATTTCCCATCCTTAACATCCTGCAAGTACTTGGTGCAGCTTCGCTTCCAGTGCCCTTTTTCCTGATAGTAGAAGCATTGTGCATCCTTCGCGTTGGAAGAGGGAATGGTAGAACCACCTTTGGTTCCACTCGAAGAGGAGCCATCAAGAGACTTTCCGTTCGCACCCTTCGAAGGAGACTTCCTCTTTTTTCGTTTACCTTACCCGATTGCCAAAACATGGGCGGTAGTAGGAGTGGTAACAACATTCTTACCTTTAAGACTACTTTCAATAGTCCTTAAAATTCCTTAAAGTTTGCTAAGTGAGACCTCCTCCTTGTTCATATGATAGGTCATGCGAAACTGATCATAACAGGAGGGTAGGAGTGTAGAATGATATCAGTTGCTAACTCCTCATCAAAGTTCACATTTAACTTTAGCAAACGGTCCACGAATCTTTGCATTTTCTGCAGGTGGACCGTGATAGACTCTCAATCCTTCATTTTCGTTGTTATGATGGAGGTGATGATTTCATACCTTTCCTGACGAGCACTCTGATGGTATCTTTCCATCAGGTCCTGGTGCATCTCATAAGGGTAGAAATCTTCATAGGATTTCTGGAGTTCTGGTGTCATGGTAGCCAACATGATACAAGATACCTTAGTGGCATCCTTCTTATGGCTAGTGTACTCAGCAAACTCCTTGGGTGTAGTAGACGAATCAGCGATGACCTTAAGCTCCTTCTTGAGGACATATTCCTTGTCTTTATAATGAGTGACCATCCTTATGTTCCTAATCCAATCATTGAAATTAGTTCCATCAAAGATGACTCTCCCACAAAGGTTCATGAGAGAGATGGAGCCAGTTGGGTTTGAGCCAGAAGCAAGATTGTTGGAAGACATCTGAAAAGGAAGAAAGCCAAGTTTAGACTAGATATAGAATTGTTAATAAGACACCCGAATGAAATATTAAGGCTAGGACCCAACACAAAATTTTATAAATTGGAAGAGGGATGCCGTAATCCAAGCTACAAAATATTGGAAGTTAGGTAAATGACGATTTACCAATATCCACTATAAAAAACTATTAGATTATTAAGTTTTAATTGGATTGAAACTCCTAGATCTTTTGAGATTCATTGAACAATTCAATGGCATGTTTAAATCTCGATTATGCCCTTCAAGTTTGTGACTGGGATACCGAGGATCACAAACAAGGTGTGAATAACCATGCAAAATTAACTTGGTACTCTTAATTTTATCACCTAATCGATGTGCCGGTTAACCACACACGCTCCACCGATCAATGATAAACCTTAAGCCACCCTTTTCCACCCTTGTTTAGTTTAAGTTAGTGTGCCGGTTAACCACACACTCTCCATTAACGACTTAGCAAGGTGCAATGTGTAATTTCATGGGTTAGCATTAATTTCACATTTTCCTAAAATAACTAAGATTGAGAATTTATAAAAGGTTTAGTTACTTTATATTTATCATTATACTTTTAATGAGAATTATAGTCGTTGTCCTACCTGTTCGGCTAACGACCCTCCACTAGTCATGGAAGCGGTGGGTGAGAGTGGACACCCATTAAGTTGCCATTTTATAGGCAACAACTTTATACCCCCTTATAGACCGACTTTGTGAATGAGACCTACTAACGGTAAGACTGACTTGATCGTATACATATATACATTATTAACTTATAATATTATAAAGTATAAGGGTTGAATTTTAAACTTTTAAACTTCTAGGGTTTTGAATTAAAGTTTTCTAAAGTGACTTTACAAATTCCAAAACTTGAGGGTAAGTTTTGAAACTATTAAAAACCTTTCATTTCTATAACTTATGAGTTTTAATGATTTTAATGAAAAGAATCTTGGAATTCCATAACTTGATTACAAGTTATGGAGTCAACTAAAATGGATTTAGATCAACAATTAAACTAACAAGCATGTCAAATAATTTCTATGATCTAACAAAACTCATAAGCATGCATAATTCATATCAACAATTTTCAAGAATCATATGAACTTAATATAAAACTTGAAAATTTGACAATTATCTTTGAAATTGGATAAACATAATCATTACCACATCAAAAACAGGTTTAACTATCTAAAAACAGTTTAGGGTAATGATCCTAGTCCAATTCCAGCATTAAAACTCGAAATTCTGAACTCAGGGCCTCTTACTCGTCGAGTGCATGAACCAACTCGACGATTTGGATGAATTTTCACATGGACTCGTCGAGTCTGCCCAATGAACTCGACGAGTTCACTGAACAATGAGCAGAAAATTGATTTTTTCAGCAAGTAGCATCAAGTATAATTGAAAACAAGTCTAGGCTCTGATACCATTGTTGGGTTTTGAGCATTCTAACACTCATATGGTGTGTATGCAACCCTAGAAACCTTGGATCTATGTTTTCTATATTAGACATGAAAACTTCATTTTTTCAAGGTTTCATCCTAACTAGCATATGATGGGGTATATGTAATACAAAAACTAGTAGAATGACATACCTTTCTTGTAGCTTGGATTCATTAAGACTTTGTGAGCCTAGCACCCCAAATGTGATGCCTCAAATGTTTCACACAACACCACCAACAATTCGAATAACTTGAGATAAGATTATTATGCACCAAAATCGGCTGGCCCTCACTTGTATCTCTTAAATGTCGATTTTGCTAGCATTAGGCTTCATTATATAGTGTGCACATTAGGGTTACACCATGTAACTCATTCCTTTCCACATTCCTCATGATCCATGGGTTTTAACCTCCATGGAGTATCGATGGGTAACCACATGGGTTTATCCCAACATGAAGAACTATGGATCGTAAGCCACTATATAAGAATGAATGATTTGCCGAATCAATCCCCATTTATTTAATTAGTCTCTTTTGATCACAAAATTAATTCCAAACTAATTCTTGATCAATACTAATTAAATAATTCATGTATTATATTAGAACTTATAATATATTAATAAACCGTAAATATCCTCTTCTCACAAAAGTCTATCCAAATTGTACTGATGCCATGCAACCCAAATGGACCAAGCCAAATTGGGTTAAGTACATACCAAATATATTTATGGACTTACAAACCTTATCCAACACTGCTGGCGAATGACTGAGTTTATTAAACCATTACCCCCTGGACTTACACCCAAAGTAAAGAGAGTGAAGCATGCATTTGAATCACAAGATGCCAAATACCCTCAAAAAGGTTAAAGGTTCCTAGGACTATAAGGTGTGGAAAGTGCTAACAACTTGGGAATAGTAAGATTTCATGCAAAAATGATGACGTACCTGAGCCTCCAGTCCCAAAAAGGAAGATTAGAAGACCTATGAAATATGGGGGAGGCCAACCTATCTTTGACTAATTCCCTGTAGTTGGGCCTCCTATACCAAGAAGGGATGCTGCTCCTCCCCCAGTTTCAGAATCTGGTAATCAAGTAGGTGGTCCTGCTGTTAGTCATATGAAAAGGACTAAGATGATGGCAATGAGAGGAGGGAAAACTAAAGTGTATGGATCAAGTAACAAAACACCAAAGAAAACATAATTGTAAGAAACATAAGAGTCAAGCAAAGGAGAATGTGTCCCTAACCTGTGATGAGGATTTTGATGATCTGTTTACCCATACACCTAATAGTAAGCAGCCTATGAGTTAAGCAAAAGAGGATGTTCAGGAACAAGAGAATGACAATGAGGTGAAGGTGAATGCAAGACATACTTTAAAGGAGTTGTTGTTGTCAGGATATACACATGCTGATGTAGTGGCTGCTATGAAAGAGGTATGTATTGTTACACTATTTTTGGCTTTCATATTGTAGCTTTACTAACTAGCCTGCCATATTGTAGGTTTATGGAGAAGTTAAGGAAAAAAAGATTGAAGAAAGAGAGGATGAGGAAGAAGAAGTTGAAGAGAAAGAGGTTGAGGAACAAGAGATTGAAGGCAGAGAGGCTGGGGAAGAAGAAGTTGAAGAGAGAGAGAGGTTAAGGAACAAGAGATTGAAGAAAGAGAGACTGAGGCAGAAGAAGTTGAAGAGAGAGAGGTCGAAGAAGAAGAAGTTCAAGGCAGAGAGGTTGAGGAAGAAGAAGTTGAAGGCGAAGTGGTTGAGGAAGAAGGAGTGGAAGAGAGAGAGGTTGGAGCAAGAGTGATACCCTTGGGTCATGGTTCTTACAATTTCCATTGGGAGAAAAAGATGAAACCCTCTAAAAGATTTAGGAAACTGAAGCTCAGGAAAATGGTTGAAGATGTTAATGGTGGTGGTTCTTCCAAAACTCCTTGGGTTTTAGATTAAGAATGGGCATTAGTAATTAGGTTGCCATTTTTGTAAACTTCTAATTTTGGTACACTTGTCTTTTCGTAACAAGCTTCTAATTCATATCCATAATGTTTGGTAGAATTGGAAGTTTGGTTCTAATTAGGTTACATGGTTTGGTAGTGGTTTGTGGGAAGCTGTGTAAAGTACATTCCCCTTTTTGGGCTGTTAACTAACATTGATGTTTGGGAAGCTTTGTAAATGAGATGTTATGCTTGTTAAGTTATCAATATATATACCTTGATCACTATAAACGACATATGTATGTGTTAAAGGACTTAATTGTAATGGTTGTTACTTTCCATTATTTGGTTATTTTTATACATATGTATGTGTTATAGGACTTAATACATTGTTATCATTAAGACATAATAAGTTGTTGTCATTGTTATCTCTTACAAAACCAAAATATTACCATACTAAACACATGCATCTACTCACTGCCTAACTTGACCAAAATACCTTTACACCTAAACTACTACTACTACCATTCCAAAAGCATGACCATCAGAACTAGCTCCACCTTCAACAGGTTTAAAATATCTACTTAAATTGCTTTGTTGTACTTGGCCTCCTCCGAAAGCTTCAAAATCTCCATTCCAAATGCTTTATTGTTCTTAGCCTCCTCCAAATCCATATGGAACTTCCACATAGTTTCCTTGTAGTAAGTGTTTAGCAGGGGTGGGTCATGCCATAAAAAAAATTTGCATTTTTTTTGGAGTCCTGCAGAACAACCACTTCTTCATACTGGAACAACAACACCATAAAAGGTAGGAAACTTAATATTACCTGATAGTTTGGATACCCCCTGAATGTCCTCCATGGATTATCGACAATTTTGGATATCGAGAATCTCGCAGGTTCATCACATTTGCATCTCAAATCTTCAGACCAACGATTCCTTAAGGCCCATTCTCGGTACCCTTGTGTGTGCATTTTGAAGGAGCTTACCATCTTTTTGGTTTGACGTTGGAGAGAAGAATCGACCCAAAACCTAGCTAACAACTACCTCCAACCTTCGACTAAGCTATGCAACCTGCTGAAACCGGTGAACCGGCATTGTGCCCTTTTGCCATAATTCCATGAAAATATCGTGGTCATATTAAATGAAAAATTAAATTAAGGAATTTTTCCAATTTAGTGCCAAAAACATGGGACTTTATTGATATTAGTCCTTTTATATAAAAAACAATGTACATTTATTTTTAATTGAAACTAATTAATGTGAGGTCGTTTGGTTTCTTCTAATCCACTTAAGAGGGAGTGATAATATTTTCACCTACTTTTATCGCATATTACCAACCCTACATGTTTTGAAGATCTCTACATTATCAATACGTAAAACACCCAACTATTTGCGCAATTGAACTAATTGTCTCTAGAAACTAATTTCAAAAAAAAAAAAAAAAAAAAAAAAAAACTATTCGCAACCGTCGCTTGGCGTGGGTAAACGGCTAGTGTGTGTGTCTATATATATATATATATATATATATATATATATATATATATATATATATATAGGCTTAGGTTATTTTGTTTAAAGTAATTATGGTGTTATTGTATGCATAAATGTGGGTCAATCAAATTTACTTATTTTAAGAAAGTGATTAATATACATTATTGAATTAAATATAATTGAAAAAATCATGGTGTTATTGTATGCATAAATGGTGCATTACATTTTGCAGTTAGGAAAATTTGACCTATCTAAAGGTCTCCGATTACGAGGTTAAGAAAAGCAAGGACTTTATCCGAGGTCTTATGCTATGACAAAATTTTTAAAGTCAGACAAGTATTATTTGTTACGTGAGCTGGCTACATGGGTCTTAGATTATGCCAACTGACGCTCCATCTCGGGCATACGTTGTCCATGTCTTGCCTGGCGTGCCCGAAGTTCTATCACTTCGGTTTGAGTTGCCGCTAGCTCTCTCTGCAACACTTCATTTCGATTTACGATTCTCTCGTGAGCTAATCCTAACTGTCGGATGCGAACTGTGTTGACTCCAGTGTTCGCATCATTTTTCTCAGTTCGATGGATGGTCGTCCGTCCTTGTTCATCAATGCGGGAAATCTGACGAACCAATATAGGAAGGGCTCTGTCTGCTGAGCCTCCCTCGCTTAGGTTGTAGAAGCTTCAGTCTCCGTTGAATGGAAGGGGTTGATCCTGTTCGCGGCTCCACCTGTTCAGGTTAGTTTCCCCAAAGGGGCGTCGAGCCATGAAATTTCGGTCGAGGATTAGGATTTTGAATTGGAGCCGTTAAGGGTAGGTTATTGTTCTCTGGATCTGAGTCTGATTCTTCTTGCATTCCTTCTTTAGGATCATTCTCTATCCCTTCTCCATTACCATGGTTGGGGTAGTAGGGGTCACCGTGGTGATGGAATCCAGCCATTTGAGTCTATACGAGAATAGGGTTAAGAATGGACTATAAGCTAAAGCACATGGAATTTACTCTTAAGTTTAATGGTTGAAGGCACTCGAATACTCCCTTAGTATTCTTTAATGATATGCTTTTGGTAAGTTTTAAAATTTGTTGTCCATTACAGACACTCCTTGGCATATGTTTAGTCGGCTCTTGGACAAATATAGTTGATCAGGCTATATCCTTCCCAGTTCTGATTACATGTCCCAAGGCATACCTGCACTGCACAACTTATATATAATACTTCAATGTTGTTTTAATTATGATACTGACCATGTTATTGATATGAAATGAATGCATGCCTACTTTACAAAAACTAAATAAAATTTAATTTTTAAAAGTATGACTCTTACTCAGAGTGTTTTTGCCCAGTTGAGTTTATAGTTGTATACCAAAAAGAAATGGTTTTGATATACTTAATTCCCTATAAACAATGCTCTGATACCAATCTGTCACACCCACAAACCAGAACGGCGGAAACGTTCGGGGGCGGAGGACGTCATATTCAGTATCATAACAATTCATAGAAAGGAAAGTACACACCACCATATATAGTAAGTTTGCAAGATGTTTACATAGTTGTAATCATTACATATTCAAAAGATAAATACATAAACATCATTTAAAAGAAGTAGTTAACGCCAGCGCGTTAATCCCAAATGTTGATTCCCAACCTGCTTAGCGATTCCCTGAGAATACAAGTTATTTCAAGAAAAAGTGTCAACAATTAAGTTGGTGAGTGCATAAGTAGTTTAGAAAAATTTGATGCCATTCCAAATCTATAGGTGTATGTTTTCCAGAAAACGAAGCATTTCAAATGTAAAGAGTGGTGATTTGTTGTGTTGAAAGTAAATGCATTAGATCCAGAAAATCCCATATTTTCCCTAATGGTTGAGATACAAGTTGTTGTGTTTTCCAAGAAAACCCTTATTTTCCTAACATAAATGTATGAAATGCATATAAATATTCATGTTATAAGTTGTAAATGATTGCACCGGGAAAATCCGTTATTTTCCTATTAGTTGTTCGATTTGTATGCAGGAAAAACCCTTATTTTCCTCACACAAATGGCAGTCTCTAAGACCGAAAATTGCAAGAAACCGACGTTTCTCGTAAGTTGTGTCATAGTTTTATATATAATAAAACTACGCGAAGATCGAACTGGTTGGATGAAGAATAGTTTCAATAGCTACTCGTTCATCAAAACTTAATATCATAATAATTGTATATCCGATGAGTTTTATAACCATACTAAACATAATATGCCTGTAGCGACGTTCTTCAGGCGTCGCAGTTTATGACAACTGTCACCCCAAAAGACGGACTGTAGCTAACAGTCAGGGTGCGTGATCATGACTTCCCGTATAGATCTATACACATTTGACACGTTCTCATCGCGGGAGATTCTGGTTATAGATAGGACCTGATGCATTACTTTCTAATAAAGAAAAGTAACGTTTGAAGATGTACGCGTCTCATGGATTCTCAATTAAGTTTATATTAAAGTGATAGTTTTGTATGCAAGGTTTATCCTTTTTCAAAATGTTTGACAAAGCAAAATCATAAGTTTTTAGAATGTATAAAACGATTTAACAATGAAAGGTCATTATATGCTTCGTATAAGTCTAATGCACACAAAGTATGACAAGAGTTTTCCATAATAGTAATGAGTTCCAAGTGGTTTATTTGATAATATAAGTGAAGTGAAACTTTATAAAATACACGATAATAACCGTATGTTTACTTGTATTCCCCCCCTAAAAGAGTATAAAAGTATTTAAAAATGTATTTAAAGTGTGTTAGAAAGGGGTATGAACTCACTTGAAAGCTTGAAGATAGCAAGATGGAAAACCGGGCAGAGTTTCGTTTCGGGAAAGCGGATCTCTCGAGATTCTCGGGAAATCTCGGGAGTCTCGGGAGTGTAAAACTTTCTTCCCACCTTGGATATGAAAACCGGGCCTTTGGGATGATTCCGAGGGTTGAAACGCAGAGCTTCGACGCGAGAAAGGAAGGAAATTAGCAATTTTGGCCGGCACCCTCGCATGCTATTTATAGGGGTCTGAGGGGGTTGCGATACGCGGGGCGTACTTAGAGTATGCGCTGCGTACTCATGCGTCATGCATGAGCGCATCCTCGGTCGAAACATTGGAGCGACGTGGACGAACCGGAGCCTAGCATCCGAGTACACTGGGCGTACGAGGGGTCGGACCGGTGACTCCTCATTCGGATAATACCGGGATTTAATTTAATTTATATTTAAATTAATTAACAAACTTCAAAAATTCATATCTTTCTCATACGAACTCCGTTTTCGACGTTCTTTATATCCACGCGAAGGTGAGACTACGATCTACAACTTTCGTTTAGACTCCATCGGCTAGTTTTGACTTTATTTTTAATATTATATTTTTAATAGGTCGGGACAGGAAAAGTCCGTTAAAGTTCCATAACTTCTTCATCCGACGTCCGTTTTCGTCAGACTTTTTACCGTTGCGATAGATTTGTTGATCCCTTTGATTCTCATTTAGGTTGTTTTGGCCAAAAGTCTCTCGATCTCTATTTCAAGTTTTTAGCTGTCTACTGCTATATCTGTAACTTAGAAAAATCACAACTTCCTCATACGAAGTCAGATTCGGACGTTCTTTTTATGTACGGTTACGGTTTGATGATATCTATGACTTTCATTTAGACACCTAAGGTCAAAAAGTGTTTTGTTGAAACTTTGCGTTTTTACGTAACTTCGTATTGCCGGTGTTTGTCGGGAAACTTAGAATGGTCATAACTTCTTCGTTATAACTCGGATTTTAGTGTTCTTTATATGTATGAAAACCTTGTTACAATATCTACCACTTAGTATAATTAATTACGGTTTTATAAAATTTTAAATTTTGACCTGAATTTTGCTGTTTTTACAGGTTTGTTCCAATGCTCAAAATCAGCTCATAAGCACTCATGAACGTTGCAGCAATCTTTTGCTATGTCTAATACCATTTAGACAATCTACACACCAATTCATGACAATCTTCATTCATATCTACTTCCTACATATGAACGATTGTGAACACTTTGAATAATTTGATTATTCTTAATAAACTCAATTATTCTGGAAGTTAAAACATGCAAAGTGAAACAATAGTTAAACAATTAACATAAGATAGTAACATTACTCATAAATAAAACTCCTTTATTTAATCAACAAATGTTAATTACATTTATCTATTACACGTTTCTACTACTATCTAATCTATGCTAATATCATCCTTCAACCCAATACTCCTAGCATGCTGCATGTGCTTAACCCTACTCAATCCCTTCGTAAGCGGATCTGCTGGGTTATCTTCTGATGATAGCCTCTTCACTACGAGTTGTCCTTCTTCTACACGATGTCTGATGAAATGATATTTTCGGTCGATATGTTGAGATCTACCATGATCCCTCAGTTCCTTGTGAAGGCAACCGCTCCTTCATTATCATAGAAAATCTCCATGGGCTCCTTTATGGCAGGTACAACTCCAAGGTCGCCGATGAAGTTCTTCAACCATATTGCCTCCTTCGACGCTTCGCTCGCTGCAATGTACTCTAATTCGCACGTTGAATCAGCTACGGTTTCCTGCTTGGAACTCTTCCAAGTTACTGCTCCTCCATTCAGGGTAAAGACCCAGCCCGACTGCGAACGGTAGTTGTCCCTGTTGGTTTGAATGCTGGCGTCATTATACCCTCTCACCTTCAAGTCATCACTCCCTCCGAGGACTAAAAACCATTCCTTCGTCCTCCGAAGGTACTTAAGGATATTCTTCAGCGCAATCCAATGATCTCTGCTAGGGTTCCCTTGATATCTACTAACCATGCTCAAAGCAAAGGCTACATCAGGGCGAGTACAAGTCATAGCGTACATGATTGAGCCAACTGCGGAAGCGTATGGAACTCGGCTCATTTTAGCTATCTCAGCTTCGGTACTCGGACTTTGATTCTTACTCAACTTGGCATTACTTTGTATCGGTAATTCTCCCTTCTTTGAGTTTTCCATACTATATCATTTTAGTACCTTCTCAAAGTAAGTGTTCTGACTAAGTCCTATTAGTTTCTTACTTCTTTCTCTTACTATCCTTATTCCCAAAATACAGGAAGCCTCTCCGAGGTCCTTCATAGAGAAGGACTTCCCGAGCCAGGACTTAACTTCCTGTAGAGTCGGGACGTCGTTTCCTATGAGTAATATGTCATCGACATATAGAACGAGGAAGCTTACTATACTCCCACTGGCTTTGACATATACACACGATTCATCTTCGCTTCATACAAATCCAAACTTTTGGACTTTCTCATCGAAGCAAAGATTCCATCTGCGAGACGCTTGCTTAAGTCCATAAATGGACTTCTCAAGCTTACACACTCTATTCGGATGCTTCGGACCCACAAACCCCTCCGACTGAGCCATGTAAACATCCTCAGCCAACTTCCCATTAAGGAAAGCGGTCTTGACATCCATTTGCCAAATCTCATAATCATGAAATGCGGCAATAGCTAGCATCACTCTAATAGACTTTATCTTCGCAACTGGTGAGAAGGTCTCATCATAGTCAACTCCAGGAGTTTGAGTAAAGCCCTTTGCAACCGATCGTGCCTTATACGTGCGTACTTTTCCATCCACATCGGTCTTCTTCTTGAAGATTCATTTGCACCCAACGGTCTTATGTCCGGGCACATTATCAACCAAATTCCAAACTTGGTTATCATACATGGATTGGATCTCGCTATCCATTGCCTCTTTCCATTTTTTAGACTCCGGGCCTGCCATGGCTTCCTTATAGCTATTAGGTTCATCAAGGTTTATTAGTGTACTATCATTACCCCTTCGGTAGTAATATGAAAACCATACAACTGGGGCTGAACTCTAACTCTTTCGGAACGTCTAAGAGGTAATGATATGTCAATCGGTTCAATCGGAGTTTCCTCCTCGGGTTGTGTGCTAGCGGTAGAGGTTCCTTCATCTATCGACTCTTGAATCTCTTCAAGCTCGATTTGACTCCTACTGTCTCCTTGGCCTATGAGTTCTCACTCTAGGAAAACCCCTCTCCTCGCAACAAAAACAACATTGTCCTTCGGTCTATAGAAGAGATTTCCAAAGGATTTCTGTGGGTAGCCGATGAAAATATATTGCTCACTACGAGGTTCGAGCTTGTTGTGAGTATCTCGTCTTACGAAAGTCTCGCAACCCCAAACCTTGATATGTGCTAACGAGGGAGCTTTCCCTGTCCACATATCGTGAGGTGTTTTGGCAACCTTCTTAGTAGGGACTCGGTTAAGGATATAGGCGGCAGTCTCTAAGGCATACCCCCAAAAAGAGAGAGATAGTGAAGCACGACTCATCATAGAGCAAACCATGTCCAACAACGTTCGATTATGCCTTTCTACCACACCATTAAACTGCGGTGTCCTAGGTGGCGTCAATTGTGAAACTATTCCACACTCCTTGAGATAATCGTGGAATTCAAGACTTAGGTACTCTCCTCCTCGATCGGATTGAAGCATCTTGATTTTCATGCCCAATTGATTCTCCACTTCATTCTTGAACTCTTTGAACTTTTCAAATGTTTCTAACTTTTGCTTGATTAAATAGATATACCCATATCTACTATAGTCATCGGTAAAAGTTACGTAGAAGCGGTTTCCATACTTCGTGGTTGATCTAAACGGTCCACACACATCGGTATGTATGAGGTCCAATAGACCTTCACCCCTTTCGCAAGTACCAGCGAAGGGTGACTTTGTCATCTTTCCAAGTAAGCAAGACTCGCATGTGTCATCTTCCTTAAGGTCGAATGACTCCAACACTCCATCCTTTTGGAGTTGGGCTATGCATTTCTTGTTGACATGTCCAAGATGACAATGCCACAAGGATGCCTTATCCGTACCATTGGAAGAATCTATGCATAAAACATCATTTCCTAAGTTATCTATAATCATAACAGTTTCATAAATTCCATTACACAGTATTGATTAAAAAAAAAGACACCATTTAGATAAGCCAAAATAGAACCATTCTCATTATTAAAAGAAAATCTAAAACCTTGTCTAAACAAACCATGAAATGAAATGATGTTTCTAGCCATTTCTAGCAAATAGCAACAATTATTCAAATCTAAAGATAAACCATTCCTAAGCACTAAAGAATACACTCCAATCTTGGTCACAGGAGACGATCTTCTGTTCCGCATGATTAGATTTATTCTTCCATACCCCACGTCTCTATTTCTTCTTAGTCCCTGCACATTAGAACATATGTGGTAACCACAACCAGTATCAAGAACCCAAGAAATATCATGAGATGAATCGTTAGATTTAATTGTGTATATATACCTGCGAAAGACGGCTTGATATTTCTTTCCTTGATGGCTTGCAGGTACTCTGGGCAACTTCTCTTCTAGTGTCCTATCTTGTGGCAGTGGTGGCACTCTACCTCCTTTGGGTTAGGGCAGGGTTTAGCAGTATCAACTTTGGTCCCACTAGAAGAGACACCATCTTGGGGCTTAACCTTACGATGGTTCTTAGACGAAGCCTTCCTCTTCTTTCCCTTTCCTTTTCCAATAGCCAAAACAGGAGCAGTGGGTGGATTGGGAGTTGGTGCAACAGACTTGTCCTTGAAGTTGCTTTCAGCGACCCTCAAGAGACCTTGGAGCTTGCTTAGGGTGACCTCTTCTTTGTTCATGTGATAGGTCATCCTAAATTGATTGTAACTTGGAGGCAAAGAGTGAAGCACCATGTCGATTGCCAAGTCTTCCCCAAAGTCAACATTAAACTTGCAAAGATGGTCGACATACCTTTGCATCTTTTGCAAGTGCATGGTAAGAGACTCTCCATGACCCATCTTAGCGGAAATCATGTTAGTGAAAATCTCATAACGCTCTTGTCTCACATTTTGGTGGTATCTCTCCAACAAGTCTTGGTGCATCTTGTACGGGTACATGTCCTCATAGGACTTTTGGAATTCGGAGTTCATAGTGGCTATCATGATGCAATGAACTTTCGTTGCATCACGCTCATGAGTTTCAAAAGCGGTGATTTCAGCTGGAGTAGCTATTTCAAGATTGATTTTCTCGAGCTTCTCATCGAGGACATACTCCTTGTCCTCGTAGCGAGCAATCGTGCGAATGTATCTTATCCATTCTCTAAAGTTTGTTCCATCGAACGTCACCTTTTGACAAAGGCTCATCAATGTGAACGAACTAGCAGCAGCGTTGTTCGTGTTCGACATCTACAATTAGAAAGGACAAAGATAGATTAGAATATGAATCCCTAATTATCACCCAATAAGAAAAATTAGGGCTAGGATCCAACAACAATATTTACACATTAGAAAAGGGATGTCGTAATCCAACATGCAAACAATTTGAAGGTTAGTGAATGACGATTCACTAATTCTCCATTATGAAAACATAACTTTAAGTTCTAAATGCATTGAGAATTCCTAGGTTTGGATGAGATTCATTGAAACCTTTCAATGGCATGTTTAAATCTCTTTATGCCCCTCTCGTTTGTGACTGGGATACCGAGGATCACAAAGTGGGTGTGAATTACCATGCAAATTCACATGGTGCCTTCATTATAACAATCAACTATTTGATGTGCCGGTAAACCACACACGCTCCATCGAACTATGATAAACAATGAATCACCCTTTGCCACCTTCGCTTAGAACCAATTAGTGTGTCAGTAAACCACACACGCTCCACTAACTTCTTAGCAAGGTGCAAATTGTAATTTCATGGGATTGCATCAATTCACTTTTCTTAAAGTAACTAGGATTGAGAAATTTTGAAAGCCATGTTGTTACTTTGTATTTCATATTATACTTTTAATGAGAGGATGAGGTTTCCTTATCCTACCCGTTCGGCTAACGACTCTCTACCGATCAAGCAAGCGGTGGGTGTTAGTGTACACCCATTAAGCGCCATTTTATAGGCAGCAACCTTATACCCACCTTATAGACCGGCTTCGTGAATGAGGCCTAGTAACGGTAAGACTAGCATATTAATATATATATATATATATATATATATATATATATATATATATATATATATTAAACTTGTAATAATATAATAGTATAGGGTGTATTTTAAACATTTCAAAAATACTAGGTTTTTAATTTCCAATTTAAAATTTTCGAAATTTAATACCATTAAAATTTTAAATATTAAAACTCTTGATTTAATAATTATCACAAATTAAACTATCATTTTAAATTATTAAATCATAAGGGATTATCTAAATCATGAGGATAATTACCATTTAAACAATTAACTTATCCTAATCCCTTTTATCCCTCTAAATTTCGAAAATAATGGGTTGAGATAATTCAAAATCTTTAATTACCATATTTAACCATTAAAAGATAATTACTAGATATGAGATTATCCAAATCTCTAAAATTTAGGATCTTATCTTGGGAAAGGAGGCAAATCTCGAAATCTAAGGGTTTGCAAACCCTAGATTTCGAAATCTTGGATTAAAAGGAAAGGATTCAAAAACCCTTTCAAGATTTTCGCAAATTAGGGTTACGAAACCCTAATCACGAAATCTATTGCCTCCTAGGGTTTATTGGCTATAAACCCTAATTTGTCAAGTTCATACAATAGAATAATACTAATTGAAAACAAGTTAACCAAAGGCTCTGATACCACTGATGGGATTACTACAAACAATCCTATGTGTGCATGCAACCCTAATTTGGATCTATGTTTTCACTATCAGATACACAACATTATGATCACATGGATAAAACCCTAATGTAGCATGCTATTTTCGAAATTCATATATAAGGTTAGATCACATACCTCTTGTTGTTATATTGCAATAACAACTTAAATCTTCAAACCCTTAGTCTTGAAAGCAAGCACCACAAGTGTAGTGCCTCTAATGGCTCACAAACACCACAAGAAATTGGAAAGGCTATAGAGAGAGAAGGGAGGAGGTAGAAATCGTCCTTAGATTCTCTAGGGATCAAGTGGACGAAATCCTAAGGCCTTAGGGGTCTTTATATAGGGTTGGGATTAGTGTTTCAGTCCTTATCCTTATCTAGTTACTTGCCCACCAAGCAACCACAAGATAAGCCTTGAAAACCCTTATCTCTTGGACCTTGGACGATTTTAAGGATATCCTTATCCTTGAATTCGTCCATCCTTTAACAAGGATAACCATTGCCCTATTTTGCAACTATCACATAATTACAATCCAGCCCCTCTAGTTTAATTAATTACACTTGATCACAAAAATTAATTCCTAATTAATTATTGACCAATATTAATTAAACAAATATGATTTCTCCTTTAATATATTATTCTTATAACATATTAATAAATCATAATAACATCTTTCTCTATTTATTTCTCCAATCAAGTTGCTTTGGTGAAGGCAACCCAAAAGGACCATGCACAACCGGGTCAAGTACTTGCCTAATATAGTTGCAGCCTTAGACACTATTCCAACAAGATCGTCCTGGACAGTTGTTTAAATTACTTTATTCATATCTAGTTCTGATTCCCTTTGCCCTCTTAATGCCCTAGGCATTTGGAATAGATAGAACGGTCGAATATTATAGAATATGCAGTCGATCCTATACCCGAAGCGTATGGGATACGATACATAATATCTTACATAAAGACATGATACTTTACCAGTCTCCTGCTACAATATTCTTATATAGAATTCCCTTATGTTGAACCTTTTCAACATAACATTCATATATGTCCTTTGACTAAATTTGATTAAAATTTCTTGATCTAAGCTTTTAGATTTTGAAATGAAGTACAAGTTTCTCTCCCTTAATTATAGCAAAAACAACTTTTCAACGCCTGCAACTTTACGACTTGAAACTTTTGTTTTCTATAATTAATATTTCTAACTTGCAACATAATAATCATGCTCTCACTAACATGATAATTATATATTTACCTAAAGAACACTTATGCTCCCACTAGCTTTGACATGTACTCATAAAACAGTTAGACTTCTAGAAATCAATGCTGATTGACATTCTTACCAAAGTTCAAATTTCTGATACATGATGCTTCGATAAGACTTTATCTAAGCTTGTACACCTTTTATTAGAAGTCTCATATGTGTGTTTAAACTATTTCAGAACTTATATCAATAAGTTCCAAATGTTCAGACTAATTGCCAAATCTCACAATTCGAACCATGAAGAGGGATGATGTAATCATGATCGGATTTGAGAATGCAATTTCAACAATCGCTATCTCCTTAAAATCTTCCTAGTGAAATCGTTTCCTCATAATCATTTTCATGAAGGAGAGAAATTTGTTAGGGTTTCTTGAACCCTAGGGCTTGGATTTTCGAAATTTGTTAGGGTTTCTTGAACCCTTTTCCTTTGGCCCCATATTTTCAATTTAGGGTTGGAAAACCCTAGGGTTTTCGAAAAAACCTTCCTCCCAAATATTAAATTTCAAAATTTTAGGGATTAGTATAGTGTTGTATTTGGTAATTATCTTATTAAATGTTAAATGGATAATTAAAGATTTTGAAATATCCCTTCCCAAATTTTCGAAATCTAGGGGATAAAGGGATTAGGTTAAATTAATTATTTAATTTAATGGATAATCCTTTAAGATTTAATAATTTAAACTAATTGTTTAATTTTGGATAATTATTAAATCATAGTTTTAATATTTAAGATTTTAAAATTAAAAGGTATTAATTTTTCGAAAATTTTAAATTTGATTAAAAACCCCAGTATTTTGAAATATTTAAAATACACCCTTATACTATTATAATATTAAAAGTTTAATACTTATATATATATATACATATATATATATATATATATATATATATATATATATATATATATATGTATGTATGTATAAGAAGAGTCAGTCTTACCGTTAGTAGGCCTCATTCACGAAGTTGGTCTATAAGGGGGGTAAAAGTAAATTGCCTATACAATGGCGATTGAATGGGTGTCCACTCTCACCCAACGCTTCCTTGACTAGTGGAGGGTTGTTAGCCGAACCGGTAGGATAGGACATTAATAAGTATAATGAACAATATAAAGTAACTAAATGCTTTTACAAAATTACCAAATCTTAGTTACTTTAGGAAAAATTGTGAATTTGGTGCTAATCCATGAAATTGCACATTGCACCTTTTTGGTCGTTAGTGGAGCGTGTGTGGTTAGCAGGCACACTAATATGGGACCAATAAAGGATGGCAATGGGTAGCTCGTAGATTATCATAGATCAATGGAGCGTGTGTGGTTAACCGGTACACATTAATTAGGTGATATACGTCTTCGAGAGTACCAAGCTAAATTGCATGATTATTTACACCTTGTTTGTGATCCTCGACATCTCAGTCACAAACATAAAGAGCATAATCGAGATTAAACATGCCATTGAAAAGTTCAATGAATCTCAAAATATCTAGGAGTTTTAATTCATTTAAAACCTAATTTTGGAAATTGGTAAATCGTCATTTACCTACCTTCAAATATTCTGCAATTTGATTACGGCATCCCTCTTCCGAGTTGTAGAATATTGTGTTGGGTCCTAGCCTTAATATTTCATTTGGGTGTTATAGTAAGGATTAAATCAACTAACTTGAATGTCTCCTGTTTTGTAGATGTCAAAATCTAACTTTGGTCTTCCCGAATCCTTGGGAAAAAGCTTTCCACATGAAGATGATGTTTCACGATTGGATCATGGAAACAAAAATCGTTCTTCACTTGCTACACCTCCTCCAATAATTCTCCCTGACCCACGTGTTCGAATACTTGAAAAGCTCTAGGTCACTCAAGCCCTATTGGCAAGCAAACACGAAGAAGGAAAGTCTATATGTGCTCACGTCTTGGATATGAGGTTGCATATTGACAAGTTAGGGATGTTGGGTGTCGCTGTCTCAAGGAAGTTAGCTATTGACTTGGTTCTTCAATCACTTCCTGAATCATATGTTGAGTTCGTTAAAGATTACTATATGATTTACCACAACGTGTCCCTCATTGATCTTACATATTTGCTTATTGTTGCTGAATCAGCAATGATTTGGCGTACGGGTAAAGAATATTTTAGTAGTAGATCAACCTCCCAAACTTCCATGGACATTGAAAATGGCAACATTGGAAGTCCAGAAGAGTCTTCTCTTCCCAATGGAAAGGGATTGGCCATAGTCAAACCGTTTGACTGGATGGTAAAGAGAAAAGCTGAATTAGAGATTGTCTCATGTGTTGTTCCAAAAGAGTCCATTCGTTTCTACTAGGGATGACAATGGGTACTGGTATACCGGGTTTCATGTTCTGCATCCCCATACCCATCCCCATCGGGAATTAGGAATTTATCCCCATCCCCATCCCTAATGGGTAATCGGGGATTTTTCCCCGTTACAAAGTTTTGAACTTTTATGAAAAATAACTCATAATTATATATTAACTAACAAAACAAAAACTAACAGAACTAATACAAAACACTATAATCACTGAATGTGTTCAAACACGATCAATAACATTCAAGGTTACAAATTAAATCATTCTTTGCAAAAAAAAAGACATTAAAATTGTTCCCAAAACCATACGTTTCATTGTTAGAAAACCTTATTTTGTCTACTGAACATTTTCTTATGCATTATTAAAAATAAAAACATAATTAATATATATATATATATATATATATATATATATATATATATATATATATATATATATATATATATATATATATATAGGGGAAGGCTCATGCAAAAATGCAAACTATATGTGAAAATGAAAGAACCAATCGTATATTGCCACATCATTATTCATGTTTTCTTCAATTTATTACTTAAATTTAATAATAAAGGGTAAGATAGTAATTAACATAAAATAGTGATTGAAATCATTCTTCATATAAATAACCGCAACCCAAAACTGACATATTAATATGAAACTAACTTCTTCCGTATGTTTATGATCGACAAAAACATCTCCATTAAACTCTTTGATTGATTTATAAGTTACAATATCAAACTGAAGAGATGTCTAGTAAAGAATATGAAGATATTTGTTCTACTTACTTAATTGATAAAGCAAAGGAATCTTCCCAAAATGTAACTATTGGAAATTCAATATCAACGTTAGATGATGTTGATAAGGGCAAGTTTTCATTCTGTATAATTACTATATTTTCGATTCTAATATTAAAAAATTATAAATACCTAACATTACAATACTATGATACACACTCATTACATATATTTTTACAATTATACTGAAAGGTAATTTCAACCTTCAAACTGATGTTTAGGATCCGAAGAAAAAAAAAGTTAATCGTATGATTAATTAGATTTCATGTACTAAATATTTACATATAAATACTAATTTCAATAATATTTCTGGATATTGGACAGGAAGTAATGAATCGGAAGACTCATTCAATGTTTTAACTATTGAACCTTCAGAATCAACAATCAACAATGATGATAAAGGCAAGTTTAATAAATATTAACATGAATATTTATGATGTTATTCAATAATTAAATTTAAGATAGATTACTAAATTTTATAGAACAATTACTAATAATTTTAAAATAAACAAACTGACTCTGAAGTTCAACTTTCAAAAGGAACTACAAGTGCAGCAGCAAAAGAAAAGGATAAAGGCATGTTTACCTAATTTATATTAAATACATAATTGTTAGCTAGAAACTTAGATGAACAAGCCCCCACTGTCCTTGTTTGCAAACAAGAATGAGAATCTTCGTATGTTTTGACAGTCCAAAGTTGTTTCTCATCTGCCCTAGATATAAAAAGAACCCATGGACAAGTTGTTTTCTTGGAAAGTACTAAATTGCCCCTATCTTTATTATTGTCACCAGTCAATTCAGGAACAATACCCCAACACTTTACCCTAACTCTTGTCTTGTCATTCTTTACATAATGTAGATCCCTCCTTTCTTTTACAGAGTAGTTGGCAATAACTTCTCTTATTTTTTCCTTTTCCTTGAACGTCTGACCAATCTTAAAAGCTTTAGTGTGAACCTCACCAGATGAACAAGCAACTGGTTTTAGAATGGACCTTAACAATTTCTTCCTAGGCTCTTTTTCACTAGCAAATGACTCAAATACATCATTGTCTAAGACTTCTAAACGTTCATCTTCAATGTCTTCATGTTCCTTAGTATTATTGTTTGTCGGATCAAGCTGGCCCAAGTCAATGTCTTCATCAAGTACACTACAGAAGTTGATCATGTTCACCTCCACATCATCTATCAAAGGTTCCTCATCAAACACTATTTTTTTTGCATCATGCTGACTATCAAAATCACTTTCATCTGCACTATCCTCACAATCATATTCATCATCTACAACTGGATCATTATTCATAACTGGCTCATCATATTGGTCATCTATGATTGGCACATCATTCATAACAGGTACATCATTCATAACTGGTTCATCATTCAAATCTGGTTCATCATTCATAACTGGTTCATCATTCAAAACTGGCTCATCAGTCATAACTGGCTCATCATCCATAACTGGCTCACTATCCTGTATCACTTGTGAAGGTCCATCAAATGTTCCATATGGCACAATGGACTGGGAGTATTCTAATTTTTTCCTAGAAGACCCAACAACTTTTCCCTTCTTTTGGTTCCTATCTAGTTCAGGGGATACATCAGTAACCAACTCCTCAATAATAACCTTGGTGGGGGACAAAAAATAACTGTTAACCCTTGTATGCCCATGCTCTATGTAGATACTTAAAAGGTTATTTTTTTCCACATAATTTGACAATACATGCACATCCCCATCATTTCCTAGAGGTAACAGACCAATGTCCAACTCTACTTCTGGAATAAGAAAATGATAATACAAAGTTTGCCCTTCTACGTACCCTATTTCTCGAACCATTGTATCCAACTCATGCACAGAGAAAACGTCAATATCTACGAAGTCAACATAGTCTATTGTTCCATCTACGTACCTTCTCCCAGGGCTTTTCGTGAATATCCCACCATGATGGATTTTCAGAGTGAAATAGTTGCTTATTCCCTCTGAAATAAAGAATAACAAAAAAAAATTCAACAATTTGGGCATAATATCAAATCGAGAAAATCAAAGATCACTTTAGTAAGTCACTTACGGTATATCCTTTCCAAATCATAATTTGATGCTTTAGTGTGTTTGGAACGAAGTGACCATAACGTTAACACCATTATCGTTTTCAATCGACAGATGATCCCCTGCCTTGTGTTCTGTTGGAGAAGACGAAGATGAATGCGAAAGGGTAATGGGTAGCTGAGGAAGATGATCTTTGTACTTAATTACAGAGTTCATGCGTATATGTGCATAATGATCGATTATTAGAGTGACTGCAAGATGAAAAGACAAATTTACCCCTTCACTAACGGCTCAAAAATGACGGGGTTAGGGTCAAGGACCAATCGCGCAATTAAATGAAACCTTAAGGACCATTCGCGTGACTTTTTGCTAGAAAGTCCTCAAAGTGCGATATTGTGTAAACCACAGGGACCAATCGTGAAATTTTGTCAAAATAAAAACATAATTAATACTATATATATATAAGGGAAGGCTCATGCAAAAATGCAAACTATATGTGAAAATGAAAGAACTAATCGTATATTGCCACATCATTATTCATGTTTTCTTCAATTTATTACTTAAATATAATAATAAAGGGTAAGATAGTAATTAACATAAAATAGTGATTGAAATCGTTCTTCATATAAATAACCGCAACCCAAAACTGACATATTAATATGAAACTAACTTCTTCCGTATGTTTATGATCGACAAAAACATCTCCATTAAAATCTTTGATTGATTTATAAGTTACAATATCAAACTGAAGAGATGTCTAGTAAAGAATATGAAGATATTTGTTCTACTTACTTAATTGATAAAGCAAAGGAATCTTCCCAAAATTTAACTATTGGAAATTCAATATCAACGTTAGATGATGTTGATAAAGGCAAGTTTTCATTCTGTATAATTACTATATTTTCGATTCTAATATTAAAAAATTATAAATACCTAACATTACAATACTATGATACACACTCATTACATATATTTTTACAATTATACTGAAAGGTAATTTTAACCTTCAAACTGATGTTTAGGATCCAAAGAAAAAAAAAGTTAATCGTATGATTAATTAGATTTCATGTACTAAATATTTACATATAAATACTAATTTCAATAATCTTTCTGGATATTGGACAGGAAGTAATGAATCGGAAGACTCATTCAATGTTTTAACTATTGAACCTTCAGAATCAACAATCAACAATGGTGGTAAAGGCAAGTTTAATAAATATTAACATGAATATTTCTGATGTTATTCAATAATTAAATTTAAGATAGATTACTAAATTCTATAGAACAATTACTAATAATTTTAAAATAAACAAACTGACTCTGAAGTTCAACTTTCAAAAGGAACTACAAGTGCAGCAGCAAAAGAAAAGGATAAAGGCATGTTTACCTAATTTATATTAAATACATAATTATGAACATATTTAATATATTTAAATATTGAGCTTTTTAAATATTTGATAGGAACATCTTACATAACTCAAGATGATGTGTACATTCCACATGTTGCTGAAAATCTCATTCCTAAAAAAGGACAAATTGTGTCAAGTTTAAATGAAGGAATTGAAATGTACAGGAATTATGCAAAAATTGCTGGTTTTGGAATTAGATTAGGAACAACAACCAAATACGGGGATCTAAGTCTAAGGAAAAAACAAGTAAGATGCAACAGATATGGAAATCCAAAAAAAAAAACCATTGATACTCTTACATCCTAACGACTGAAAAAACAGGAAAGAAAATCATATTCTAAGGTCACAGGATGTATGGCAATGATTGGTTTTGACAGAAATGCTGCAACAAATATAATCACTGTATATGCTTTTGAAGACACTCATAACCATCCACTTACTGAATTTAATGAAGAAAACATCTGCTCTCCAAATCATCGTCTTAGTATTTTTGATCAAGAACTAATTGTTAAAGCTTCAACTATCAACATTGGTGCCACAAAAGCACACAAATTAAGAGCATCATTAAAGGGAGGATATGATAATTTGCCAGCAACAAAGAATGATTTCAAAAACTTTTGGAGAGATTATACAAATATTGTTGGACCAAATGGTGCTCAATGTGTTGTAGACCAGTTGATAATTCGCAGAGATAATTATCAAAATTTCAATTTTCAATATAAGTTGGATGATGATGTGCTAAATGCTATGTTTTGGGTTGATGAAACAGGAAGAGAAAACTACAATAAGTTTTCTGATTTTATATCAATGGATGCTACTTATAGAACAAACAGGTAAAATTTATATTCATTACATAATATTACATAATAAGGGATAAATTTTACAAATACTTTCAGGTACAATATGATATTTGTTCCTTTCACTGCAATAAACAATCATGACAAAACAATCAACGTTGGAGCAGGACTAATATCAGATGAAACAATTGAATCATACTCTTGGTTGTCAGAAGCTTTTTTGTCATCACATATGAAGAAACCAACAATGATTCTATCAGACATGGATGCAACATTATCTTGTTCAATAGCAAAGGTGTTTGAAGGATGTACTCACAGATTATGTATGTGGCACATAAATGTCAAAAATGCCATCAAAGGTAACAAAAAATTTAATTTAAACAATTACATATAGCTTATGAAAATATACTAATAAAACCAAATTTAACATGACAGATTGAAGCTGACTTAGTTTCAAATACAGATTTCAAGAAACGAATAAATCAACTAGTTTGGAATATGAATATTAAACCAAAAGAATTTGAGAACAAATGGGATTTGATGTTGAATGAGTTTCATTTGAAGGAAAATAAATGGTTGGCTGATATGTTCAACAAGAGAGATAAATGGATTCCATCCTATTTCAGAGATATACCAATGTGTGGACTTATGAAGACTACATCTCGATCTGAAAGTTCTAATTCCTTTTTCAATGTTTTCTCAAGTCCAACAAACTTACTTGTTAATTTTATGTTCAACTTTGACACTGCACTTTCAAAGCAGCGTCATGAACAAAAAAGATTAGACATTGCATCAAGAGATACTTTGCCACAACTACTATTTCCAAATGAAAATTTGAAAATAGAAAAGCATGCATCATTGGTATACACTCGAGAAGCATTCATAAAAGTGCAAAAACAAATAAAAAAGGCATTCTATCAGTGTTTTCAAAAAAATTCGGTTTTGATTGATGGTCTTCAACAATGCACATTTGTCTACAAAGAACTAAAATCAGGCAAGCGACCAGAATTTAAGGTATTCAATTATGCTACTTCATTATTATTTTAATTTAACATTATTTATAATTTATAAATATATTTTTTTAAAAAAATTTATTATTACTTCTTAGGTTTCTTTTGATGCAAAAGATGAAACAATTGAATGTGAATGTTTGCATTTCACATTTTTTGGAATCCTTTGCAGTCATGCTTTCAGAATTCTTATAGATTATGACATTGCCATGATACCTGAAAAATACATTCTGGATAGATGGAGAAAGAACATAGTGGATATTGGTTTTCAAAAGATAAACAAAAAATGGAGAGTGTGCAGTACAGAAATTTCAAATCTCTTGCAGGATGCAACTTCTTTTTTTGAAAAATGCGTTGAATCGGTTATTCATGATAAAGAAAAACTACAAGAATTGGTGAACTCTCTTCAACAATTAAGTGAAACTTGTGGAAAAGATGTTTCTACAAGATCAAGTTCAATTCCCATAAAAGATGTGATTGAAAATATCATTGGAGTTCCAATTTCAAGTGATGTGAAAATCAAAGTACCAAGTGAGATAAAAACAAAAGGAAGTGGAAAGAGGAGTCGAATCAAAAGTGTTGCAGAAAAAGCAATAGCAAAAGCACTTAAACCAAAACGCAAAAGCAAAGGATGCAACCAATTCGTCAACCATGATATAAGAAATTGCCCAATAAATCCTTCAAATGTGCTTAGGCCTTTCAAAAAACATCAGTAACTTATATATGAATTTTAAATTTGTTTGTTATTAAGCTTCTCTGTATTAAAACTATTACTATTAATCGCATTAAACAATTTGAATTTTGAATTACGTACCTATTCTTTTTCCTTCAACATCTTCTCTCCAACTCTTTTGACCATGTCATTTGACAAATGTACAATTAAAAAAATTAACTCTTTTGACCATGTCTTTCACATACAAACCTTTTCATCTAATAGAGACTTTATATTATACACATGTACATACACGCAACAAATCTTCAACAATGTATAATACTACATAACCTAATAAAATCTTTCATTTATTAGTTAAATCTTTTCATAAATGGAGACGTCAAATCAAGTTATTTACAATAAATACAAATGTACAATCAAAAATATTAACTCTAATGAGATTGAAAAATATAATATTACATATTACACATGTTTATATACGCAACTAATCTTTAAAAATATATAATACTATATTACCTAATAAAAAGTTCCATTTATTGCTTAAATCTCTTCAAAATTTACAATTAGAAAAAAAAAATTAATAAATATAGAAGTCAAATCACTTAAATACAATAAATACATACAACCCTTTCACACACAAACCTTTTCATCTAATATAGACTTTATATATTATACAATATATACATACAACCCTTTCACATACAAACCTTATCATCTATTCATAAATGGAGACGTCATATCAACTTATTTACAACAACTACAAACCATTCTATCACATAAAAACCTTTTCATCTAATACTAACTTCATAATTTACATTTAAAAAAAATTTAAAGAAAAAAAAATGTAAAAACTATATATAATAACAATACTGTAATCACATTATAACATATAAAAAAAATATTTGCTATATATCAAATTTATAAAAATAGGTAATATATTATTTTGACATACATGTCTTTAGGTTAGTACGTAACGGTTGTTGGTGACTTTTGGAAATCAATGAGCTTAATGACTTATAGATAACTATACAGATGTGCAAGTTATCTTTGTCTCATTTGTTAATTATGAAACTCTTATCATATCCTTTTTGATAACCCAATTTTGAATTGTTAAAGTAATAAACTATTTGAAATTATGATACTTTTTTCGAAATTTATTACTTAAATGATTTCAAAAATCTTTCATTTATTACTAGAATCTATTCATAAATAGAGAAGTCAAAACACCAAAATTACAATAAATACATACATTTCTTTCACATAAAAACCTTTTCATTTACTAATAACTTTATAATTTATATTTAAAAAAAAATTAACATAAAAAATATGTACAAACTATAATCAATAACAACACTATTATCACATTATAACATACAAAAAAAATTATTTTCTATATATCAACTTATTAAAAATAGGTAATATATACCGATTACTTTTATAAAATACAAAAAAAAAAAATTACTTTCATAAAAAGATAAGTATTATCATCTTCAATGTATAGATAACATCATTAGCTAAACCTACAACCGCCAAAATAGCTATACAACTTTTTGAAGCAAATGACGGCAGAAAATTAATTACTCCTCTACTTACTCCGATTGTTACCGCTATATATTCCTATTAAACATAAACATAAACTTAAGGAAGAAAACACATACATTGATGGCTTCTGAATCATCCCTTTGGGTAGTTCGAAACACCTCGGATTATCTTGATCTTTACGACACATATGGTATGTTCTTTATTGTTACAATCGTATACTATTAATACTTATATAATATTCTTTTCAATATTCATTCAGGGTGGGACAACAAAAAGTACTTCACGATGATGCTACATCATGGAGGAAATTTCGAATACTACCCAAATCGCGATTACGATGGAGGCAAGATTGACTATATAGACTTCATCGAGGTTGAAACTTTCTCCCCAAAGGTATTTCAAAGCATCTTAACTTCTTTTGGTTATGATGTTGAGAAAACATATGCATACTCTTTAGTCTCCTTTGCTCCCTTAGACGTTGGTCTAAACAAGCTTGCTTATTGGAATGATTTCATTAACTTTGTCAAAAAAGTTAAAACGGAAGGTTTTTTTTGTGTTCTATTTGGAGCATAATCAAACCACTGTTACAAACTTCTTCCCAAATACTTTAAAGTTTGCAACAAACAGTTATCTGTGCACAAAACTCTATTCATCAGTTGCATCAAATCCAAAAATTACTGTTTGGGAGGCTAGGATCATGCTTTTTGACAAATTCAACTTTTGGATCAATGTTGACAAACTCATTGAAGCTTTGGATTACACCAAGTATCAAGTGAATCTTCTGGGGAAGTAGATGAAGCTGCAAGGTGAAAAGTTGGGAATTTGGAATTTTTGGGTTTTTGGGTTTTTGGGTTTAAGTAAATGGTGTTATTATTAATATTTGGACATCTTTATAATATGTTTATGTGATCAAACTTTTGGTATGACCGGAATGGGGACTGTAATATATTTTTAAATATTATGTATGGTGGTTGATATAATGTTTATATTATATATTATTGTTTATATCTTACTCTGAAAATTTTAGATATGATGGTTTTAAAAATTATAGATATTATGTACTTATATATGTTAATATTATATATGATTGTAAATATCTTAACTTTATAAAAGATTATACACATACAATCAAAATCAAAACCAAAAAAACTTAGCCACACTATTCATATATTATTATAAACTTATGTTCGTAGAAGTACATTACATAAAACCAAAACAAATAACAACCAAAAACAAACAGACATTTATAAAACTTCATAACAAATTGTTCTACTTACTCATTCATAACCATTACTATTAATACTTTTACATAAACATAACGACTTGAATTTTACTTCAACAAATATATATCAAGGACCAAAAGCAGCTAACCTAGCTGCTATATTGATAATGCCTTCATGATACATTACACGCCTGTCATTTGAAGAAATCTTTTGATAATCAACAAGAAGTTGCTCAACTTCATTTTTCATTAAATTAACTTCACTCAACAAAATTTTCATAGAATATCTTCTTCGAAGATTTCTATGTTGCATAATCTGCTCAACACTTTCCATTTTAAACCCACATCTCCAATGAGCTAAAGGACCACCTTTATAAGTTTCCATATGACGCATCAAAAAAATCCCACAATCATTACTGTTACCTCTTGTTTTCCACGTCATATATTGATCAACAAATTCCATTTCATACATAACTGAAAAAGCCATAAAATGTTTTATGTCTTGAAGATATCTACCAAACATATATTTCTGCATTTAAATATAAACAAAAATTCAATATAATTTATAAAAAATATATACATAACTCATTAATATATATAAACATTTAAACAAAAAAATACAAACAAACTTACCAGATTTTGAATTAGATGTGGGTATGATTTTTCAGAAGATCTATACAAAATGTTGTCCAATATGACAGCTTTGCGGTTTTTAAAATCAAAAACAAACACAAAATAGTGACTGTTTGCACATGCAGGAAAGAACACCTAAATAAACATAAACAACTTCATAGTAAGATACAAACACAAATAGAATAAAATTTCAAAAAAAAAAATTGAACTTACCAAATCAATTCCTTTTAAATTTCTTCGTTCCTTAGACTCTCTCAAACAATGAAAAACATTTTCTTTAAAATTCTCGTACACATCATCATATTTACATGCTTCACTATGCATGTATGCAGGATCCTAAATAAAAAACCAAAGTTCAATAAACATTATAAAAATATACTAACAACTACTATACATACCAATACTGCTGTCTTGAAGAAGAAACATGAAGGAGTGTCCAAATTCCTAGCTCTCTCATCATAGTTCAACACTTCAACAAAACAATCAATAGTCCCAGAAAAGAAATTCTCCTGGATATAAGCTCTCAAACATGTATCTTTCACCACGTTGACCATTTATGCTATGAAAAAGATCATCCCTATTAAAATAAAAAAAATAAAAACATTAACTTAAATATTATTTATATATAAAAATATATATACATATACACAAACACATTACGTTGGATTCCCACATAAACTGAATAGCCAATTAAACTTGATATTCTCCTCCTTCGTCAAATTACTATCAATCTCAACAGCTCGTACAACAAATGGAGACCTAAGCACTGGAGGTAACGTTTGACTTCTCTTTGGTCTCGATGAAATCATATCTTTCTCAAGAATTTTAACTTTTTCACTTTCATCGCAAGACTTTGGTTCCTTCCCTTTGACTGAATCAGAACTTATTCCAACAGAAACAGAATTATTGTCCACATAACTATCAATACCTGGATTAACTTTTGGAGGAGTATATATATCATCCTCGATTCCTAAATTAAAAGAAGGAATACTCTCAACTACACACTTTTCCTTATGACCATCCTCGCAATCCAGAGGCAACTTATTTTCAATAAATCCATATTTCCCAATCAAATTTGCCGATCCATATTTATTAACAACAACACCTGGACTCACTTTTGGAGGAGTATGCATATCATCATCAATTCCTAAATTGAAAGAAGGAATACCCTCTACTACACACTTTTCCTTATGACCACCCTCGCAATCCACATGCAACTTAGTTTCCATATTTCCAGATTTTTCAAACGAATTTGCCGATCCATATTTATTACCACCAACGCTATTGTTAATAGACTGCCCAACATCTAGAAATTCATTAGACTTATCATCACAACTACTACTTTTTCCAGATGACTGAAAAGGATATTCACATTTATAATTACTATGACGAAAAGCTTTATATGCAGAACATAACTCTTTCAGCTTCATTCCATAAAACTCTACTATTTTCAAATTTCCATGCGTTTTAAAGGCTTTATCCACTTTCTTAGACATATCTACTAAACACCACTTCATTTCTGAATGAAACTCCTGATAACAATAAAAAAACATAACAAATTATAATTAATATATATAACTTAAATTTTAAACATAACAACAACATACAAACAAATAAATCAAGTTCATCTTCAGAAATACACAAATAACATTACTTACTAAAATTGATCCTCTATAAACTTCATCAACACTTTCCACTGTAGCAGATGGCCTTCCAAAACCTCCATTAGAAATTTCATTCATTTCTCTCACTTTCAACTGCTCTAAAGTCCAATTATTAATTACTGGATATCTTCTAACCATTGACATTTGCCTACATTAAATCCTATCAACATATAGCAACTACAAAAAAAACAAAATATAATAACAAAATATAAATATTACTAATATTTTAAAAATATTTACTCAAACAACATTAAATTACATACCGTTAGAAAGACACTTGGACCATTGAAGAAGGTCTTAATATCACTTCTACCCCAAATCAACTTTTCCTCTTTTACACAATTTAAAACATACGTACACCATTCAAACTTATCTAACTTATATGATTCAGACAAATACGGTAGAAGCTTCAAATTGCATGCACCTTGTTTGTTACATTATCCAAAACATGTACATACAAGAATAATAAAGTTTGCAACAAACACCATATCTGCTTCACATCGTTCTATTATCTTGTACACAACATCATTTGGAGTAATTAAAGACAACGACTTCTTGAATTGATCTTTCCATATTTCATACCATTCCTCATTACCTCTTAAATCAACACTATTTAATTGATCAATCCCCATAGGCAGCCCTAACACCCTATTAACATCTTCCCTTGTAACCAAAATATTAGAAACCTCAGTTTTAATAACCATCTCTAAAGGATCAAACGAATCAACAACAAAATAACATAATTTTGCTAGAATACTTTGAGTCTTCATGTCTATCAATGATCCAAATCCCAAATTCCTCACACATTCTTTTTGCTTATGATTCATAGACTTCACAACACCATATATAGAATGAAGAGAAACACGAGAATACAATGACTTTATTTTATCACTATGCAACTCCATTTTCTTTTTAACTTTCTTATCAGCTATATTATCCACCCTCTTCACACTACTACTGGAACCATCCTCAAAATCAGAATCACTAGAAAACTCTAGAACAAAATTATCAACATACAAACGTTGTAAAATAATATAAAAAAATTAATAAAACATAATCAATAAATAATAACACAATAAATAATAAACATTATATTCAAGTTTACCATGTTCGGAGACAATTTTTTTACTAACTTTTCTATCACTTCTGTTAACCAACTTCCTGCTCCTTGTAATGCTCCGAACTTCATAATCAGAATCACTTACATAATCTAAATTATTTCCAACAAAAAAAAAACTATAATCTACATTAATAATAAACTTAAATAATAACCACATAATAAAAACTAACCTTCTGAATCAGATGATTTTGAATTTAATCGACCAAACAAACCATGTTTTCTCTTTTTCATCGAACTATAATCAGACTGAATAACATTATTCCTTGGCTTTTTCTTCTTCCAAGAATCACTAGATGAAATATCAATTGTCTTATTCCTAGAATTACTGGAATAAATCTCAATTGGACTCTCATCATCTACACATGCAAGCATAACAAAATCAAACCGAAAAAAATTGATAACGTAAGTTAATTTGAAAAACATTATCAACAACAAATCATAACTTACTCTCCTTCTTAACTTCATCATATATAAATTTTTTCCCTTCAGATACTTCATCATCTTCTATTTCTATAGGATGATCACGAGAATTAACAATGCAATCAACTTTAACCACATTCTCATTTAAATAATCCTTCTTCCTGGATACCATTCGTTGAGATGCAATTGTAAATTTCTTCATGAGTTTAAAATTCGAACTTTGCCTATTCATGTTCACTTTCACATATAACAAAGCTTTAAACGCAAACATTATGTTGATTAATGTTGAAATACATAATCTAATATAGATAAACCTATAAGAAAACCCTCTGAATAAAATTTGAAACAACATAAACGTAGACCTTGAAACAATTACGCATAAACGGTTACATCAATTTGAAAACCGTCTACTAACTTCTCACTTACGGTTATATTAAAAAAAATAACTACAAAATACAATTACATTTATAACCTTTTAATTAAACAATTTATAAAAAACAAACAATTACGTGTGATATAAAAACAACAACTACTCTAATACACATGTTTCTTTCCTATTGGTTCTTACCATTTTCACATCTTACTCTCATTTGTACACGAACTCATTATATATATATATATATATATATATATATATATATATATCGGGTACCCATCGGGGCCGGTTTCGGGTACGGGTATGGGTACCCGACATGTAGAACCATCCCCATCCCCATTCCCGCTTTTTATATTCGGGTCATACCCATCCCCGTCCCCATCCCCGGTCAACTTGGGTTAGGGTTTCAGGTACCTGTTGGGTATGGGTTTTTTTTCCATCTCTAGTTTCTACTGCCAAGAGAAGGGGCATTGGATGTGAAGCTGCTGTATCTACCTGAAGGATCGCGAAGATGGGAGACTCAAGATGTATGACTTTGCTTTAGGTAAATCCACTATCTAACTCTATTAAGTTCGTATTTATAGATTCCTAATACATGATGTGATAAGATTGCATTTTGATGTTTTGTAGGATCAAAGAAAAAATGGAAGCTTAAAGGAAGAGTGACTTGAGTGTGATCACGAAGAAATGGATTTCGATTGCATGGTTCGAAGATCGGATTTTTGAGTTGCTGCTTTAGAATTAGGATAGTTTGCTTAGAAATGTTTAGTAACATAGTTTTCATTTGTAATTGCATTGTAAGGACAAGTTTTCCGCACTTTTATAAATAAAATAAATTTTGTTTTGTCTTATTTATTTATATATCCTTGCAATGACTTTTGTTAAAATTGATGTTTGTGTGTTTATATTGTAGCAATATTTGAAAATGGATGTGATTCTTAGTTATGTTATTTGTGGTAGTGTTAGAAATTTACAAATAAGGTAAATTCCAAGGGTGAGCAACCCCAAACCAAGAAACCGATAAACTGATTAAAACTGACAAAATCGAAACTGAAGCAAAACCGACGGTTAGGGTTTAAATTTTTTAAAAACCGAAAAATTGGGTTCAGTTTCGGTTTTTACATAGAAATAGACCCACTAAATCTGTAAAACTAACCCACTAAACCCGTAAAACCGAACCATGTACATATTAAAAAACACAATATTTAATATTACAATCGTAAATGTGGCGTAATCTGTAAATCGAATTCAATACTCATTTTCTCACTTGGCGTCTAATCGACAATTTCGGACTTTGTGTTTTAGTTTGGTTGTGTGTTTTAGTTTGATTGTGTGTTTGGCTGTAATAGACAATTTGGTTGTAAAACTCATGTTTTTTTAAGTATTTAACTTCAATTAGGTGTTTTTGAATTATTTAACATATTTCTCCATTTCTAGAAAATGGGTTTAAACCCAAAACCCATGGGTTTAAACCTAGAAACCGTAAGTGTATGGGTTGAACCCAAGAAACCGAGAAACCGCCTAAACCGATAGCCGAACCCCAGAAACCGAACCAACCAGAAACCTATTATTTACAGGTTGGGTTGGGTTAGGGTCGAAAACCGACCCAAACCGACGCATGCACAACCCTAGTAGATTCTCATCACCCAAGTTTCAATTAGGCAGGAACTTGGAATCATGCTACTTGTATCGTATGATGAATGAGAACCTCTATATTTGGTAAACTAAGACTAATTCCTTGTTCACGTAAGTATGTGATTCAAGTGAAGGAATAAAGGATCTTGTACGCATTGTTGTGCACTAGGTCAACTCCTCCATAAAGAACGATAAGAGTATTCGTCATGATTTGCTAAAGGTTTAGCAAATATGGTTATGCTTACAAGATTAAGTGTGATTCTGAATCATTGAAAAGGTTTCAATGTATAGCAAAATGAATAGGAAGAATCAATTAGGCAGAAATATAAAAGTTTCTCCAATCTAAAAAAATGGAGAGTACTTAATTATCGGGTTTTATGATTAACATAGTGATTATGAAACCTTGTCATAATTGATCCTCTAAGGACACCTTAGTGCACTAGTATGGCTAAGAAGAGGTATCGACAATTGTTGAAATGATTAAATCAAAAGGTAAATCATATTGCGTTCCAAAATCAAGTCTTAGAGTCATACTCCAAGATTGTGACTTGAGTGACATCATCTTAAGAAGGTTTATAACACTCATCAAATCTGGAGTAGAAACGTTTCTTACTTTTGCATGTTTGGAATTGGTAAGTTGTGATGTCTTGGATAAGACAAAGACCAACTAAGACCAATCGTGAGTTATGGGTTTGTCTTGATAGGAACCCGCACTAACTCTTGAATATTTGTTTGTCAAGCAATGTTTCTTGACAAGAGAATTTTATATGTCAAGAGGTCAGTGGGAGTCTTAATGATCTTAAAAAAGTTTCAAGAACAAATCAAGAATAAACGTAGTTGATCATCACTAGCACACGACTTGAGGTTTATAACCTATCATGTTGACATATTCTTGTTTCTGTGCCATTCCAGTAAAGTTGACTATGAATGTGAGTTCTAAGAGTTCTCAATTGATTGCATAAAGCAAATCTCCTTGATTGGTGAAAGTTTATTGATCTATATGGGTGAGCTGCTTGACTACTTGGAAGACATGGTAGGCCCTTATGCTGTCAGATAGAAAGAAATAATGATTGAACAAGTTCAGTGCATTCTTGTATCCAATCTAATTGAAAACAACAACCAAAAGCTCTGATACCACTGATGGGTTTTATACAAAGCAAACAATCCTAGGTGTACATGCAACCCTAATTTGAGGATCTATGTTTTCACTATTAGACATACAAGCATAGAACACAAAAACTAGAAACACTAGGAGGTGCATGTAATTTTCGAAATTAACATATAATTAGGGTTAGGATACATACCTTTACTGTTATGTTGTAATAACAATCAAATCCTTGAAGATCTTGAACTTTGGTAGCAATCGCCACAAGCGTCGTGCCTCCATTGGCTCACAAACAAACCTAGCAACTAAGGATTACTATGGAGATAAAGAAGTAGAGTAGAATTTCGGCCCATAGCCTTTCTTGGAGTGCATGGGAAGAAATCCAACCCTATAGGGGTTTATATAGGTGATAAGGAAGGTTTAGGATAAGGCAGGTGTATCTTAAATAACCCCAATCTGTTAAATTCCTCCCGAAGGCTTCCAAGGCACCCTTAGAGACCAAGGAAACCCTAGGACACTCTAGATTTCATTCCCCATCTCTAAGGGAGGTTATAGAATGCTCAATGCTTAACTTTTTAACATTTTCACCTTTAGTCCCTACAGTTTCAGTTAATTCCTTTAATCTGAAAATTAATTCCGAATTAATTTCTGATTAAATATTAGTAAAACAATATGATTTCTAATTAATATATCATATCCATAATACATTAATAAATCATTTATCTTCATTTCATATTAATTTATTAACCAAGTAATAAGTTAATAAATCATTATTCTCTCTCCAATAGTTATCCTATTCAATGGCCAGGTTTAAAGACGACCCAAAAGGACATTACTACTATCAATTCAAGTACATACCAATTATAGTTATGGGCTTAGACACCTAATCCAACAAACCCATGATTAAGGCATCACAATAAACCACAAAATCATCAACACCCTCCAACATGGTCAGTATCCGAACCTCTCACAACCGCTATCGAAGCATATAAAAAGTTGATTGCTGCTCAGGCCCCCAACAAAATTTCACTGACTTCTTAGTCAGTCAAGTCAATGGAACAGTGATCTTGGAGAAATCCTGGATGAATCTCCGTTAGTAGCCCGCCAGACCAAGAAAAGTATGAATCTCTGATGAAGACCTCGGAACCTCCCACTACATCACAGCCTCAACCTTGGCCAGATCGACCAGAATACCCTTGTGGTTAACAAAGTGCCCCAGAAACTGGACCTCATGCAACCAAAACTCACAGTTCGAGAAATTTGGAAAAAGTCTCGCCCTCTTCAATGTCTCCAATACTTCCCTCAATTGCTCCTCGTGTTGCTCCTGAGTCTTGGAATAGAACAAGATATCATCAATAATGACTATCACAAACCGATCCAGCATCGTTCTGCACACGCAGTTCATGAGATCCTTGAACGCGACGATAGCATTAGTGAGCCCAGACGACATCAACGCCAACTCATAATGACCATATTGGGTTTGGAAAGCTGTCTTCTGCACATCCTTATCCTGGACCCACATATGATGATAACCACCTGATCATAAATCAATCTTGGAGAACCAATATGCACCCTGAAGCTGGTCTAAAAGATCATCAATCCTCAGAAGAGAATAACGGATCTTCACAGTTACCTTATTCAACTCTCGGTAGTCGATACACATACAATAAGACGCGTCATTCTTCTTTATAAACATAATCGGGGCACCACTGCTCGGCCTAATAAATCCCTTGTCTAAAAGCTAATGTAACTATGTAGACAACTCTTGTATCTCAGGAGGAGCCAACCAATATGGTGCTTTGGCTATCATAGTCGTATCTGGAACCAAACCAATCTTGAACTCCACCTCCCTCTAAGGAGGTATCCTTGGCAAATCCTTCGAGAACACATTCAGATAATATCACACGATTGGCACATCCTCCACAGTCGCCTTACCCTTATCCTAGGTATCCATGATATAGGCAACGAAACCCAATCAACCCTGATGAAGGTAGCGTCTGGCCCTCTTTATAGAACACATAACCAGCCCACGTTGCAGTCTCTCACCTGAATCACCAACTATCCCCCACTTGCGGTCCGAACCCGCACTAGCTAATGCTCACAATCAATCACTACCCCAATAAGGCTCAACAAATCCATGCCCATGATGACCTGGTTCCCATTCAGAAGAATGGGAACTAGATCAACCGGATACCACTCGCTGAAAAATTAAAGAGTACAATCTCGATGAACTATCGCAACCTTAACCGTCCTGTCATTAGTAATATACCCATCAAGAGGACGATCCAACTCCACCGGAACTCCAACAAATCTCTTGCTAAGCGTAAGCGAAACAAAAGATTGGGTAGCACCCAAATCAAACAATACCATAGCAGAGATACCATTCACAAGGAACTATCCTAAAATAAAACACATAAACATAAGTAAAAATTCAATATAAATAAAGAGAAAATGAGAAGATACATACCCATGAAAACATAGGAAGCTGCACGTGCCTCCTCTGCTATCAGATGGAAAGCCCTACTCTTCGTCGCAGGCGCATCTGCCCGGCCCTGAAGGCCGTTAGTAATCCTCAAGGTCGTAGGAGCGGGTACTGACACTGGTCCTACTACAACCAAACTTGGACATTAGGACTTCTTGTGGCCCCGTTGATTGCAATGAAATCAAATATGATCTGATCCCTAGGTGGTGGTAGCAGTACAATCCCTACTATAATGACAGGTTCGACCGCACTTGAAGCAGCCAGAACCACCACCACTACCACTCATGCACGCACCCTCGTGTATCCTACCGTACTTGCCACAACGGCTATGGCCCTGATGAACCCTCGATCTGGAATCCGATACCTTGTGCCTCTTGCCCAAACCCCCTGATATTTGAACCTCATCTGGCTTCCTCTTCCTCTTCATCTCTAAGTCAATCTCCCTCTCCCTGGCTCGAGCGATCATATCCTCTAGCGTCTTGCAGTTGGATCGACTCACAAACTATCAGATGATATCGGGACTTCTTTATCTCCTCATACACCACATACTGTGGAACTAGAAGCACCCTCTCCGTGAACATGGTGGTGATCTTAGCCACCGTCGCAATAGTCTGGCGGAGATCCTGGAACTCTCACACTAACTGCTGCACCTCAATAATGGGTGCAAACTCAGCTTGAAACCTAGTCGAAAAATCATCCCAGGTCATCCCATTGACTGCATCATCACCCATAACGCTATCAACCTCCTCCCACCAATATCGAGCCCTGTCCTTCATAAGGTAGGAAGCTAGTCTGACCTTGTCCCCCTTGGGACAACGACTGGTTTGGAAAGTGTAACAGCCCGAATTCAGGTATTCTTCTGTTTTAGATTAAATTGTTAGATTTAGGGTTTGCATGGTAGGCGAGTACGCTGGGCGTACAAGGTGTACGTTGCGCGTACTCACGCACCTCATTTGGACGCGTTCCCCCTCAAGTAGGCGGGGCATACCCAAGGTTACGCCCGGCATAACTCATTCAGATCCAAACCCTAATTTCCTTTGATGGGGCTATAAAAGGAATGTGTGGCTGGTCTTCTCAGCCACCATCCCTCATAGTGAAACCCTAAAAAGAGTGTACCCTCATTCTTTGGCCATTGTGTGTGTATTCTAAGCTTGGTGGTGCCAGTTCAAGGTTGCAAAGGAGAAAAAGAGCTTGTTGGAGAGGCTAGAAGTGGTGCTCCAGTGTAGATCTGAGCTTTGCAAGGGCTAAATCTTCATTTCCAGGTATAAAGTTCGGTCTTGTCACTTGGTTCATGTTGTATGCTTAAAAGGTCATTTTCTAGGGTTTAAGTCCCAAAGGTGGAGACTTTTGTGAAAATGGCCTCCATAAGCTTAGATACTTCATATTTATGATCTATTGGAGTTGTAGACTCGTAAAAATGGCATCTTGGACGTGGGTATTGCACCATGCATGAGATCTAGGTCCTTGAGTTTGAATAAAAGGTTGTTATGTCATGTTGGAGCCTTTACAGCCATGCCAAGGCTTAAAGGTCTCGACTTTATGGGTTTAGACACACTAAAGGAGTCGGATCTGGAAGTTGGAATAATGACTTAACCGATTAAGACCCGAAATGAAGAGTGGCTGATTTTGATGGTCACGCTGGGTGTTACTTCCAGTACGCTGCTAGGTGGAGACCCCGATCCAGGGGGGTTGGCGATGTACGCCCCGCGTACATCTAGCAGTACGCCCCGCGTACTCTCAGGGTTGACTTTTGTTGACTTTTAGGGTTTTGGTCAACATGAGGACTTTAGGTCAAGGAAGGGTAAAATAGTCTTTTACCCTTTGAAGAATGATGATAAGGGATAAAGTTTTAGTGGTGGAAGTCTTTGCGTATTAAATAATAATATTTTTATGTTTAGGCGAGGTAGAGTCGTCGTTGAGATTCGGTGATAGCGAGGACATGAGATCTTAAACTTTCCACGAGGTGAGTTTTCTCACTATACTGTACCCGGAAGGGTTTGACTGTGTGACCGGCAAGTCGGATATGATATGAGATATATGTATTATGCGTGATAAGTTAATCATTTTATGTGCCATGTATGATATGCTTGATATGGGCCGGAAGGCATTATGTTATGGGCCAGAAGGAAAATATGTTATGGGCCGGAAGGCGTTGTGATGTGGACCGTAAAGTTGACGTGGGTAGGACCGGAAGGTTTACCTAGTCGGGACGGAAGTCCCCTGAGACACATGGACCGGAAGGTCAGGGCCTGGAAAGGCGTATGTGCGTAAGTTGTATTTTGGGGAACTCACTAAGCAATTATGCTTACAGTTGTTGTGTTATGTGTTTCAGGTACTAGCGAGGACCGTGGGAAGGCGCCGACATGATCGTACACGTTATCGGGGAAAACTATTTTTATGATCTTTGTGATGTATTCGGTTGTGACAATATTGTTTATGTTTGAATTTGAAATATTAATCAATGTTTTGAGGTTTGCAAAAATGAAAAATTGGTTTTAAAATTTACGTCGTTACAGAAAGCGTTAACATCTGCTAGCCAACGCCTACTTGCAACCGGGCCTTTCTCCTCATGATAGTCTGGAGCTCTACAACCCCGGAACTCCCTAAATGTCAAAGACCGCGCTCCTGCAATAGCCATCATCTCAGAATGAAACGAGCTCAAACGCTCCTCTTAAACCTCCAAGATACCCTCCTTGACTGAGCTGAAGATTACAAGATTCTGATCAAGAATGAAACGAGTAATCTCTGATGAGAGAAACTCCCTAGTCTGCTTATCGAGCTACTCGGCTACGGATCCTGAGCCTGAAGCCTCCCTGGCACTATAACTGTCGACTGGTATGCCTCATAATACCACCATACTGAAAATAGACCAAAAAACTATCAGAATATGCATCAAACTAAATCGGGGCATCATAACCTTACAAGCTCCCCGATTTTATCACAACGAGTACTTCCAGTAGTACGGGCCCATACTACCTTCCACATTTATCCGTACTTTCCTCAAGAAGTGATTTGACTCCACCATGTCACTCTAAATCTATATATCCATCCCTTACAGATAAGGCTCCCAGTACTATATCTTCTCCTAGGTCTGCCTAGGGCAACTCCACACCACTCTCCGCCATCAGTTGCAGAAGGAATTCCTGCTATCTCCCTCTAACTAACTCGCAAATACTATCACATATCACTAACACTAGATAATTCTTCGAATGAGAGGTCTCACACTATAATGGTTGGACTCAAACAAGAGCTGCACAATAGAGTTAAAACCTAACCTTCTAAAATTATTTAGTTCTCATGATATGTAACTTAATATATTTGTTTATTAGTTAGCTGAATTTAGCTAGAATTCCTAAAAGCACAAAGCAAGAAACATTCAAGCATCAAGTATCAGAATTAAGCATAACCTAATCAGGCCATCATATCACAGATTGATCTGTACTAGCATACAAGTCTACATGCTTATACAATAGGCATACAAAGGCATCTCTCATAGCATTCTATCATTCAAAATGAGAAGATCATTATCCCTAACTAGCATGCGATTCATAGATTCAAGCATATCAAATAACATGTATGGGTAATTTGGGAAAACTTACTTGAGCTCGGTCGATTGCATGCACACCACCCATTATCTCTCCTTTTTTAGAAATCCATTTTATAAAACATTTTTCTTTTGAAAAAATTCTACCAAGTCCTTAGTTTGATTTCAGACACATCCGAGAGTGTGCCCGAATCCCTCAAACCAAGGCTCTGATACCCACGTGTACAATTGCAAAATATGATCCCAACAATTTCATTTTTAAGATAGAGTAAATAGTATTTCCAAACTTCATTCATACATCTCAGAATAACCAATATATCAATACGTCATAAACATCAGAGTAAAATATCATATGCCGAACCCTAATGGTGTGTGCGATGCAATGAACCTGATCTCTTCCCTTTGCAACCGGAAGTACCTGAAACATAAACTGAAAACCGTAAGCACAAAGCTTAGTGAGTTCCCCAAACTACCCCATACCATACATAATAGATCACATAGTGGGTCCCTACCCGACATCGAGGCCCGCTTGGTTTACATATCTGTTATTCTCATGCCTCGCTTATCATTGGGCCTCGCCTGTGACAACCGTCAAATTCTGGTCAATTCAAAGTCAAATAAAGTCAACAAGTCAAACCGGTCAACTCAACTAACCCTTGTGTACTAGGGCTTACGTTATGTATTTACTAAACAACTCGCTATTCTGATGAGAAATCATAAATCGAAAAGTACGTACAACTAGATATCCTTAACCTAAAACTGTGGTAAGTGGCAAGCCAAACCGATAAAACATGTTGCATACTCATCGAGAGTATGTAGGATCCTTAATCATGACTTAACGGGGCTCAACAACCTTGCGTTGCGGAGCCAAACACTCACAATTGTCACACATGAAACCTCTCTCAATCGTTTTCACTCTATCTCTCTCTATGTCAAATCTCTCCAAGTATGTGAAATCTCTCTCAAATATCTCTCTGTATGAGAAATCTCTCCAAGAATGTCAAATCTCTCCCAAATCTCTCCAAGTATGTGAAATCTCTCTCTCAAATATCTCTCTGTATGAGAAATCTCTCCAAGAATATCAAATCTCTCCCAAATCTCTCCAAGTATATGAAATCTCTCTCAAATATCTCTCTGTATGAGAAATCTCTCCAAGAATGTCAAATCTCTCCCAAATCTCTCCAAGTATGTGAAATCTCTCGCAAATATCTGTTTGTATGAGAAATCTCTCCAAGAATGTTAAATCTCTTCCAAATCTCTCCCAAATCTCTCTCAAAAGTTTCCGTAACTTTTTGGTGTCATTCGGGTCATTCCGACCCTTAACCGGGTCAAAAACGGCTTAAAACGGGGTAAAAATGAGTAAAATAGGCTTAAGGACCCGAAACCTACTTTAAAGGGGCGAAGCCTCTTTGGACCCGAAGGTCCCTATAGGAACCGAACCCGAGCCCAGGAGGAACCGAACCCGAGCCCTCCCTTCGCTTCCTCGCCTCCTCTCACTTCCTCGCCTCCCTTCGTTTTCGGCTACAGTCCTCAGCAAGGACCGAACTTCGGCCTAAGGACCGAACCTCGGCCTAGGACCGAGAGGTCTCGCTGGGAATGCGTTTCTTCCCGGTTTTCGTGTAGTTTTGCGTTTAAGGCCCGTTTTTAATTATTTTAACGTGGGATTTTCACCCAAAATTATATTTTAACATAATGAACCCTAAATATTCACAATTTAATCATATTTTCATGAAAATCTTTATTTAAATAATAAAAGCTAGTAGGTAAAGTGCAAAGAGGTGGAGTGTTGACTTTGCTTTCTCTTATGTCACAAGCAACCACCCCCACACCCACTCTATGACCAGCCACACCTCCCCACCTTACCTAGGTCACTTCAATGTCCCTTACAATCAATTTCCACTCATTCCCACGTTTTTAGAGCTGAAACAAACATCCTCTCTCCTTACTTCTCTCATTTGCTCTCATTTCACCAAGAATCAAACACCACTTCTCTCTCAAACTTCTCCTCTCCATTTCAAGTCTCCAAGGCTGAATATCAGGTGTTCTTCCACTCTTAGTAAGTATAATTCATCCTCCTTATAATTATTTCACTTCATTCTACTCAAATCATTGATTGCTTACACAAACTCCATAACTATGATGTTAGATTCTCGAAAATCTTCAAGGCATCTCCAAGTGTTCTTGAGTTAAACACTTCCATTCTTGAACAACGTCTAATGAAATCACTTAAGCTGAGTTCATAGCCCTGCATTTTCATGTTTTCTCAAGTTTTTAGGGGGGGAATACAAGTTAAAATACCAAGAACATAACTAAACTTTTCTAATAGCCTTCATCAGAAACGTTCAACTCCATTCACGGACTGTTTTGGGCAACCTAAGTATTTTTGTTTTCAAAAATGTATAAGGTGCAAATAGTTCAAGTTCTTATCTTTAAAATGAATACTTGCACATCTCCATACGATTTTTCTACAATTTATGGTGATTTTTACAAAATTGCATATCATTTCAAACAACAATCCGGACCAGTCTGTGATTATGGACTTTTTCACCCAAGTTGGAGGTCATTAAAAATCGTAATAAAAAATATGAGTAAACTAGATACATTTTGGGAACTCTCAGAATTTACGGATCTGGTTTTCGACTTCGTATGATTTTTCTATGATTTTTCTAAAACAGTGCAGAAAGATTAAGAATTAGTTAACAACTTCTAACTATCAAAACACTTTGTAACATGTTGAGGAAAGTGTTAAGTCTTTGATGACTTTATATATTTCATGTATTTCTTGTTATGATATATTTGTATAATAGGAAATTACTTACTGAATTTATAAGAATCCTCCATCATAATCATTAGTACAAAACAAAGCAAGTTAAACATAGCTATATTGTACTATACATTTGACTTACATAGAATGGGATTCTTAAACACCACAAAGAAATATACTAAACTATAATAGGTATAGTTAGGGTACATATACATTTCAAACATTTTAATAAACTATAATAGGTATAGTTTATGATTATTTACATAACATACTCGTACAAAAGGGGGTACAAATACAAAGTACCGGGTTTTTATACGAAAAGGGGTACAAATACAAAGTGTCGGGTTTATACACAAAAAGGGGTACAAATACAAAGTGTCGGGTTTATATACAAAAGGGGGTACAAATACAAAGTACCGGGTTTTTATACAAAAGGGGGTACAAATACAAAGTACCGGGTTTTTATACGAAAAAGGGTACAAATACAAAGTGCCGGGTTTATACACAAAAAGGGGTACAAATACAAAGTATCGGGTGTTTATACAAAAACGGGGTACAAATACAAAGTGCCAGGTCTTTATACAAAAAGGGGTACTGATACAAAGTACCAGGTTCACTTAAGATAGTTATTATGATATTAAAACTATATTTCATCTAGAATCGTTAGACTTCAACTATAATCGCTGAGCGTATATTGTTGAGTCATATAAGAATGTAGTCTCGATTGGCTTAGAATTGGTGGGGCCCGCCTCATCTCCTGTTCCTCGTTGGGTTGTGGATCTAGGGCAGACCCATTATATTCAACGTTTTGTCTAATTTAAACCTTATATAACTTATATGCGTTGGACGATTATAGAGGAACTCTACGGGTCATTTTAGGGTTCATTAATGCATCATATAGGAATATTTCTATTCACACTTAACTAAGAAAATATTGGATTTTCTGGAAATCAAACTATATCGATTTTACAAGGAAAACGGTTTCTACTTCAAACAAAACTCTTATGAACTCACCAACTTAATTGTTGACACTTTTTCAAAACTACTTGTATTCTCAGGAAATCAGTGAAACAGGAAAACTTTAGCGCTTTGAGAATGCGACATTAAACCGTCAACAATTTATTTTTGTCATCATAATGTAATTGATTTTGAAACATGTAAACATATACTTTGGTGTAACTTTTTCAATTATATTTATGATGGCTGTATTTACTTTGAGCACTATTATACACGTTGTTGTGATACTGTACATGAAGTCCTCCACCCACGGACGTTTCCGCCATCCTTGGTTTGGGGGTGTGACAGATTGGTATCAAAGCATTGTTTATAGTGAACTAAGTATATCGAACCAAATAAGATATACAAACTATAGATGCATTGAAACTAAGGTCTCTGATTTAAAGTTTTCAAAACTACTATACTTTTAGAAATAAATAGCTTCTTGTTAAAAGTATACATGCATGCATACATACTAAGGTCATCATCATTCTAGAACAAAACAAAAGTAATGATTGTTGGATAAGCTTGGGGATGTATGGTCAGTCTTGGGAATGGCATAGCCTGATCAACTATGCTGGTCCAAGGAGTGATTAGCATATACCCAAGAATGGCTGTGATGTGGCAACAAGTCTAAAAACTTACCAACACTACCACAATGAAATACCATAGGGGTATTTTGACATTATTCTAATTACTTATCTAAGAACTAAATAGATTTTTATCAATAAGTTAATAATTGGTTAGTGGATACATTAAAATTATATGTATCCAGGACGTCATAGACTTAGAATCTGTGGATCTTTGCTTTACTTCCTGTTCTCGTTGGATTGGGGATTTAGAGTTAGGGTCGCTTATTCGAAGGTCTATCCTGTCCCGAATACATATGAATAGTATGCACTAAACAATGTATTGAAGTACCTGATAAAGATCATTATATAATTATCTAATTAGTACGTCTACTTAGTTATTTCTTATATCCCCATTTCTCGCATGGATACCATGGCTGGATTTCCTTCCCCACGACGACCCGTACTACCCTAACCACGACAATACCAAAATGGCTCGCAGAGGAGCCAGAGAATGATTACCCAACCCCTGTGGATGGTCACCAACCTAAAGGCTTTGCTGATGGTTCTGACCTACAACCTGAAGTGGAGAACTTAACCCCGATGACTCTTGTTCCGAATCCTAACCCTCGTCCGGCTTTTCAAGGCCCGATGCCTCCTTAGGTAGAGTGCTTGGAAACATGCAGCGAAGAACAAGACCAACCTATGTTGTTTAATGGAGACCGAAGCTTGTACAACATAAGCGAAGGAAGCTCAGCATATAGAATTCTTCCAATCCTGGTCCATAGGGTTACCCAAAACGAGATTCAGAGCAGAGCAACTCTCCATCATACTGCAGAGGTTGATGCAAATGCGTGAATGCATACGATCTGCACCAATCGCCTTGAGCACGATCGCGAAAAATATGAGAGAGACCACAAAACCCTGCTGCAGGCACTGACTGGAATACGAACCGAAGTCATAGAACTCTAAGTACGCCAGAGGATATACGAAAGGCACCTGCCTGATATGGAGCGGCAACTAGCTGAACTGAGGGTTCACCAAAGGGATGACCGCCGCCAGTAGTAGATGCCTTACTTTCTTCCCTGTTAAAAAAAAAAAGAATCGTTTTTCCTATCTATGTTCTGTCTGGCATCCTCTATGAAACCATCTTGTACTGTAAGTACTTTTAGTTAGGCCTTTAGGCGGCCAAAACTCTCCTGCTTCGGATGTGATGTAAGACCCTCTACAAAGTGAATTTTTCCCAAGCCTGTTACATCTTAAACATCAATGACGTTGTCAGTCAGATAAATTCTATGACACTCATTGTTTGAATACTTCCTTATGAGTCTATCTGAAACCCACTTTAGTCAAGTTGTTATACTAAAGTAATTTAGCTCCGTGATCGTTCCCAATTTCTTTCCAAGGTTGGATCATGTTATTCACCAACCAATGGAACCCGAATTTGAAACGACAAACGCCATAAGATCATTCTCCGAACTTACTCCTACTCTGATATAGGACTGCATCATAGGGATGTAGGTCAAACCTTCGAGAACATACTTCAACTGGTCATAATAAGGACCTAGCCCGGGTTAAGTATAAGGCTTCACTTGGATACAAAACCTACTAAACTCATGATGTTCATTCATATGGACTTCCTTTATGAATTACATATAAGGCATTCTTAAATCGGAGAATAATGCAGAAAAATCTAATTCTATAACAACTGACTTGTCTTTGCTAGTAGAAACTTACCATATGATCATTTTTTTGCAAACTCATGACATAATAATGCCACCAAGGAAAAGACCCAGACCTTCCGGCAGCACCACACCACCACCTCCAACGCCACCTTCTCAGTTTGATCCTGCAATGTTCCAAGTTGCAGTAATAGCAGTCGTGGTAGCTGCAATGTCACAAATTGGTACAAATAGCACTGGTGGTGCTGGATCTGGAGCCACAAACTCTAACCATGGGGATAGTACAGGACGCACAAAGGAATGCACTTACAAGGACTTCACAAATGGCAAACCCGATTCCTTCGATGGAAGTGGGGGTGTCCTCGCACTAATTCAATGGTTCGAGAGAACCGAAGCAATCTTTGAGTTTTGTGCTTGCCCCGAACCGAGCAAAGTCAAGTACGCGACATTCACCTTCATCGGAAGAGCTCTCACTTGGTGGAACGGCAGAGTTAAGTCGCTTACGCTTGCAGTGGCTAACTCGTTAAGTTGGGAGGACTTAAAGAAGATGATACTGAAAGAATATTGCTCGAGAGGCGAAGTGCAAAAGCTGGAGCAAGAACTGTGGAATCTCAGAATGGCAGGCTCTGACCTTACAACTTACACCAACCGATTTTGTGATCTAGCACTCCTTTGTCCCGCTATGGTCACCCCGGAAGACAAAAAGTTGGAGCGATACCTCTGGGGATTGTCCCCCGAAATTCAATAGAGCGTGCTGGCCTCAAGACCAACTACCTTCGACAACGCCAAGGAGTTGGAACAACAACTCATCGAACATCACGCCAACCATGACACTATGACAACCACCCTTACTCAAGCAAGAGGAGGGAACAACGAAAGAAAGTTTTGGGACAACAAGAAGGACCAATCAGCCCGGGGCCTCGCTAAGAAGCAACAGATCTTTGTTGTTCATGCTGCCACAACCCTCACCACGCCAACTCCCATGAAACCATACGCCAGAACCCTTCCGAAATGCAACAAGTGTAACTTCCATCACACTGGGGCTTGCTGGAAGATGCATTACAAAAACTGCGACAGAGAGGGGCACACTGTTCGTTTCTGTAAGGCACCAGCACGACCCATCAACCAGGTCCCTGGCTTTGGAGTAAGCCCAACCTGTTACAAGTGTGGAGAAACGGGACACTTTAAAAGGGACTGCCCAAGGACAAGAGATGCCGGTGGTGGTGGAAGGGTGCTTGCAATCACCGAAGGAGAAACCACCCCAGAAATGCCCGCAAATATCAGTACGTGTTTCTAACATCGACATTTAAATTCTAAATTTCTTTATATGTTAAATCTAGCATCGATTAAAGCATGCATAGTAGTAATCATGTGACATCGGGCGAGTTATTCCTCACCATAATCAATTTCTTATACTACGAAAAGTTTCGCCCATCTTTCCTCTGAATTCTTGGATCTCCATTTGAAGTGCAAATTTCGGGACGAAATTCCCTCTAACGGGGGGATGATGTGACAACCGTCAAATTCTGGTCAATTCAAAGTCAAATAAAGTCAACAAATCAAACCAGTCAACTCAACTAACCCTTGTGTACTAGGGCTTACATTATGTATTTACTAAACAACTCGCTATTCTGATGAGAAATCATAAATCGAAAAGTACGTACAACTAGATCTCCTTCACCTAAAACTGTGGTAAGTGGCAAGCCAAACCGATAAAACATGTTGCATACTCATCGGGAGTATGTAGGATCCTTAATCATGACTTAACGGGGCTCAACAACCTTGCGTTGCGGAGCCAAACACTCCCAATTGTCACCCATGAAACCTCTCTCAATCGTTTTCACTCTATCTCTCTCAATGTCAAATCTCTCCAAGTATGTGAAATCTCTCTCTCAAATATCTCTCTGTATGAGAAATCTCTCCAAGAATATCAAATCTCTCCCAAATCTCTCCAAGTATATGAAATCTCTCTCAAATATCTCTCTGTATGAGAAATCTCTCCAAGAATGTCAAATCTCTCCCAAATCTCTCCAAGTATGTGAAATCTCTCGCAAATATCTGTTTGTATGAGAAATCTCTCCAAGAATGTTAAATCTCTTCCAAAACTCTCCCAAATCTCTCTCAAAAGTTTCCGTAACTTTTTGGAGTCATTCGGGTCATTTCGACCCTTAACCGGGTCAAAAACGGCTTAAAACGGGGTAAAAACGAGTAAAATAGGCTTAAGGACCCGAAACCTACTTTAAAGGGGCGAAGCCTCTTAGGACCCGAAGGTCCCTATAGGAACCGAACCTCGCCAAGGAGGAATCGAACCCGAGCCCTCCCTTCGCTTCCTCGCCTCCTCTCGCTTCCTCGCCTCCCTTCGTTTTCGGCTACAGTCCTCAGCAAGGACCGAACCTCGGCCTAAGGACTGAACCTCGGCCTAGGACCGAGAGGTCTCGCTGGGAATGCTTTTCTTCCCGGTTTTCGTGTAGTTTTGCGTTTAAGGCCCGTTTTTAATTATTTTAACATGGGATTTTCACCCAAAATTATATTTTAACATAATGAACCCTAAATATTCAAAATTTAATCATATTTTCATGAAAATCTTTATTTAAATAATAAAAGCTAGTAGGTAAAGTGCAAAGAGGTGGAGTGTTGACTTTGCTTTCTCTTATGTCACAAGCAACCACCCCACACCCACTCTATGACCAGCCACACCTCCCCACCTTACCTAGGTCACTTCAATGTCCCTTACAATCAATTTCCACTCATTCCCACGTTTTTAGAGCTGAAACAAACATCCTCTCTCCTTACTTCTCTCATTTGCTCTCATTTCACCAAGAATCAAACACCACTTCTCTCTCAAACTTCTCCTCTCCATTTCAAGTCTCCAAGGCTGAATATCAGGTGTTCTTCCACTCTTAGTAAGTATAATTCCTCCTCCTTATAATTATTTCACTTCATTCTACTCAAATCATTGATTGCTTACACAAACTCCATAACTATGATGTTAGATTCTCGAAAATCTTCAAGGCATCTCCAAGTGTTCTTGAGTTAAACACTTCCATTCTTGAACAACGTCTAATGAAATCACTTAAGGTGAGTTCATACCCCTGCATTTTCATGTTTTCTCAAGTTTTTAGGGGGGGAATACAAGTTAAAATACCAAGAACATAACTAAACTTTTCTAACAGCCTTCATTAGAAACGTTCAACTCCATTCACGGACTGTTTTGGGCAACCTAAACATTTTTGTTTTCAAAAATGTATAAGGTGCAAATAGTTCAAGTTCTTAGCTTTAAAATGACTACTTGCACATCTCCATACGATTTTTCTACAATTTATGGTGATTTTTACAAAACTACCTATCATTTCAAACAACAATCCGGACCAGTCTGTGATTATGGACTTTTTCACCCAAGTTGGAGGTCATTAAAAATCGTAATAAAAATTATGAGTAAACTAGAGACATTTTGAGAACTCTCAGAATTTACGGATCTGGTTTTCGACTTTGTATGATTTTTCTATGATTTTTATAAAACAATGGAGAAAGATTAAGAATTAGTTAACAGCTTCTAACTATCAAAACACTTTGTAACATGTTGAGCAAAGTGTTAAGTCTTTGATGACTTCATATATTTCATGTATTTCTTGTTATGATATATTTGTATAATAGGAAATTACTTACTGAATTTATAAGAATCCTCCATCAAAATCATTAGTACAAAACAAAGCAAGTTAAACATAGCTATATTGTACTATACATTTGACTTACATAGAATGGGATTCTTAAACACCACAAAGAAATATACTAAACTATAATAGGTATAGTTAGGGTACATATACATTTCAAACATTTTAATAAACTATAATAGGTATAGTTTATGATCATTTACATAACATACTCGTACAAAAGGGGGTATAAATACAAAGTACCGGGTTTTATACGAAAAGGGGTACAAATACAAAGTGCCGGGTTTATACACAAAAAGGGGTACAAATACAAAGTGTCGGGTTTATATACAAAAGGGGGTACAAATACAAAGTACCGGGTTTTTATACAAAATGGGGTACAAATACAAAGTACCGGGTTTTTATACGAAAAGGGGTAAAAATACTAAGTTTCGGGTTTATACACAAAAAGGGGTACAAATACAAAGTACCGGGTTTTTATACAAAAACGGGTACAAATACAAAGTGTCGGGTCTTTATACAAAAAGGGGGTACCGATACAAAGTACCAGGTTCACTTAAGATAGTTATTATGATATTAAAACTATATTTCATCTAGAATCATTAGACTTCAACTATAATCACTGAGCGTATATGTTTGAGTCATGTAAGAATTTAGTCTCGATTGGCTTAGAATTGGTGGGGCCCGCCTCATCTCATGTTCCTCGTTGGGTTGTGGACCTAGGGCAGACCCACTATATTCAACATTTTGTCTAATTTAAACCTTATATAACTTATATGCGTTGGACGATTATAGAGGAACTCTATGAGTCAATCTAGGGTTCATTAATGCATCATATAGGAATATTTCTATTCACACTTAACTAAGAAAATATTGGATTTTCTGGAAATCAAACTATATCGATTTTACAAGGAAAACGGTTTCTACTTCAAACAAAACTCTTATGAACTCACCAACTTAATTGTTGACACTTTTTCAAAACTACTTGTATTCTCAGGAAATCAGTGAAACAGGAAAACTTCAGCGCTTTGAGGATGGGACGTTAAACCGTCAACAATTTATTTTTGTCATCATAATGTAATTGATTTTGAAACATGTAAACATATACTTTGGTGTAACTTTTTCAATTATATTTATGATGGTTGTATTTACTTTGAGCACTATTATACACATTATTGTGATACTGTACATGAAGTCCCCCACCCCCGGACGTTTCAGCCATCCTTGGTTTGGGGGTGTGACATCGCCCGTATACACATACAATCAATAACACATAATCATGCGAATACACATAATGATCATAAACACTAGCATATGTTCCAGTCCTCAGGCCTCGGCTGACATCACTTGTCATTGGGCCTCCTAGCATCCTAGCATAATAAATAAGGGCCGACATTGGTGCCTTTGAACCGCTAAATCCCAGTGAGGAAACTCACCTCAAACGCTGAATCTCACAAAAAGAAATCCCTAGTTTCTGCCCTGATGACTCGTCAAGCTATCAGTACAAAATAACACCCAATCAGTACTTGGGTTCCAATTAATATAAAATAACCCATTCTTAGGGTAAAATTACCAATTTACCCCTAGCCTAATTTGATCCATGACTAAGGCCCAAATCCATCATATAAATGTCCCAAAACAAAATAATTTTCCAGGCCCACTAGTGGCCCACTTATGGCCCAATTATCCAAATTAGGGCTAAACCCCTCAAATGAGTCTTACACTATAGCCCAATCACATCCTTAGCCCAAAAGTCTGATTTATGATGGTACAGTAAGGCCCAAAGCAACAAGGTCCAAGAAATGGCCAAACCGAGGCCCTCATGCGCGAAGTCCACTCTGACCGAGTAAGCAGGGCGTATTCAGCTATACGCAGTGCGTACTCACTTACTGGCTTGTATGTTGTGCGTACAGACTTGTACGCCCAACGTACTCCTATATTAAGCCACCTTTTGACATTAAGAACTTAATGCTTGTCCTAATGGTCCAAACAACAGATCTAAGTCCTAAACAATGTCTAAACCCATCAAGTCACTGACTTGGTGACTTTGCATGCCCCAAATGAGCCCAAACTACAAAAATAACATTCTACTTCCACGAAAATGGCCCTAACTCATGCATCGATGGATCTCAACCTCAAAAATGGCAACTTTATGACTCAACGACCCAAATAATACTAAGAGTGGCAACTCTAAGCTTAAAAAATGATATGGACTCATAAGATCCATCAATGGGACCAAAAAGTTCCATAAACCCAAACCAAAAGAGATCTAAGCTAATAAGCAACAAGTTCAAGACTTTATACCTCAAATGAGTGTCAAAGGACGATAAGGTTCTGGATCTATAAGCCTTCACTCCTTCAATGAAGCTTCAAGGATGGACACCTTCCTTCAAAGCACCAAAATATTCTTCCAAATGACAATCTAAACTCCAAAAACACACAAGATGGAATTAGGGTTCGAATGCAAGGTAAAAGGGATAAGGAGGCTGGTGAAATGAGGGTTTCAATTCCATAAGGATTCTTATTTAGTGGCCAACCCTTAGAATTAGGGTTTTCATTAATCATCATGTACGCATCCGGGATCCCTGATCACCCTGCGTACTCGCTTTATCACTTGTATGCTAAGCATACTTTCTTGTATACCCCACATACAACTCAAGGGTCAAAATGGGACAATTTAAATATGCAAGGTTAAAAAAGGAACTTATCGAGATTCAAGCGTTACTAATTCAAAATTGGATCTTAATATTTGTGTGAATCAGATTTAAATAACAACTCAATGAAATATAAAAGTCACACTTAAATGACAAGCGAATTACGTGTAAATCACATGTGATTTAAAATAAAATCTGAATCCTTTGTGAATCACATTTAAATCACAACTCAATCACATATATAAATCTTGTGTGAATCATATTTAAATCACAACTCAATTACATATGAATTACAAGGGAATAACATGTGAATCACATGTGATTTAATATAAAAATAAATTCTTAATCTTTTGTGGATCACATGTGATTCATATGTAAATCACACTTGAATGAAAATGGAATTACATGTGAATGACATGCTTTTTCAAAATAAAATCTGAATCTTTTTTGAATAACGTTTAAATCACAACTCAATCGCATATAAATCACATGTGATGCATATGTAAATCGTATCACTGTAAAAGATTAAGGATCAATTAAAACCAAATGCAACCCTAAAATGAAGAATATTAAATTAATTAATGAACAAATCACTTGTTGTTTTATTAATAAATATATTTTGATTTGCTACATTTAAGAACAACATTAGACAATAACACTTATACTTCTCCTTATTATCTTAACATATAATTAAATATCTTCAAAAATACTTTGAATCGATCATCAATGTGACTCTCAAGTATTAAATTGGGGATTGGCTATAATCACCTCATCTATAAATAGTATTCCAGTATCAAGTGTTAGGTTTTGAGCTTTCTAACACTCCTAAGGTGTAAATGCAACCCTAAATACATTGGATCTATGTTTTCTCTATTATACATGCAAGCTTGAACTTTCCAAGGAATTACCCTTACTAGAATACAAAACATTGATACTTAGGTAATAAAACAAGTTAGATGACATAAAGTTTCTTGTAGTTGTAAGCCTTGGACCTTTAAGAACTTAGTGCCCCAAGTGTTGCACCTCAAATGGAATCACATAACACCACCAACAATTGGAATTATTTGAGAGAAGAACATATTGCACCAAAATCGGCTAGCCCTCACTTATTAAGACACTAGATCACATTTCATGAGCTATAAGGCTTCTTATATAGTGTGCACATTAGGGTTACACCATGTAACTCATGACTGTCCATATTCCTCATGATCCATGGGTTTTAATCTCCATGGAATATCCATGGGTCACCACACGGGTTTAGCCCAACACGAAGAACTATGGATCATAACCCACTTTATTAGAATGAATGATTTACCAAATCAGTCCCCATTTATTTAATTAGTCTCTTTGATCACAAAATTATTTCCAAACTAATTCTTAATCAATACTAATTTAATAATATGATTTCATATTAATATATTAGAACTTATCATATATTAATAAATCATAAATATCCTCTTCTCATAAAAGTCTATCCAAATTGTTCCGATGTCATGCAACCCAAATGGAGCATGCTACTCTCAGGTCAAATACATACCAATAATAGTTATGGGCTTAGACACCTAATCTTATAGTCTCCAACTTGGATAGTCTAATAACTATTATTGCAAGCATGACTCCAACCCTACTAGCAATCATAGCTCTTAAAAGTCGATGTCGAACTCTGATCTAGTCAATGACGTGTCCAATAGATAAGGGTGTTGGATAAGGTGTCTAAGTCCATAACTTATTTGGTATATACTTGACCCGACCGACATGGTCCATTTGGGTTGCATCTCATCCAAACTATTATGGATAATTTTATGAGAGTTATACACATATGTTTATTAATATATTATGAGTTATAATATATTAATATGAAGTTACGTTATTTAATTAGTTTTAGTCTTAAATTAATTGTGAATTAATTTAGAGATTAAAAGGAATACTAATTAAATTATGGGCTATTTGTTTTATATAGTGTGGGCTAATACTCATTTGTTAATGGGCTAGGCTTATGTGGAAGTCCATCGATGATCCATGGAGCTTTTAACCCATGGATCCTTGGAAAAGGAAAAGACATGGGTTATTAGGGTTTCACCCTAACCATGCACACTATATAAGCATGCTTATGGAGCATGAAATTGAGCCTAAGTGAAAACTAGTGAACTAGTGTGTGTGTGCATGTGTGTGGCCGATTTTATACAAGGGTGTATACTCTCTCAAAGTTTTCCAAGAGTTTGTGGTGTTTGTGATTCCATTTGAGGCATTCACACTATTGGTGCTTGGCCCTCAAACTCCTAAGAACCCAACTCATCAAAAGGTATGTAATCTCTTCTAACTCTTTTATGTTGAAATGTTCCCCATGCCATGTTAGATAGGTTATAAACCTTGGAAAATTATTATTTTGCATGTATTTAGACAAACATAGATCCAAGGTTTATTAGGGTTGCATGCACACTTAGGAAGTGTTAGATTGCTCAAAACCCAACAGTGGTATCAGAGCCTAGGCTTGCTTGTTTGATACTTGATGCAAAATAGTGAAAAAAGTCGAAATCGTTGCTGTCTGCATGGTGGACTCGCCGAGTCCATTGGGGGGACTCGACGAGTCCAAGGCAAACTTCAACCTACTCGACGAGTCAGTTCATGCACTCGACGAGTAGGATCGAAAGAGTGCAGATTCTCGACTTTTGCTGCTGGAAATGGACTAGAAACATTACCCTAAACTGTTTTGGTGTTATAAAACTTATTTTAGTTGGTGTAATGGTTGTTCTAATCCATTTACAATAGCGTATATCAAAAATCCATGATTTTATGTGTTCATATAATTCTTGAATTTTTGATGATCATGTTCATGTTCTTATGAATTTAGAAAATGATAGGAATTATTTGCTGAATTGTTTAGAATTAATTCTTGATCATTTATGTGTTTTAATGGAGTCCATAATTTGTCCTCAAGTTATGGATTACCAAAGGTCACTTTCATTTAACACACACTTAAAACACATAAGTTACATGAAAATGAAGAGTCTTCATTTTTATGAACCTTTAATTCATAAGTTATGAAATGAAGAGTTTTGCAAAGTTACAAAACTTGCCCTCAAGTTTTGGAATTTGTAAAGTTTCACACACTTTAATAAACTTTAATTCCAAACCTTAGAGTTTTAATAGTTAAAATTCAACCCTTATACTATTTATAACATTAATGGTTAATTATTATATATATGTATAAGAATAAGTCGTTTTACCGTTAGTAGGCCTCATTCACGAAGCCGGTCTATAAGGTGGGTATAAGGTTGTTGCCTATAAAATGGCGACTTAATTGGTGTATACTCTCACCCACCGCTTGCTTGATCGGTGGAGGGTCGTTAGCCGAACGGGTAGAACAATGACTTTAAATCCTCATTAAAAGTATAATGAATATTATAAAATAACTAAACTCTTTTAATTCCCAATCTTAGTTATTTTAGGAAAATGTGAACATGGTGCTAATCCATGGAATTCACACTTTGTACCTTACCAAGTCGTTGGTGGAGCGTGTGTGGTTAACCGGCACACTAACTAGGACTAGTAAGGATCACGAAGGGTAACTTAATGTTTGTCATAGATCAATGGAGCGTGTGTGGTTAACCGGCACATTGATTAGGTGATAATATTAGGAGTACCAAGTGAATTAGCATGGTTATTCACACCTTGTTTTGTGATCCTCGGCATCCCAGTCACAAAACTTGAAGGGCACAATCGAGATTGAAACATGCCATTGAAAAGTTCAATGAATCTCAAAAGAATCTAGGAATTTCAAATCCAATTAAACCTAATAAATCATTTCGTTTTCATGGTGGAAATTGGTGAATCGTCATTCACCTACCTTTCAAATATATTATTACTTAGATTACGGCATCCCTCTTCTAAGTGTAATATATTGTGATTGGATCCTAGCATTAATATTACATTTGGGTGTCTTATTAAGGATCCTAAATATCTAATCTAAACTTACTTTCTTCTTTCAGATGTCTTCCAACACTAATGCTTCAGGCTCTAACCCAACTGGTTCTTTCTCTCTCATGAATCTTTGTGGGAGGGTCATCTTTGATGGTTCCAACTTCATGGATTGGATTAGGAACATCAGGATGGTTACTCGTTACGAGGACAAGGAATATGTCCTCGATAAGGAGTTAAAAGAACTTGATGAGTCTACTGCTACTCCTGAGGAGATCGCTGAATTCAGGACTCATGAGAGAGATGCTACTAAGGTGGCATGTATCATGATGGCCACGATGACAGTCGAGCTCCAAAAGTCGTATGAAGATTTCTACCCTTTTGAGATGCACCAAGACCTGATGGAAAGGTACCATCAGAGTGCTCGTCAGGAGCGGTATGAAATAATCTCCTCCATAATAACTACCCGCATGAAGGACGGTGAATCCGTCACGAGCCACATGTAAAAGATGCAAAGGTATGTGGACCGTTTGCTGAAGCTGAATGTTAACATCCCCGAGGAGTTAGCAATTGACATCATTTTGCACTCCTTGCCTTCTTGTTATGATCATTTTCGAATGACATATCATATGAACAAGGAGGAAGTTACCCTCAGCAAGCTTCAAGGACTCTTGAAGACCGCTGAAACCGGTCTTAAGGGTAAAGCGGTTGTTACCTCTACTACTCCTACTCCAACTTCTACCCCTGTTTTAGCTATTGGGAAAGGCAAAGGGAAAAAGAGGAAACACCCTTCGAAGGGTACCAAGGGAAAGTCTCTTGAAGGCTCCTCATCAAAGACTAAGAACGGTTCTGTCACTCCTTCTGCCATTCCCAAGGATGCTGAATGCTTTTATTGCCATGAAAAGGCACACTGGAAGCGAAACTGCCCTAAGTACTTGCAGGATCTAAAGGATGGGAAGGTGAAACCCACCTATGCAGGTATTTACACTATATTGTCTAATTACTCAACATATTCTAACTCTTGGGTGCTTGATACAGGATGTGATATTCACATATGTTCTGATTTGCAGGGCCTAAGAAGAAGTGAGGATGTGGAGCACGGGAAGATAAACTTAATCATGGGGAATAGGAAGGCTTCACCTGTTTCCAAGATTGGAGTTTATACTTTGTTGCTTAATAATGGGTTAAAATTAGATTTGAATAAATGTGTGTACTCGTCTGAAATGGCGAGGAATATTATTTCTTTTCATGCTTTGTACAAACAAGGTTTTACCTTTTCGTTTGATAATGAATGTGGTGGTATTAATGCTTTCTTTAATAATGTGTTTTATTTTAAAGCATTACCTTGTGATGGTGTGTATGAAACTGTGTCGATTGTAGACAACTTAGGAAATAATGTGTTGTATATTGATTCTTCTACTAGCCTAGATAAAGCATCATTGTGGCATTGTCGTCTTGGACATGTAAACAAGAAACGCATAGGCCAACTCCAAAAGAGTGGAGTCTTGGAATCATTTGACCTCAAATCAGATGATAGTTGTGAATCTTGTCTACTTGGAAAAATGACAAAATCACCCTTCACTGGAACTTGTGAGAGGGGTGAAGGTTTGTTGGACCTAATACATACTGATGTATGTGGGCCATTCAAAACCGCCACAAGGGACGCTAATCGGAATTATGTGACTTTTATTGATGATTTTAGTAGATATGGGTATGTCTACTTAATCAAACATAAGTCCGAAACCTTTGAAAGGTTTAAGGAATTCAAGCAGGAAGTAGAAAATCAATTGGGCAGGAACATTAAGATGCTTCGATCCGATCGAGGTGGTGAGTATCTTAGTACCGAGTTCCTTGACTATCTTAAGGAGTGTGGGATTGTCTCACAATTGACTCCTCCCAGGACACCACAGCTGAATGGTGTAGCTGAGAGGCGTAATCGTACCTTGTTGGACATGGTTCGCTCTATGATGAGTCGAGTTTCGTTACCAATCTCTTTTTGGGGGTATGCCTTAGAGACTGCCGCCCATATCCTTAATCTAGTCCCTACAAAGAAGGTTACCAAAACACCTCATGAGATGTGGACTGGGAAGGTTCCCAATTTGGACCACATCAAAATTTGGGGTTGCGAAGCCTTCGTGAGGCGTGAAACTCATGATAAGCTTGAACCCCGAAGTGAAAGGTGCATTTTCATCGGCTACCCACAGAAATCCTTCGGTTACCTTTTCTACAGACCCAGTGAGAATGTGGTCTTTGTAGCACGAAGAGGGATCTTTCGCGAGAAAGAATTTATAAGCCAAGGAGACAGTGGGAGGCAGATTGATCTTGAAGAAATTCAAGAATCAATTGGTGAAGGAACCTCAGACACTAGCAATCAACCTGAGGAGGAAACTCCTGTTGATCCAGCTGACGAGTCTGTACCTCCGAGACGTTCCACACGGGTTAGGAACACACCTTCGTTTTATTATGGTTTTCATATTACTACGGAAGGTGATACGTTTATTAGTGATAGTACACTAGTAAATTTGGATGAACCTAGCAGTGTTAAGGAAGCCATGGCAGGCCCGGAGTCTGCTAAATGGAAGGAGGCTATGGACAGCGAGATACAGTCCATGTATGACAATCAAGTTTGGAACTTGGTTGACAATGTACCAGGCCGTAAAACAGTCGGGTGCAAATGGATCTTCAAAAAGAAGACAGACATGGAAGGAAAAGTGCATACTTATAAGGCTCGACTGGTTGCGAAGGGTTTTACTCAAACTCAAGGTGTTGATTATGATGAAACCTTCTCGCCGGTGGCCAAGATTAAGTCTATTAGGGTTATGTTAGCCATTGCAGCATTTCATGATTATGAAATATGGCAAATGGATGTCAAAACCGCTTTCCTTAATGGTAAGTTGGCTGAGGATGTGTACATGAATCAGCCAGAGGGTTTTGTCAATGCAGAGTACCCTAATAGAGTATGCAAGCTTGAGAAATCCATTTATGGATTAAAACAAGCATCTCGTAGCTGGAATCTTTGTTTTGATGAGAAGGTAAAAGAGTTTGGCTTCTTGAGAAGCGAAGATGAGTCTTGCGTGTATGTCAGAGCTAGTGGGAGTATAGTTAGCTTCTTGGTACTGTATGTGGATGACATACTACTCATAGGAAATGACATCCCAACCTTGCAGGAGGTTAAGTCCTGGCTTGGGAAGTGCTTTGCTATGAAGGACCTAGGGGAGGCTACCTATATCCTAGGGATAAGGATATTAAGAGAAAGGAGTAGAAGACTAATTGGACTTAGTCAGAGTATCTACTTGGATAAGGTGTTGAAAAGGTTCAACATGGAGAATTCCAAGAAAGGAGATTTACCGATCCAAAGCAATACCAAACTGAGTAAGACTCAGAGTCCGAGTAGAGAGGCAGAGATAGCTGAGATGAGCCAATTACCATATGCTTCCGCAGTTGGCTCGATCATGTATGCTATGACTTGTACCCGTCCTGATGTGGCATTTGCTTTGAGCATGGTCAGCAGGTATCAGGGGAACCTTGGCAAAGCTCATTGGACCGCGGTAAAGAACATTCTCAAGTACCTGCGGAGGACTAAGGATTGGATCCTTACCCTTGGTGGCAGTGATGACTTAAGAATATTAGGGTATAGTGATGCTGGTTTTCAGACTGATAGGGATAATTTCCGCTCTCAGTCGGGCTGGATCTTTACCTTAAATGGAGGGGCAATTTCTTGGAAGAGTTCCAAACAGGAGACGGTGGCTGATTCGAGTTGTGAATCAGAGTATATAGCAGCGAGTGAAGCAGCGAAGGAGGCGATATGGCTAAAGAACTTCATAGGAGACCTTGGAGTTGTACCAGCTATTAAGGAACCTATAGAGATTTTCTGTGACAACAATAGTGCGGTTACCTTAGCTAAGGAACCAAGAGATCATGGCAGATCCCGACACATTGACCGAAAATATCACTTCATAAGACACAAGATTGAAGAAGGACTCCTTGTGACAAGGAGGATATCGTCAGATGAGAATCCTGCAGATCCCCTTACGAAGGGACTGACGAGGGTTAAGCATTTTCAGCATGCAAGACGCACCGGGCTGAGGGACGATATTAGTTTTACAGATTAGATAGTTTTCCTGAAACTTGTAAAATGTAATCGACGTTTGATGATGAATAAAATTTGTGATTTATTTATGAGTAAAGTGTTACTATCATTGTCAATTATTTACTATTGTTTCAGTTTTGCATGTTTTGACTTCCAGAATAATTAATTTATTCAAACCTCCACAATCGATCATACGTCGGAAGTAGGTATGAATCAAGATTGTCATGAATTGGGTTTGTAGATGCCTTAAAGGTGTTTAGACATGGCAATGGTTGCTGCAACATTCATGAGTACTCATAAGTTATGAGTATTGGTATAAACCCACGCTCACTTGTATCACTTCATGGAATTTATCTCGAGTGATCGTGAGACGATAACATCATATAAATCTTTAAACCTAGAGATATGAGTTGTTACCTATGAGTTGGTTGTGCATTGATTGCACGTAAACGCATCAGTAACTTGATGTTATAAAACGTGCCTTTGTGTACAATTCAATAAGTAGTAGAACAAGCATATCAGTCGAAGTTTATCTGTTCCTTCTAGAAATAGAAGCGATATCTGGGCCCCTCGATGATTTTGTGTTGACCCATGTACCAGGCCTGGTCAGAACTAAACCGATGTGTTCAGTGAAGTTCTTCGTCAAACAAATCGGAAAATCGAGAAACAACTGCTAGACAATAAGCAAGACATAGTTCCATGTGTTTGTCCAGCTGATATCATGAGAACAGAGGATTATGTGATCACTTATCTAAAATGGCGCTTCATAGTTCGACAGAGTCTTCATTGTTCGAGGGAGTTTTCGAGAGCTACGATTGTTGGTTGGTTCCTGAAGTTATAGGCAAATATAGTTATTAGACTTATCCAAGTGGGAGTCTGTTGGATAAGGTGTCTAAGTCCATAACTTATTTGGTATATACTTGACCCGACAGGCATGGTCCATTTGGGTTGCATCTCATCCAAACTATTATGGATAATTTTATGAGAGTTATACACATATGTTTATTAATATATTATGAGTTATAATATATTAATATGAAGTTACGTTATTTAATTAGTTTTAGTCTTAAATTAATTGTGAATTAATTTAGAGATTAAAAGGAATACTAATTAAATTATGGGCTATTTGTTTTATATAGTGTGGGCTAATACTCATTTGTTAATGGGCTAGGCTTATGTGGAAGTCCATCGATGATCCATGGAGCTTTTAACCCATGGATCCTTGGAAAAGGAAAAGACATGGGTTATTAGGGTTTCACCCTAACCATGCACACTATATAAGCATGCTTATGGAGCATGAAATTGAGCCTAAGTGAAAACTAGTGAACTAGTGTGTGTGTGCATGTGTGTGGCCGATTTTATACAAGGGTGTATACTCTCTCAAAGTTTTCCAAGAGTTTGTGGTGTTTGTGATTCCATTTGAGGCATTCACACTATTGGTGCTTGGCCCTCAAACTCCTAAGAACCCAACTCATCAAAAGGTATGTAATCTCTTCTAACTCTTTTATGTTGAAATGTTCCCCATGCCATGTTAGATAGGTTATAAACCTTGGAAAATTATTATTTTGCATGTATTTAGACAAACATAGATCCAAGGTTTATTAGGGTTGCATGCACACTTAGGAAGTGTTAGATTGCTCAAAACCCAACAAAGGGGTCATAGATTCCTCCACTCTGATCTAGTCAATGACGTGTCCATTAGACTAGATATCATATATTACACCATGTTGTTTCTCGATTTCCAGTTTATGATGACCAACTAATTCAACAAATCAAATCAGTCCAGCCCTGATGTCATCACTAAATCATTGAGGGGCGTACAGATATCACTTTATCCACATGGGATAAAAGGAACGGATAAACTTCAACCCAAATGTTTGCATGTACTTACTCATCAAATTACACACATCGTTATGTTTTATAACATCCAACTTACTGGTGCGTTTACATATGTCAATGTGCAACCGACTCGCAACTACAACTCACATGTCTTCGTTTGAAGAATATAAGATATTATCATCTCTTGATCACTCGTGATAAAATCCATGAAGTTATTCAAATGAGCATGAGTTGAATCCAATACTCGAATCTTATTCCAGGAGTACTCACGAACATTGCATCCATTTTTCCTAGACAAACTACAAACCCATTCATGACAGTCATGCCTCAATACCTACTTCCAAAGTATGATTGATTGTGGATGGTTTGAATAGCCTAGTTATTCGGGAAGTCAAAACATGCAAAGTGAAACACAATAATAATACTAATCCTATATCGCCCAAAAACTTTTGATTCATATTGATTACTCATTATCCATTGTATAATGTTTCAAATAATCAACTTAATACTTGAATTAAAACAATAGTTATGCCATGCTCCAAGCGTGCACACTGTGTTTGTCTAAGCAATTTTTATGCCATGCATGAAGCATGCACGCTATGTTTGTCTATGTTCCTTACTTTGTAAAATAGATCAACTGAAAAAACATTTCAATGATGCTGATTGCACAATTCCAAATCCCTATTGCAAGTGTAATAATTCCAAATTCTTGTCACTGCCAAAAAGTGTGAGATTCAAAACTATAATGCAATGATTCTTTTGTAATGTCTAGGCACCAAAAGTCACAGAGACTTGACCAATGATATTACAAAATATTCCTTTAGAGATTGTTACAAGACAATTCCATGGAAATGAAATCTCAAATTTAAAGTACATTTCTTTGAACATCCTTCTTGCATAAAAGTTTCTAACCTTTTCATCTATTCTTCAACTACCAATATGGAAACATTCCTTATTCTCCATACGACAATTCATTATTAATAGACTCGTGTCTATTCTTAATAAGGTCAATATGTTCATTCCATTACTCTACTTCCAACTGTGCTTTAGCGACTAATCTTTAGCGAACCTTAGATTGTCCTTAACAGTTGTTCAAACACTTTAGTCATATCCGGTTCTATTCCTTTTTCCCTCTTAATGCCCTAGGCATTTGGAAAATTTAGAACACGAGAATATTATAACATATACAATCAATCCTATACCTAAAGCATATGAGATACGATACATAATGTCTAACATACAGACATGATACTTTATCAGTCTTTTACTACAATATTTTTTTTATTTGCCATGTTCTCATAATTCAAATTATGAGAAGGGATGTCGTAATCATAATTAAATTTTGAGAACGCAATTAAAATTTCCATATATAGAATATCCTTATGTTGAAGCATTCCAAAATACCATTCATATATGTTTGACTAAATTGATTAAAATATCAATCTAAGCTTTTAGATTTGAAATGAAGTATAAATTCCTCTCCCTTAATTATAGCAAAACAACTTTTCAAACCCTACGACTCTGCGATTTGAAACTTTTATTTTCTATAATTAACATTGCTAACTTGCAACACTTACCATAATAATTATGCTCTCATTACCATAATATTTATTAACTTACGAGCATAATACTTATGCCCCCACTAGCTTTGCCATGTATTTAGAAATCAACTGGACTTCTAGAAATCAACACTTTGTTGACTTACTTACCGATGTTTAGATTTCTGATATTAGATGCTTTGATAAGACTTTATCTAGGCTTCCCAAACTCATACACCTTTCCATAGACAGCTCACATGTGTGTCTAAACAATTTAAGAACTTACAGCAATAAGTCTCAAATGTTTACACATTTTATTGTTTCTCACAATTCGAATTATGAAAAAGGGTGTTGTAATCATAATCGAATCTGAGAATGCAAATATCACAATTGCTCTCTCCTTCAAATCTACTTAGTGAAAGCGTTTCCTCACCATCATTTTCATGAATCGAAGAGAAACCTTATAACACTTAGATTTTACGGTGTATGTGTTCCTATGCATGTGAATTTGTCATAACCATAATCACAAGACAAGGTTAGTGACAAAAACAAACTCATATGGACTAAACTTGTTCATTCTTAATTTCTTGCCACCTGACAGCACAAGGGCCAACCATTGCTTCCAAGTAGTTAGTCAAACAACTGAGAAGTCATAGAACTCACATGCATAGCCAACCTTAACATGAATGGGCACATAAACAAAAATATGTCAACATGATAGGTTCCAAACCTCAAGTCGTGTGCTAGTGATAAATGACAGGTTTATTCTTGATTAGTTCTTGAAACTTGTCAAGATCTTTAAGACTCCCACTGACCACTTGACATATAAGATTCTTTTGTCATGAATCATTCCTTGACAAAACAAATATTCAAGAGTTAGTGCGGATTCTTATCAAGACAAACACTTTACATAATTGGTCTTAGTTGGTCTTTGTTTTATCAAAAACATCACAACTCCCCAATTTCAAATGTACAAGAGTCGAAAACTTTTACTCTACATTTGATAAGTGTTTTAAACCTTTCTTGAGACTATGTCACTAAAGTTTACAATCTTGGAGGATGACTCTACGACTTGTTTTGGGAATGAAGTATGACTCGTCTTCTTGATTTAAACTATTTCAGCAATTTACGATTCCTCTTCTTAGCCATACAAATGTACTAAGATGTCTTTAGATGATCAATTGTGATATGGTTTTCCATAATCATTAAGATGATCATAAAACATGATACTAAAGTACTCACCCATCTTTTCATATTAGAAAAACTTTTATCTTTCTGCCTAATTTGATTCTTCTCATTCGTTCTGCCATACATTGAACTTTTTCCAATGTTTCTGAATTATACTTAAACTTGTAAGGATAACCATGTTGACTAAACTTTAGTAAATCATGACGAATAGTGTTATCAATCTTTGTGGTGGATCTTGACCAGTGTAAACCCAATGTACCCGATCTCCTAGTCCTTCACGTGACTCACATATACATGTGAACAAGGAATTAGTCTTAATTTACCAAAGATGAAAATTCTCATTCATCATACAATACAAATTGCATGATTCTAAGTTTCTTTCCAACTGAAACTTGGGTGATGAGAATCTTTCCTTATTTGGTAAATTTTGACACTACCACAAACGAAAGAATCAAATCCATATTGCTAACATAGAAACATACAAACATCAATTTTCACAAATGCCATTGCAAGGAGATATAATAAAATGAAACAAATTTTTATTTATTTATAAAATGCAGAAAAACTTATCCTTACAGTGCAGTTACATATGAAAACTATGTTATTACATATTTCCTAGCAATCTATCATAACTCCTAAGTAGCGGCTCAAAATCCGATCTTTGAACCATGCGATTGAAATCTATCTTCGCGGTCAGATTCAACATACTCTTCCTTTAAGCTTCCTTCCCTTTGAATGATCCTACAAAACATCAAAATGAACCCTTGTCACATCATGTATCAAGAATCAACAAGTTGGAACTTAATAGAGTTAGATAGTAGGCTTACCTGAAGCAGAGTCAAACTTTTTGATTCTACCTTTTCTCGAATCTTCCAGGTAGTCAGGGCAACTTCTCAACCAATACCCCTTCTATTGACGATAGAAACATATAGAATCTTTGGGAATGGTGCACGAGACAATCTCAGACTTATCCTTTCTCTTTCCCTTGGGAAGATAAATCTTTTCTGGACTTCCAATGTTTCCATTGCCAATGTCCATGGAAGTTTTCGGAGTAGATCTTGTAATCAAATTTTCTTTTCCAGTGCGCCAAATCAGTTTTGATTCACCGGCAACAAGCAGATAGGAAAGATCAATAAGGGTCATTTCGTGGTATGTCATATAGTAGTCCTTAACGAACTCACTATATGAATTAGGAAGTGATTGAAGGACCCAGTCAACAACTAACTTCCTTGAGACTTCGACACCCAGTACTCTCAGCCCTTCAATATGTGACTTCATCTCCAAGACGTGAGTACACATATTTCTTCCATCTTGATGTTTCATTTCAGGTAGGCTTGAGTGACCATGAATTTTTCAAGTCTTTGAACTTGTGGGTTAGGGAGAATTATTGGAGGAGGTGGAGGAAGTGAAGTATGACTTCCACGATCCAACCGCGGGATATCATCTTCAAGAGGAAAGATTGTTCTAGAAGATTTCGGAAGACCATAGTTCTCTGAACAAGGCATCTACAAATGGGAGAAATTCAAGTTAGTTGATTTAAGTCCGTAATATAACACCCAACATGAAATATTAAGGCTAGGTCCCAACACAATATTTTACAATTCGGAAGAGGGGATGCTGTAATCCAATTGCAAAATATTTAAAGGTAGGTAAACAACGATTTACCAATTTCCATCACGAAAAACGAACAAGAATTTTAGGTTTTAAGTGAACTGAAATTCCTAAATCCTTTGAGATTCATAGAACTATTCAATGGCATGTTTAAGTCTCAATTGTGCCCTTCAAGTTTGTAACTGGGATGCCGAGGATGTCACACCCCTGAACCGTAAAACAAACGACGGAAACGTTCGGAGGTGGATGATATCATATGTAGTATCACAACAATTGCATCATAGTAATCAAAGTAAACACAACCATTACATTATAATGGGGATATTTACATTTGTTTGATATAAGATTCGTATACATAAAAAGTAGCAAAAGATAAACACGAAACTTCAAAATGCTCAGTCTTCTCCAAAAGTCGGCTAGTGTACCTGTGTACTGCTGACTTGAGAATACAAGCGGTTTTAAAATGTATCAGCATAAAGCTGGTGAATTCATAAGCATGTTTTTGAATTGAGAATCAGTCGCTGAATTTGCATAAATGTTTGTTTGCTTTTCCAGAAAATCTAATATTTTCTATCATGATGTTGATTGCAATATGAATAGTATGATCAGTTTGAAAAACCTGTCTTCCACCAGTATGTATGCTCTTGTTTGAAAACCCTGGCTACCACCAGTATGTAAAGTAGTCTAATTATTTAAAATAAAACCAAATGATGTATCCCTGGAATACCCTCCAGTGTAGTATGCAAGTAGTCTTATTAATTAAAATAAAAATATTGAAGAATGAAAATCCCGTAAACAAAGGTTAGTTATTACTATTGTGAGTTCGTATAACCATGCTAATATGACTGATGACCTCCGCGACGTTTCTTCAGGCTTCGTATGTTACGAAATTTGTCACCCCAGGCATGCCTGCCTAACTGTAGCTAACAGTTCAGGTGTGGGATTGTCGATCTCGAATAGATCTATTCACAAATCTCACGCTCTCCCTCTAGGAGACTCTGGTTATACTAAAAGTAGAGGATTTACCCATACCCCAAAGGGTGCAATGAAGAGATGTCTCACAATCCTGTATTAACTAGTTTACGTGTTGTTCTATATTCTTGTTCTCGTGTTAGAAATGTTTTGTGTACTGGGTAGAGTATAAATAATAATATGCTAAATAACCATTTAGTATGATACTCTTGTTATTTGTATGTAGAAATAGATAAGCTAAATCTATCATACTTTATATGTTTACCATATAAAGTAGTTTGAATCGGTAAAATTAGTAATGAATTCTGCAAACTATACCTATTATAGTATGACTGCTATGTTATGTTCATGTACTATTATAAAAACTATGCAATTATGTTTAGAAAACATCCCTTATGCTCCACATAATACAAAAGGGAATAAATGTCTATGTGTTTTATGAAACACATTGGATTGTATCAATTGCACAAGTTTTAACTTGTTGAAAACATTTATGTTTTTAGTTAACAAAAATTCTTTTGTGTTTGGCATGTATTCCCCCTGAAAACGTTTAAAAACCTTAAAAGCGTAGGGGTATGAACTCACTAATTGATGTGGGATTCGAATGTAAAATTGATGTGGATGTTGAGTGTCAAATGATGCCTCAGACACAACTGGATCCTATTTAACGTATAATAGAACATATATGTATCATATTAGGGTGTAATACCATTAGATAACGAAGGAACCCACCTAAGGGACTAGGAAACACTTGAAACTAAGTGTTAGATTCACATGTGACTGGAAGAGGGGAGTTGTCGGTCCAACAAGGGGTGTACGGTCATGGGTTTGCGGCCCAATGAGGTTTTCGGCCCAAGAGTTTGCAGCCCAGGTGTTTGCGGTCAATGGGTTTACGGCCCATGAGTTTGCGGTTGTAAACTCTCTGTGAAAGGTGTGATTTGCGGTGTTTCAAGGTCCTTACTAGCCTCAAGCAAAGTTTAAAAGGAGAGTTTAAGGCCAATATTTGACCAAAAACTAGGATTTGCGGCCAATGAGGGGTGTGTGGCCATACTCATGGGTTTACGCCCGTAAACCCTCCATGATCATGTCTTTGGGTCGATTTCAAGGTGAATAACAAGCATTTCTAGTAGATAACAAGCATAGGAAGCAGTTACTTACTATAAGGATGCTTGAAATGGGGTTTTTAGCCACCAAGAACTAGTGTGTGTTCTTGGTGTTCTTAGTGAAAGATAAGATCTAGACAGAGATGAGATTAATGAGATAGGAACATGAATTTACCACTAGATAGAGGAATAAAACACAATACAAGGTGAAGAACCACTTACATCTTAAAGATCTTGAAGGAAATTTGGTGGATGTAGAGAGATAGAGAGTAGAGAGAGAAAGCCTTTTAAGTGAGTAAAGTGTGAAATGAAGACTAAGCATCGCTTATATAGGGATGAGTTTTTGGCCAAGGGAGTGGGTGGGGTGTACGGCCGTAAACTCGAGTTTGCGGCGGTACACTCCTCTCGAAGCGGTGTTCGGCCCGGATGCTACGATACGACTTAGGAAAACATGTTCTCGGTCCCAAACCTTGATTGAACTGAGCTTAGAATATTCAGTTAGACCCAAAATAGTGCTAACGAGATCAGAAATAAATTTGAATTAACTGATTTTCAAACGGTTCGTACAAAAAAAAAAGTTTCGGGTTGTCAATGTTGGGTTTTGAGCATTCTAACACTTCCTAAGTGTACATGGAACCCTAATAACCTTGGATCTATGTTTGTCTAATTATCATGCGAAGTTGAATTCCATGGTTATATTCCTATCTAGCATACATGGGGAACAATTTTTAACTTGAATGGAAGATAGAATAACTTACCTTGTTGTTGCTTATATTCCTAGAAACCTTGTGAGCCTAGCACCCCATGTGTGATGCCTTAAATGCTTCACACAACACCAAATGCTCTTGGAAAGACTTTTGAGAGAATACACACTTCTTGAAATCGGCCTAGCCCTCTTGTTTCATATGTGTAGCCGATTTTGGTGGAGTATAGGATTCTTATATAGTGTTGACACATCTAGGGTTACACCATGTAAACCCTAATGTGTCATGACTCTTCATTTCCATGACCCATGGGTTTGTAACTCCCATGGATCATCCTATGGGTGGAACCCAACTTGATAATCCATGGAGCCTTTTAGCCCACTATACAAGATATGGATGATTTACACAATCAACCCATATATTTAATTAGTTATCTTTTGATCACTTAATTAATTCTAAATTAATTCTTGATCAAACTAATCAAATAATATTATTAATATATTAGAACTTATAATATATTAATAATCTCCAAATTTTATTTCTCTCATTTAGTCTATCCAATTGCATGGTGCCATGCAACCCAAATGGACCATGCCGGGTCGGGTCAAGTACATACCAGAAATAGTCTCCCACTTGGATAAGTCTAATAACTATTGCTGCAAGTATGACTTCACGAACCCATCGACAATCGTAGCTCTTTTCAAGGTTTCTCAGAACAGAGAAGATGATGGTACGCCATTTAAGATAAGGGATCATATAATCCTCTGTTCTAGATATCAGCCGGACAAATACATGGAACAATGTCTTTCTTATTGTCCAACAGTTTGTTTCCCGATTTCCGATTTGTTTGACAAAGAACATAATTGAACACATCAACTTAGTTCTGACCGGGCCCGGTACATTAGGGGTGTGCAAAAAAACCGCAAAACTGTAAAACCGAGCCGAACCGGCCGATCTGAAACCGAAGAAAACCGAAACCGAAAAAAACCGAAACATAAAAAAACCGAAACCGAAAAAACCGGATATCAACGGGTCGGTTTTGGTTTTGATACTTAGGTATCCGCGGATAACCGAACCGAACCGCTTGATATATATATATATATATATATATATATATATATATATATATATATATATATATATATATATATATATATATATATATATAATATTATTCATTTTCATTGAACTTTTAGCCATATCCCAAACAAAAATTATGATCGGCTATTCCAATTTTACACTTGTACGTTATGTTTTCTTCTATTTTTATTTTTATTTTTATTTTTATTATACCAATTATATTGTATGTTATTTGACCTTTATTATGTTTTTATAATTCTTTGGACTTAGTAATTTTTAGAAAGAAATCGTTGGAATGAAGTTTGTAAATTTAATTGTATTTAAATTTTTATATTTAGCGGGTACCCGTGAATCGAACCGTGGTTACCCGCCTCTATACGGTTCGGTTCGGTTCGGTGTTTTTGCTAATTCGGTTCGGTTTCGGTTAGTGCACATGAAGTATCCGCCCCATGATGACGGTTAACAATTTTATTACTATCCGAACCGAACCGCCCCGTTAACACCCCTACGGTACATAGGTCAAAACAAAATCATCGAGGGGCCCAGATATCAGCTTCTAATCCAAGAAGGAACATATAAACTTTGACTCATATGTTTATTCTACCAATCATTGAACTATACACAAAAGCACGTTTTATAACATCGAGTTACCAATGCGTTTTCGTACAATCAATGCATAACCAACTTGTAAGTAACAAATCATATCTCTAGGTTTGAAGACTTATATGATATTACCGTCTCACGATCACTCGAGATAGAATTCCATGAAGTGATTCCAGTGAGCGTGGGTTAAGTCCAATGCTCAGAACTTATGAACACTCATGATTGTTGTAGCCTTGTCCAACACCGTAGACCTCTACAACCAATCATGATAGTCTTGATTCATACCTACTTCCGACATATGACCGACTGTGGAGGTTTGAATAATATGTTATACCAAACAAAATTATTCTGGAAGTCAAAACATGCAAAATAAATATAGTAAACGATCGACAAGAGATAGCAACACTTTACTCATAAATAAAACACCTTTTATTCATCATCTAATGTCAATTACACTTTACAAATTTCGAGGTTATCTAACTACTAAATCTAATATCATCCTTCAGCCCTATGCTCCGAGCATGCTGGATATGCTTAACCCGAGTCAGTCCCTTCGTGAGGGGATCTGCTGGGTTCTCATCCGATGATACCCTCTTTGCCACGAGGAGTCCTTCTTCTATTCGATGTCTAATAAAATGGTATTTTCTGTCGATGTGTCTGGATCTCCCGTGATCCCTTGGTTCCTTGGCTAAGGCAACATCGCTTTCACTATCACAGAAAATTTCCATTGGGTCTTTAATAGCTGGTACAACTCCAAGGTCTCTGATGAAGTTCTTTAGCCATATAGCCTCCTTTGCCGCCTCGCTCGCTGCAATATACTCTGATTCACAAGTTGAATCAGTCACTGTCTCTTGCTTGGAACTTTTCCAAGAAATTGCCCCTCCGTTTAGGGTAAAGACCCAGCCCGACTGAGAGCGGAAATTATCCCTATCAGTCTGGAAGCTAGCATCACTATACCCTACAACTCTCAAGTCATCACTCCCACCGAGGGTAAAGACCCAGTCCTTAGTCCTTCGTAGGTACTTGATGATATTCTTTACCGCAGTCCAGTGTGCCTTGCCAAGTTTCCCCTAATACCTGCTAACCATGCTCAGGGCAAAGGCTACATCAGGTAAAGTACACGTCATAGCTTACACGATCGATCCTACAGCCGAAGCATAAGGTATTCGACTCATTTCTACTATCTCAGCCTCAGTGCTAGGGCTTTGTGTCTTACTCAATCTAGCGTTACTCTGGATGGGTAACTCTCCTTTCTTGGAGTCCTGCATGCTGAATCTCTTCAGCACCTTATCCAAGTAGGTACTCTGACTAAGTCCAATTAGTCTTTTACTCCGATCTCTCAAAATCCTTATCCCTAGAATATAGGAAGCTTCACCAAGGTCCTTCATAGCGAAACACTTCCCAAGCCAGGACTTTACTTCCTGCAGGGTTGGGATGTCGTTTCCTATGAGTAGTATCTCATCCACATACAATACCAAAAAGCTAACTATACTCCCACTAGCCTTGACATACACACAAGATTCATCTTCACTCATAGAAAAGCCAAATTCCTTGACCTTTTCATCAAAGCAAAGATTCCATCTGCGAGGTGCTTGCTTTAATCCATAAATGGATTTCTCAAGCTTACACACTCTATTAGGGTACTCGTTGTTGACAAAACCTTCTGGCTGACTCATGTAGACATCTTCAGCCAACTTTCCATTAAGGAAAGCGGTTTTGACATCTATTTGCCAAATTTCATAATCATGAAATGCAGCTATGGCTAACATAACCCTAATAGATTTAATCTTGGCTACTGGAGAAAAGATCTCATCATAATCCACTCCAGGAATTTGAGAGAAGCCCTTTGCGACCAGTCGAGCCTTATAAGTGTGTACATTACCATCCATGTCGGTCTTCTTCTTGTAGATCCATTTGCACCCTACTGTCTTACGACCTGGTACATTCTCAACCAAGTTCCAAACTTGATTGTCATACATGGATTGTATCTCGCTATCCATAGCCTCTTTCCATTTAGCAGACTCGGGGCCTGACATGGCTTCCTCGTAGTTGTTAGGGTCATCCAGACCTACTAGTGTCCCATCACTAATAAGTGTCTCACCTTCTGCAGTAATATGGAAACCATAGTAATGCTCAGGTGCACTCCTAACTCTCGTGGAACGCCTCAGAGGTACAGATTCGTCAATTGGCTCAACAGGAGTTTCCTCCTCAAGTTGAGGGCTAGTGTTTGAAGTTCCTTCACCACTTGACTCTGGAATTTCTTCAAGATCAATTTGCCTCCCACTGTCTCCTTGTCTTATAAACTCTCTTTCTCGAAAGACTCCTCTTCTTGCTATAAAGACCACATTATTTCTAGGTCTGTAGAAGAGGTAACCAAAGGATTGATGTGGGTAGCTGATGAAAATACACCTCTCGCTTCGAGGTTCGAGCTTATCATGAGTCTCGCGTCTCACGAAAGCCTCGCAACCCTAAATCTTGATGTGGTCTAGTTTGGGTACTTTACCAATCCACATCTCGTGAGGAGTTTTGGCTACTTTCTTTGTAGGGACTAGATTAAGGATATGGGAGGCAGTCTCTAAGGCATACCCCCAAAATGAGATTGGTAGCGAAGCTCGACTCATCATGGAACGAACCATGTCTAACAAGGTTCGATTACGCCTCTCAGCCACACCATTCAGCTGTGGTGTCCTGGGAGGTGTCAATTGTGAGACAATCCCACATTCCCTTAGATAGTCGAGGAACTCTGAATCTAAGATACTCACCTCCTCGATCGGATCGAAGCATCTTTATGTTCCTGCCCAATTGATTCTCGACTTCTTGTTTAAATTCCTTAAACGTTTCGAAAGTCTTTGACTTATGCTTGATTAAGTAGACATATCCATATCTACTGTAATCATCAGTAAAAGTCAAATAATAACGATTATCATCCCTTGTGGCATGTTTGAATGGTTCACACACATCCGTGTGTACAAGGTCCAACAAACCTTCACCCCTCTCACACGAGCCTGTGAAGGGTGACTTTGTTATTTTTCCAAGTAAGCATGATTCGCAACTATCATCTGACTTTAGGTCAAACGACTCCAAGACTCCATCCTTTTGGACTTGGCCTATGCGTTTCTTGCTTATATATCCAAGACGACAATACAATAATGATGCTTTATCCAAGTTATTATTATTAGGAGAATCAATACACAAAATATTATTTCCTAAGTTATCTACAACAGATACAGCTTCATACACACCATCACAAGGTAATGCTTTAAAATAAAGAACATTATTAAAGAAAGCATTAATCAAACCAACTTCATTATCAAATGAAAAGGTGAAACCTTGTTTATACAATGCATGAAAGGAAATAATATTTCTTGTCATTTATGGAGAATAACAACATTTATTCAAATCTAAATTCAACCCACTACTTAGCGATAAAGTATAAACTCCAATCTTGGTGACAAGTGTAACGTTCCTATTCCCCATGATTAAGTTTATTCTTCCTTGCTCCACATTCTCACTTCTTCTTAGTCCCTGCAAGTCACAACAAATGTGAATACCACAACCTGTATCAAGGACCCAAGACATAGAATGGGGTGAGTTAATAGAAATGATAGTGTAAATACCTGCATGGTTGTGTTTAACTTTCCCATCCTTCACATCTTGCTGGTATTTTGGGCAGTTCCGCTTTTAATGTGATTTTTAATGGCAATAGAAGCATTCAGTCTCTTTTGGGTCAGAAGAAGGAGTGACGAAACCTTTCTTGGTTCCACTTGAAGAAGAGCCATCAAGGGTCCTAACCTTGGTACCCTTCAAATAACTCTTTCTCTTCTTCCCTCGACTTTTCCCGATTGCCAAAACCGGAGTAGAGTTTGGAGTAGGAGTGTTAACAACCGACTTCCCCTTAAGATCTGATTCAGCGGTCTTGAGAAGTCCCTGAAGTTTGCTGAGTGTGACCTCTTCCTTATTCATGTGATATGTCATGCGGAATTGATCATAGCACGATGGTAAGGAGTGTAAAATGATATCTATTGCAAGCTCCTCAGGGAAGTTCACATTAATCTTCAACAATCGATCCACATACCTTTGCATTTTTTGCATGTGGCTCGTGACGAAATCCCCGTCCTTCATCATGGTTGTTATCATGGAGCAGATGATTTCATACCTCTCTTGTCGTGCACTTTGATGGTATCTTTCCATCAGATCTTGGTGCATTTCATAAGGGTAGAAATCATCATAGGACTTTTGGAGTTCTGTTGTCATCGTGGCCATCATGATGCATGCCATTTTCGTAGCATCCCTTTCATGTGCCTGAAAGTCAGTGATCTCCTGGGGCGTTGCAGTGGTCTCATCAATCTCCTTAAGCTCCTTGTCAAGGACATATTCTTTTTCCTCGTAGCGGGTAATCATCCTGATGTTTCCGATCCACTCATTGAAGTTGGATCCATCAAAAGTGACTTTCCCAGACAAGTTCATAAGGGTAAAGGAGCCATTTGGATTAGAGCCAGAAGCAGCATTGTTTGAAGACATCTCAAGGAAGAGGACAAGATTAGTTTAGATATTAAGAGAGTCCTTAATAAAACACCCAAATGTAATATTAAGGCTAGGATCCAATCACAATATATTATAACTTAGAAGAGGTATGTCGTAATCCAAGCTATAACATATTTGAAAGGTAGGTGAATGACGATTCACCAATTTCCACCACAAAAACCGAAATATTAGATATTAGGTTTTTGATTGGTTCTTAGAAATTCCTAGATTCTTTGAGATTCAATGAACTTTTCAAAGGCATGTTTCAAACTCGAGTGTGCCCTCCAAATTTTGTGACTGGGATACTGAGGATCACAAAACGAGGTGTGAAGTAACCATGCAAATTACTTGGTACCCTTAAAGTTTATCACTCAATCGATGTGTCAGTAAACCACACACGCTCCACCGATACTATAATAAACCTTAAGTCACCCTTTACCTACCTTGTTAAGTCCAAGTTAGTGTGTCGGTTAACCACACACGCTCCACCAACGACTTAAACAAAGTGTAAAGTGTAATTTCATGGATTAGCACCTTATTCACATTTTTCCTAAAGTAACTAATATTGGGAATTTAATAAAACATTAAGTTACTTTATAATATTCATCATACTTTTAATGAGAATTTATAAGTCCTTGTCTTACCCGTTCAGCTAACGACCCTCCACCAGTCAAGCGAGCGGTGGGTAAGAGTGGACACCCATTAAGTTGGCATTTTATAGGCAACAACCTTATACCCACCTTATAGACCGGCTTAGTGAATGAGGCGTACTAGCAGTAAGACGACTTTGTTCTTATACATACATATATATATATATATATATATATATATATATAATTATTAAATTATAATAATATAAGTATAAGGGTTGAATTTTAACTTTTAAAATTCTAAGGGTTGGAAATAAAGTTTTTGTAACAACCCGAAATTTCCGTATCAGTTCTTGTAACTCTTTTGTAGTACAATTCACGCAACCAATCGTCGTTTCCAAATTTGATTTCCGATCTTCCATTTATTTAAGTCATTAACTAGTACGTATTTAAAATGACTTAATGGGTGTCTTAATACATTTAGAAATCATTTTAACACCCAAATTTAGTGATCGGAATATTTCTAGAATTTACCGTATCGGGTTACAACAACTCAATCGGGTACGACCAAAAGCCTCGTCTAACGCCGGTATCAGATAGAATTCCACCGTGTTCAGGTTTTAGGACCTATATAAACGTGTTTAACCACTCATTTGAAGCTTTTTCTTTCTCTCTCTACTCTCTCTCTAACCTCTCTCCTAAAATCCAAGTTTAAGGGTTCAAAACTCAAATTTAAGGCCTCAAATCTCTAAGGTACTTTCCCTAGCTTGTATTGTAACCTTCTTAGCCTTCAAATTTGAGTTCAAAACATGGATTAAGACCACATTCATGAGTTTACGGCCATGGAACCTTCATGGGCCGTAAACTCATATAACATGGGTTTTTAAGCCCTAAAACCCCCTCTTAAGCAATTTTGGACTTTAGATATGGCTTAATGACTTCATGGAAAGGACTTATAACATTTAAAACATTGATTTTGAGCCATTTGAAGGGGTTTATGGCCAAGGCATATGCTTGGGCCGTAAACTCATGTAAATGGGGTTTTCATGTACTTAAACCCTTCCAAATCATAGTTAGGACTTAGATATGACCTTAACGCATGCAAATCTAGACTTGGAACACTTTAAACATGAATTTTGGGGGACAAAAGTGAGTTTACGGCCAAGGCACATTCTTGGGCCGTAAACTCCACTTAAATGGGGATTTAGTGCCTTAAAACATGTCCAAATGCCTTGAAACTCAACCAATGGCCTTGTGGTAAAATCTAGATTCATCTAAAAATAGATTAAGGGTTTTAAACACATCAAAAATGTCATTAATAGGAGTTTACGGCCTAGGAACATACCCTTGGCCGTAAACTCATAAAACTTGTTAAATGATGCATCAAATACACTCAAATGGCTTGCATAAATTTCTAGAATCACATGTGATTGTTTTAAGCATCAAAAAACTAACTTTTCATGAGTATAGAAGAGTTTACGGCCTTAGAACATGCCTCTAGGCCGTAAACTCCTAAAAGTATGTTAAATGATGTTCTAAATTCATAACAACGCTTGGAAAATTAACTAGAATCACATGTGATTGTCCTTTGTAGCGCAAATCATTTTTTCTTGGCCATGGGTGAGTTTACGGCCGTAAACTCTTCTGGTGTGGCCGTAAACTCCCTTTTAAGTGTTAAAATTTCATTTAAACAATTCCAAGGCATTTTAGAAATCCATTCCAACAATTCCCATGTCCATTTAAGCCATTTAAACACTCAAAACTACACCAACATGAGTTTACAGCCGTAAACTCATGTGTGTGTGTGTGTTCTATGGCTCTAAACTCCTTAAAATGTTTACCCTTGGGGAGTAAACTCAAGTCCCAAGTCCCTAGTCCCATTACACGTCTGAAGATGTCACCCGGGTCACTCCAAACGCTCGTTTTGAGGTGTTTAATCTCGCGGGAGTATAATGTTCCATATGATTAGTGAATGTATCCCTAATTGTATATATATGGACGTTATTTCATTTTACATAGGGAGATCGCGAGTAATCAAACCCCGAACCAGCGTCTAGTATCCAAAACCGACACATTTCTGAGTCCGGTGAGTTCATACCCCTACCCTTTTCACTGTTTTCACTGTTTTCAAGGGGGAACACAAGCAAAGTACAAGGGAATTCTTGTACTCAAAACATGTTTTCAAATGTGTGATTCATTTTTAATATGCTTTTATAACTCATTACCACAGCTGATAATCATTTGAACATACAGATCACGTAACATATATTTGTGAAATAGGTCTTTAAACTGTTATGTTTTACATATATTTCACAAAATGGATTTCCATATTTTATCAGTTAAAAGCATAACATTAAACATTTGAATAATACCTGTACACTGTTTTGTCCTCGGTAACACTCCACACATATATGCGAGTGGAGGACTATCATATTATTACTAGTAAATTTGTTAATCCTATATGATTGGAGACACGTCCTCGGCGAGCACTCCACCGAGATACGCGAGTGGAGGACTACACCCGTAACCAGAATCTCTGGTATTTAGAGAGCGTGACTTGAGTGTATAGATCGATACGGGGCTGACTACCCCACACCTGGCTGCTAGCTACACCAGAACCGAAATGGTTCAAGGGTGACGAAAGTTATAAGTATGTGGACTACTTATTGCCACATGTGGACTACTTATTGCCACAGGTTTCAGTCTATCATATGGTTATGGAACTCGCAATTAGGATAACAGAGATTTACCTATAGTAATAATGAACCATTTTATACATCTTTTACATCTTTCACGTACTGTAACTAACATTCAGGAAAGTAAGGGACTTTCCTGGGGAAAACATGGAACCTAATCACATTTACATCTTTTACATCTTTAACATCGTTCACATTAGAAACCACCATGCAGGAAAGCATGGGGCTTTCCTGGGTAATACTTACATATCTAAAAGAGTAACAAACTGGATAACATTACATCTTTTACAATTGGTAACATACAATAAGGAAAGTATGGGACTTTCCTGGTAATACATGATAAGTAAACAGAACAGTTTAACAAGTCAGATAACCAACTATACATTTTCACACGAGCAGACATGTTTTCAGTGTACAAACTTACTATACTTTACATTTGTGAAACAATAACCAACTATTAAGAAAATACGGGATTTTCTTGGTGTACATAACACATCAGAAATAGAAAGGAAACTTGAAACATTTTCACAAACAAAAACCGCTTAGGAACTCACCAGCTTTATGCTGATTTTCAAACCGCTTGTGTTCTCAGGTCAGCGTTAGAACAGGTACCCGAAGATCCTTTTTGCTTGAAGACGGTGTACATGAAGATCCGTTTCATTTTGTTTAAATATACTATGTATCACAACTGTACAAACTTTACTTTTGAAACAACTGTAAAACTTTTTTTTATGTAATGTATTGGTTGTTTTACTTTACTTACTATGTGCATTGGATTTGATACACAACGTGGAGTCAACCCCGGAAATATTTCCGCCTTCGGTTTTTGGGGTGTGACAGATTGGTATAAGAGCCCTTGTTTATAGTGAATGAAGTATACCAAACCTTACATGGTATAAAACTATAAACACTAAAGGGGCCTAAGCGCTCTGAATTAAAAGTATCTTCAAACTACAAGTATTTTCAAAAGTATACAACTATACCGAACCGTCGTCATCCGTAACCACAAGTAGAACAGAACATAAGTAATTGGGTGTTGTGTGCTATGGTTAAACCTGGGCAGTTATGTAGTCGTGTCTAGGGTCAATATAGCCTAGCCAACTATATTCATTCGAGACACGGCCAACATGTGCTTGGGAGTGACTCTGGTATATGGCATGCCTAAAACTTACCCTAATATCCTAAACATCGAACCATTGTCGTAATCAATTCATGAAATACTATGGGAGTATTTCTCGATCCCAATCCTCTGTAGAAATCCTTATTCGAGTGGCTTTATGTGATTATTCTTAGCGATAAATTATTTGTTTCGATAACTCTTTCCTGCTTTATCGCTTATTCGGATCATATAACTGCCATATCTATCGATTCAATGTAGAGGACTTAGCATCCTGTCGTTCTTGATCTTATTAGATCAAGTTGCCTCCCCGAAAGAGACCCAGCTCAAGGAACAACAACAATCCTTCTTCGCCGCCACCTCCTCCCCAATTTGACCTAGTGTCACTCGAGACGGTCATGACAGCTGCAATGGTGGCAGCCATGTCACAAATGAACCCTAGTGGTTCAGGAGGTGGTCCCCAATCTCAAAACCCTGAAGTTAGCCAGGGACACCAAAGAGGGGTTCCTATAAGGATTTCATGAACGCGAAACCAACATCCTTCAATGGCGCTGGAGGTGTCATTTCCTTATCTCGATGGTTCGAGAAAATCGAGTCCATCTTTGAAATTTGTGCTTGTGCGGAGTCCGATAAAGTTAAATTCGCGGCCTGTACCTTGGTTGATAAAGCCTTGACTTGGTGGAATGGCCGAGTCAAATCTCTAACCCCACCCGTAGCCAATGCCATGGGTTGGGAAGCCATGAAATAACTCCTCATTGCAGAGTATTGTCCCCGTGGTGAAATGCAGAAACTAGAGCACGAGCTCTGGAACCTGAAGATGAAAGGTTCTGACATTGTTGCATACACTTCCCGATTCGATGATCTCGCACTTCTCTGCCCGGGATTAGTCACTCCTGAGAACAAAAAGATCGAAAGGTTTGTTTGGGGGTTATCTCAACCGACAAAGAGTCATGTTTTGGCTACTCGTCCGGATACCTATGATAGTGCCAAGACTTTTGCTCAAACTCTGATCGATCACAGCGACGACGTTAAGGAAATCACTACCACTTCTGAGCCGACTCAAAGGAGTGGTGAAAAAAGAAAATTCTGGAAGAAGAAGAAGGGTCAATCTTCTTAAGGATCTTCCAAGAAACAGCAGATAGTAGCAGTCCATGCTGCTACTACCCCTGTTGCTGTTGCTTCTGTCATGGGATCCACAACTCCAACTCCTACCTGTAAATATGCTGGTAATCTTCCTCTCAGTGACAAGTGTATATACCATCATCATCCTGGTCCCTGCCGAGAACTATCCAGTACCAACTGTGGTAAGAAAGGGAACACAGTTTGATTCTGCAAAACTCCTACCCAATTGGCCAACCAATCATCTGGAGCAGGTGTTAGTCAAGCCTGCTACAACTGTGGAGAAGTTGGGCACTTTAAAAGGAACTGTCCCAAGAAGTCAACTGCTGATAACACTGAAAGGATTCTAACCATGGGACGGGAGGAAGCAGTTTCTGATCCCACTGCTGTTTCAGGTACGTTCCTTCTCGACAACTCATATGCTAGTATTCTTTTCGATTCGGGTGATGAAAGGAGTTTTGTTAGTCATACATTCAAACATAATCTAAAACCTAATCCTCAACCACTAACTGAAATGTTTACCGTCGAGATGGCTAACGGTGAGAAAGAAAGCGTTAACGAGGTATTCTTAGGTTGTACGCTTACCCTAAATGATCACCCACTTCCTATAGATCTCATGCCAATTTCCATTAAGAGCTTTGATGTTATCATTGGCATGGATTGGTTGAGTCCCAAACATGCTGATATCCTTTGTTACGAAAAAGCCATCCGTCTCAATCTACCTTCGGATCAAACTCTCTATGGCGATAAACCCAGTTCCAACCTTCATATCATTTTCTACATCAAAGCTTGAAAGCTCCTACGAAAGGAGTGCATTGCATTCTTAGCCGATGTGATCAACGAGAAACAAGAAGTTAGAGACCTCGCGAGCATTCCCGAAGTCTGTAACTTTCCTGATGTGTTTCCCAAGGAGCTTACAGGAATTCCTCCCGAACGTCAGGTCGAGTTCCGTATTGACCTAATTCCTGGAGTTACCCCCGTAGCAAAGTCTTCGTATCGCTTAGCTCCGGCAGAAATGCAGGAGTGGTCCAGTCAACTCAACGAGTTGCTCAGTAAAGGATTCATTAGACCGAGTTCCTCACCCTGGGGAGCTCCGGTTCTGTTTGTCAAGAAGAAAGATGGATCCTTTCGGATGTGTATCGACTATCGTGAACTGAACAAGTTAACCGTTAAGAACTGTCACACCCCAAAACCAAGAATGGCGGAAACGTTCTGGGGCGGAGGATGTCATGTAAAGTATCACAACACAGTAAATGTAAATAAGCAAACAACATCATCCATTGGATTAAATATAAAATTTTAATACAAGCGTGTTCCGTACAGTTTTAGACACCAAAAATATAATTTAAATCAAAATAGTATGATGAGTCTTGAATGCGCTCCATCTTCTCAAAAGCTAGCATCGGTACCTGTCTACTGATGACCTGATAATACAAGTTATTTTGAAAGAGTTTATCAGCATTAAGCTGGTGAATTCATAAGTATTTTAGTGTCGAGGTTTATTATCAAAACGTTTGAACCTGTCGCAAGTATGAGTTGTAAATGTATGTAAGTGCTTGTAAAAGTTTGAAATCTCTCAGAAAAACCTATATTTTCTGTTAAAGTAGCCCTCTACCAAGGCTTAACTGTTTTGTATGCTCGTTTGATGTAAAAGTGTGTAATTTCCCAAGTGTAACTATCATTTAACAAAATATAGTTTGTACATTAAAGTTTAAGTGAGGTTATCACCAAAATGTAATGGGTAAATTATTGTAGTACGGTAGTTTTGTTTTATATGAACTACTGCTGTACTAACTACCTTAAACCGGGTTTATATTAAGGTATCATGTGATAAATTGCACCATACTATCGACTGGTAACATCGACAACGTATAGTCGAAAAATAAGGTATGACGTTTGGCACCCGCAGACCTATCGGTCCCACTGTAGCTAGCAGCGAGGTGTAGGATAGTCAATCCAGTATAGATCTATACGCAAACTCACACTCTCCCTCCAAGAGACTCTGGCTACAACTCGGGTAATGTCAATTAGACATGCTCCCATACAGTGGATCACAATTGTTAACGTATTCGTGTATATGCAATATAATGTTACTTGTTCGAGTATCATTGTATATGTTCTCTTAGTAATAAGTATTGACTCCTGAATGAACTGACTCGTTGATCTAGAAATTGTAGTAGTATGATCCCGTGTTACCCCGATGGTAACTTACTAACGAGGTGCTGATAAGTATGAGTATGGAAGTACTTTTATGTCAATACATGTATATATGATATATAACTAATATTGAAACGACCTTCGGATGGTCAACCGAAATTCCACCAGACCACATCCAAATCGAGGAAAAGGAAATAGGATAGGTGGCTTTCCTAAGCCCTTTAAACATTATTTATACAGCTATACATATATGGGCATGCAAATTTATAGGTAGTAAAACAAGGTTTACAGTAAAGCATTTGATAAGTAAAAGAGTTTGTAAAACATTTTGAAGTAAAACAGTTTGAACAGTGATAAAATCATTGGTTTCCTAGTTATTAATCACATGTGATTAATGCAATCACATGTGATCGAAGCAATAACTATAAGTGTTTAACGTGTATTCCCCCCCATAAAGTATTTAAAACATTTAAAAACATTTCAAAGGTTGAATAAAGGGGTATGAACTTACTTGGAAGTTTGAAGATAGCGAGATCGAAAATCGGGCAGAGTTTCGTCTCGGGAAATGGATTTTTCTCGGGATTCTCGGGAATCTCGGGAGTAAAATCGACCCTCGGGACTTGAGCAAAAAGACCAGAGCTTCGGGTTTGAACGGGCACGGAAATCGAGGCAAGGTCGTGAGAGAAAGAGAGAAAATGAACAAATTTTTCGGAAAGGCTCGCATCCCTTTTATAGGGGTGCTGAACCGCCTCCGAATGCGGGGCGTACGGGCGTACGCAGTGCGTACCCGTACGTCATCGCTTACGTATTTCGGATGGAGCGGGTCGGATGGGACGGCGGGTCGGGTAGCTTCGCATAGGGCGACGTGGACGATCCAAGGCCGTGCCCTCGAGTACGTGGGGCGTACGAGGGTACGCGGCGCGTATCTCGGCCCTAGGCTGACTCCTCTTCGGATAATACCGAATTTTGAATAAAAATTATATATAAATTATTTATCAAACTTCAAAAATTCATATCTCCTTCATACGAACTCCGTTTTCGACGTTCTTTATATCCCCGCGAAGGTGAGACTACGATCTACAACTTTCGTTTAGATTCCGTTGGCAAATTCCGAAATTATTTTTATTATTTATTTATTAAAATGACGTGATTAAGGAATCTCGTTAAAAATTCATAACTTCTTTATCTGACGTCGGTTTTTGCCAGACTTTTTACCGTTGAAATACCATTGTCGAGACCTTCGATTCTCGTTTAGGTCATTCCGGCCAAATGTCGCTCGATCTCCGTTTCAAGTTTTTAGCTGTCTGTTGCTAAGCTGAACTTCGAAAAATCATAACTTCAATATACGAAGTCGGATTTGGGCGTTCTTTTTACGTACGATCATGGTTTAATGAGATTTAAACATAGAAGAATTTAAATAGAAACTTTTTGGACATTTTATTATCAAAGTTAATTTTATTAACTCAAAAATGTTTACAATACTTGACCTATTAGGCCATTACAAAGAGTTGAAATATCGGGTTGTCACAAGAACTGATATCCCCTTCCATGAATAGACGACCTCTTCGATCAACTCCGGGGAGCCAGCTACTTTTCAAAGATAGACCTTCGGTCAGGGTACCATCAGTTACGAGTCCAGGAGAATGATGTTTCCAAAACAGCTTTTAGGACTCGGTATGGACACTACGAGTTCGTAGTGATGCCCTTCGGTCTAACCAATGCACCTGCTGTGTTCATGGATCTGATGAACCGGGTGTGCCGTCCCTTCTTAGACAAATTCATCATTGTGTTCATTGACGACATCCTCGTCTACTCCCGAAGCGAAGAAGACCATAAGAAACACTTGAGGTTAGTGTTGGAGACCCTTAGATCCGAAAAGCTATACGCAAAATTTTCCAAGTGCGAATTCTGGATACGAAAGGTAACTTTCCTCAGACACGTAGTAAGCGAGGAAGGTATTCACGTAGATCCTTCCAAAATTAAAGCAATAGAGAATTGGTCGGCACCGAAGACACCCACAGAAATTCGTCAATTCTTGGGTCTCGCCGGCTACTATCGAAGATTCATTCAGAACTTTTCCAAGATCACCAAACCTTTAACCACTCTAATACAGAAAGGCGTACCATTTTGTTGGAGTGATAAACAAGAAACTGCATTCCAAATGTTGAAGAAAGCCCTATGCAGCGCGCCTGTTCTGTCTTTGCCCGAAGTGACAGAGGACTTCGTTGTCTACTACGATGCGTCTAATCAAGGTTTAGGCTGTGTGCTCATGCAAAGAGGAAAGGTGATTGCCTATGCCTCAAGACAGCTGAAATCACACGAAGTCAACTATACCACACATGAGTTGGAACTAGGAGCCGTAGTCTTTGCATTGAAGATTTGGAGACATTATCTCTACGGAACCAAGTACACGATCTTCACTGATCACAAGAGCCTGCAACACATCTTTAATTAGAAAGACTTAAACATGAGGCAACGGCGATGGGTAGAATTACTCAGTGATTATGAGTGTGAAATCCATTACCACCCCGGCAAGGTCAATGTGGTAGCAGATGCCCTTAGCCGAAAGGATAATGCAGGCCACAAAGTGAAGAACCAGACGATGACCATCCATTCCAACTTACCCATGCAAATCTGAGAAGCACAGTTATCAGCACTCGAACCCGAGAACATGTCAAATGAAACCTTGAGAGGAATGGAAAAGAAACTTGAGATCAGAGGTGACGGAGTTTACTGTTTCATGGATCGAATCTGGATTCCCAAGTCCGGAGGATTCAGGGAAATAGTCATGGATGAAGCACACAGAACCAAATACTCTGTTCACCCAGGTTCTGACAAGATGTACCTGGATCTAAAGAAACAATACTGGTGGCCAAACATGAAAGGTGAGATAGCTACATTCGTGGGCAAGTGTCTGACTTGCGCCAAAGTCAAAGTTGAACATCAGAAACCCTCAGGTCTGCTCCAATAACCTGAGATCCCCGAGTGGAAATGGGAGATGATTACCATGGACTTCATCACCAAACTACCCAAGTGTCCTAGTGTGTACGATACCATTTGGGTAACTGTTGATCGTTTGACAAAATCCGCTCACTTCATTCCAATCAAAGAATCATACAAGATGGAAAGACTCGCGCGAATCTACATCCAGGAGGTGGTACGTCTACACAGTGTACCTGTATCCATTATCTCTGATCGAGATAGCAGGTTTACCTCCAGATTCTGGCAGTCCCTCCAGAAATCCCTTGGAACCAAACTAGATATGAGCACGGCGTATCATCCTCAGACCGATGGACAGAGTGAGAGAACAATCCAAACCCTGGAGGACATGCTTAGGGCATGTGTCATTAACTTTGGAAAGTCGTGGGACACACATCTATCCTTGATCGAATTCTCATACAACAATAGTTACCACACCAGCATTAGGGCTGCTTCGTTTGAAGCCCTGTACGGTCGTAAGCGCAGATCCCCTCTGTGCTGGGCCGAGGTGGAGGATACACAATTAGCTAGGAGTCGAGTCCCCGACAGTGCTCTCACTGGTCCTGAAATCATCCGCGAAACCACCGAAAAGATCATTAAAATCCGTAACCGACTGAAAGCCTCTCGAGATCGCCAAAAGAGTTACACTGATAACCGTCAGAAACCACTAGAATTCTAGGTTGGAGACCGTGTCCTGTTAAAAGTCTCTCCCTGGAAAGGCACTGTACGCTTTGGTAAGCGTGGGAAACTTAATCCAAGGTACATTGGACCCTTTGAGATCCTCTCCAGGATTGGTCCAGTTGCCTATAAACTGAGTTTACCTCACGAACTCAGTAACATTCATCCTGTCTCCATGTTTCAAATCTCAAAAAGTGCCTATCCGATGAAACCCTAACGATTCCCATAGACAAGATCAAGATCGATGAAAAACACAACTTTGTGGAGGAACCGATTGAAATCATGGATCGAGAAGTCAAACGTACAACACAAAGTCGCATCCCGTTAGTGAAGGTTCGCTGGAATGCCAAGCGGGGACCGGAATTCACTTGGGAACGGGAAGATTCAATGAAACAGAAGTATCCACAACTCGTTCCAAATCCATGATTTGTATCTCGTCTAGTGTTTTAAACTTTGAATTTTGGGACGAAATTCCCTTTAACGGGGGGATAATGTAACAACCCGAAATTTCCGTATCAGTTCTTGTAACTCTTTTGTAGTACAATTCACGCAACCAATCATCGTTTCCAAATTCGATTTCTGATCTTCCATTTATTTAAGTCATTAACTAGTACGTATTTAAAATGACTTAATGGGTGTCTTAATACATTTAGAAATCATTTTAACACCCAACTTTAGTGATCGGAATATTTCTAGAATTTACCGTATCGGGTTACGACAACTCAATCGGGTACGACCAAAAGCCTCGTCTAACGCATGTATCAGGTAGAATTCCATCGTGTTCAGGTTTTAGGACCTATGTAAACGTGTTTAACCACTCATTTGAAGCTTTTTCTTTCTCTCTCTACTCTCTCTCTCTCTCTAACCTCTCTCCTAAAATCCAAGTTTAAGGGTTCAAAACTCAAATTTAAGGCCTCAAATCTCTAAGGTACTTTCCCTAGCTTGTATTGTAACCTTCTTAGCCTTCAAATTTGAGTTCAAAACATGGATTAAGACCACATTCATGAGTTTACGGCCATGGAACCTTCATGGGCCGTAAACTCATATAACATGGGTTTTTAAGCCCTAAAACTCCCTCCTAAGCAATTTTGGACTTTAGATATGGCTTAATGACTTCATGGAAAGGACTTATAACATTTAAAACATTGATTTTGAGCCATTTGAAGGGGTTTATGGCCAAGGCATATGCTTGGGCCGTAAACTCATGTAAATGGGGTTTTCATGTACTTAAACCCTTCCAAATCATAGTTGGGACTTAGATATGACCTTAAGGCATGCAAATCTAGACTTGGAACACTTTAAACATGAATTTTGGGGGACAAAAGTGAGTTTACGGCCAAGGCACATTCTTGGGCCGTAAACTCCACTTAAATGGGGATTTAGTGCCTTAAAACATGTCCAAATGCCTTGAAACTCAACCAATGGCCTTGTGGTAAAATCTAGATGCATCTAAAAATAGATTAAGGGTTTTAAACACATCAAAAATGTCATTTATAGGAGTTTACGGCCTAGGAACATACCCTTGGCCGTAAACTCATAAAACTTGTTAAATGATGCATCAAATACACTCAAATGGCTTGCATAAATTTCTAGAATCACATGTGATTGTTTTAAGCATCAAAAAACTAACTTTTCATGAGTATAGAAGAGTTTACGGCCTTAGAACATGCCTCTAGGCCGTAAACTCCTAAAAGTATGTTAAATGATGTTCTAAATTCATAACAAGGCTTGGAAAATTAACTAGAATCACATGTGATTGTCCTTTGTAGCGCAAATCATTTTTTCTTGGCCATGGGTGAGTTTACGGCCGTAAACTCTTCTGGTGTGGCCGTAAACTCCCTTTTAAGTGTTAAAATTTCATTTAAACAATTCCAAGGCATTTTAGAAATCCATTCCAACAATTCCCATGTCCATTTAAGCCATTTAAACACTCAAAACTACACCAACATGAGTTTACAGTCGTAAACTCATGTGTGTGTGTGTGTGTTCTATGGCTCTAAACTCCTTAAAATGTTTACGCTTGGGGAGTAAACTCAAGTCCCAAGTCCCTAGTGCCATTACACGTCCGAAGATGTCACCAGGGTCACTCCAAACGCTCGTTTTGAGGTGTTTAACCTCGCTGGAGTGTAATGTTCCATATGATTAGTGAATGTATCCCTAGTTGTATATATATGGACGTTATTTCATTTTACATAGGGAGATCGCGAGTAATCAAACCCCGAACCAGCGTCTAGTATCCAAAACCGACACATTTCTGAGTCCGGTGAGTTCATACCCTTACCCTTTTCACTGTTTTCACTGTTTTCAGGGGGGAACACAAGCAAAGTACAAGGGAATTCTTCTACTCAAAACATGTTTTCAAATGTGTGATTCATATTTAATATGCTTTTATAACTTATTACCACAACTGATAATCATTTGAACATACAGATCACGTAACATATATTTGTGAAATAGATCTTTAAACTGTTATGTTTTACATATATTTCACAAAATGGATTTCCATATTTTATCAGTTAAAAGCATAACATTAAACATTTGAATAATACATGTACACTGTTTTGTCCTCGGTAATACTCCACACATATATGCGAGTGGAGGACTATCATATTATTACTAGTAAATTTGTTAATCCTATATGATTGGAGACACGTCCTCGGCGAGCACTCCACCGAGATACGCGAGTGGAGGACTACACCCGTAACCAGAATCTCTGGTATTTAGAGAGCATGACATGAGTGTATAGATCTGTACGGGGCTGACTACCCCACACCTGGCTGCTAGCTACAGCAGAACCGAAATGGTTCAAGGGTGACGAAAGTCATAAGTATGTGGACTACTTATTGCCACATGTGGACTACTTATTGCCACAGGTTTCAGTCTATCGTATGGTTATGGAACTCGCAATTAGGATAATAGAGATTTACCTATAGTAATAATGAACCATTTTATACATCTTTTACATCTTTTATATCTTTCACGTACTGTAACTAAGATTCAGGAAAGTATGGGACTTTCCTGGGGAAAACATGGAACCTAATCACGTTTACATCTTTTACATCTTTAACATCGTTCACATTAGAAACCACCATGCAGGAAAGCATGGGGCTTTCCTGGGTAATACTTACATATCTAAAAGAGTAACAAAATGGATAACATTACATCTTTTACAATTGGTAACATACAATAAGGAAAGTATGGGACTTTCCTGGTAATACATGATAAGTAAACAGAATAGTTTAACAAGTCAGATAACCAACTATACATTTTCACATGAGCAGACATGTTTTCAGTGTACAAACTTACTATACTTTACATTTGTGAAACAATAACCAACTATTAAGAAAATACGGGATATTCTTGGTGTACATAACACATCAGAAACAGAAAGGAAACTTGAAACATTTTCACAAACAAAAACCGCTTATGAACTCACCAGCTTTATGTTGATTTTCAAACCGCTTGTGTTCTTAGGTCAGCGTTAGAACAGGTAGCCGAAGATCCTTTTTGCTTGAAGACGGTGTACATGAAGATCCGTTTCATTTTGTTTAAATATACTATGTATCACAACTATACAAACTTTACTTTTGAAACAACTGTAAAACTTTTTTTTTATGTAATGTATTGGTTGTTTTACTTTACTTACTATGTGCATTGGATTTGATACTCAACGTGGAGTCAACCCCGAAAATATTTCCGCCTTCGGTTTTCGGGGTGTGACAGTTTTAACATGACTTTACTTGTTCCAAAACTTGAGGGCAAGTTTTGTAAACTTTTAAAACTTTTCATTTCTTGTAACTTATGAGTTTAATAGAGTAATAAAAATGAAGACTCTTCATCTTTCTAACTCTTGTGTTCTTTTAATGGTTTTAAATCAAGTGAGTTTTGGTTTTCCATAACTTGAGGACAAGTTATGGACTCCATTAAAACACATTATGATCAAGAATTAATCTACCACATAGGTTACAAATAATTCATATGATCATCTAAACATCATAAGAACAAGAACATGAATATGAACACTTTCATCAATCAAAATTACACTTAAAACTTTGTAATTTTGATAACTAGTTGTTGTAAATGAATTAGCAAAGACATTACACCATCTAAAACAAGTTTTCAAGTACCAAAATAGTTTAGGGTAATGTTTCTAGTCCATTTCCAGCAACTAAAGTCGAAAATCTGCACTCTGTCGATCCTACTCGCCGAGTGCATGAACCTACTCGACGAGTAGGTTGAGGATGCTGTGAACTCGAAGAGTCCCCCCATGGACTCGACAAGTTCAGCAGTCAGACAACAAGTTTTTCGACTTTTTTCAACTTTTTAGCACAAATAACAAACAAACAAGGCTAGGCTCTGATACTACTGTTGGGTTTTGAGCATTCTAACACTTCCTAAGTGTACATGCAACCCTAATAACCTTGGATCTATGTTTGTCTAATTATCATGCAAAGTTGAATTCCAAGGTTATATTCCTATATAGCATACATGGGGAACAATTTTTAACTTGAATGAAAGATAGAATAACTTACCTTGTTGTTGCTTATGTTCCTAGAAACCTTATGAGCCTAGCACCCCAAGTGTGATGCCTCAAATGCTTCACACAACACCAAATTCTATTGGAAAGACTTTTGAGAGAATACAAACTTCTTGAAATTGGCCTAGCCCTCTTGTTTCATATGTGTAGCCGATTTTGGTGGAGTATAGGATTCGTATATAGTGTTGACACATCTAGGGTTACACCATGTAAACCCTAATGTGTCATGACTCTTCATTTCCATGACCCATGGGTTTGTAACTCCCATGGCGCATCCTATGGGTGGAATCCAACTTGATAATCCATGGAGCCTCTTAGCCCACTATACAAGATATGAATGATTTACACAATCAACTCATATATTTAATTAGTTATCTTTTGATCACTTAATTAATTCTAAATTAATTCTTGATCAAACTAATCAAATAATATTATTAATATATTAGAACTTATAATATATTAATAATCACCAAATGTTATTTCTCTCATTTAGTCTATCCAATTGCATGGTGCCATGCAACCCAAATGGACCATGCCGGGTCAGGTCAAGTACATACCAGAAATAGTTATGGACTTAGACACCTTATCCAACAGTCACATTATCCCCCATTAGAGGGAATTTCATCCTGAAATTCAAACATAGAATACAAATTATGGAGTCAAAAAGAGATACGGATATTTCTATTTCATTGAATCTTCACGCTTCCAAGTGAATGCAGGTCCCCGCCTGGCATTCCAGCGAACCTTCACTATTGGTATGCGACTTTGCTTTGTTCGTTTGATCTGTCGATCCATGATTTCGACTGGTTCTTTCACAAAGTTAAGGTTCTCGTTGATTTCAATCTCATCGAGAGGGATCATAAGGGTCTCGTCGGATAAACACTTTTTAAGGTTTGAGACATGGAAGACGGGATGGATGTTGCTAAGTTTTTGAGGTAAACAAAGTTTGTACGCAACGAGACTGATCCTGGCGAGGATCTCAAATGGTCCTATGTATCTTGGATTTAACTTTCCTTACTTTCGAAAGCGTATCATGCCTTTCTAGGGTGAGACCTTCAATAGAACACGATCACCAAACTGGAACTCCAAGGGTTTTTGTCTCTTATCGGTGTAGCTCTTTTGTCTGTTTCTCGAAGCTTCTAGTCGTTCCTGGATTTGTATAATGTTTTCTGTAGTTTCGCGGATGATTTATGGACCGGTGAGAGTGCTATCGGGGACCTGCCCCTTGGCTAGCTACGTGTCGCCCACCTCAGCCCAACATATAGGGGATCTGCACGTACGGCCATAATGGGCTTCAAAAGGTGCGTCCTTGATACTAGCATGATAACTATTGTTGTAGGAGAACTCAACCAAAGGAAAATGGGTGTCCTACAACTTACCAAAGTCTATGACACATGCTCTCAGCATGTCTTCGAATGTCTGAATGGTCCTCTCACTCTACCCATCTGTCTGGGGATGGTAAGTTGTGCTCATATCCAGCTTAGTTCTAAGAGCTTTCTGCAATGACTACCAAAATCTCGAGGTAAACCTGCTATCTCAATCGGAGATTATGGACACCGGCACGCCATGCAGTCGGACTATATCTTGGATGTAAATTTGCGTGAGTCTTTCCATCTTGAAAGTTTCTTTGATTGGCAGGAAGTGGGCGGATTTGGTTAATCGATCGGCAATTACCTATATGGTATCATACCCACTCGGATATTTGGGTAATTTAGTGATAAAATCCATAGTAATCCTCTCCCACTTCCACTCAGGTATCTCCGACTACTGGAGCAGACCCGAGGGCTTCTGATATTCGACCTTCACGTTGGCTCAAGTCAGGCACTTGCCCACGAAGGAAGGGATCTTCGCTTTCATGTTTGGGCACCAATAAAACTTCTTCATATTGAGGTACATCTTATCCGAACCTGGATAAATGGAGTATCTAGTCTTGTAGGCTTCATTCATGGAAACGTCTTTGTAACCACCGAACCTTGGGGTCCAGATCCGATCCATGAAATAATAGACTCTGTCTCCCTTGATCTCTAAGTTCTTCAAGATTCCTCTCACAGCTTCATCCGGGTTGTTTTCTGGTCTTAAAGATTCAAGCTGAGCCTCTCTGATTTGTGCGGATAAGTAGGAATGGATGGTCATGGTTAGTGCTTTAACACTGAGACCTGAGTACTCTTTTCGACTAAGGGCATCCGCCACCACATTGGCCTTGTCGGTATGGTAGCGTATTTCACACTCATAATCACTGAGTAGCTCTACCCATCGTCGTTGCCTCATATTTAACTCTTTTTGATCGAAGATATGCTATAGGCTTTTGTGATCGGTAAAGACGATGCACTTGGTTCCATAGAGGTAATGTCTCCATATCTTCAATGCGAAGACTACTGCTCCCAACTCCAAATGATGAGTTGTATAATTGACTTTGTGTGCTTTCAGTTGTCTTGAGGCATAAGCAACAACCTTTTCTCGCTGCATGAGCACACAACCAAGGCCCTGATTTGATGCATCACAGTAGACAACGAAGTCCTACGTCCCTTCAGGTAGAGACAGGATAGGTGCGCTGCATAGGGCCTGCTTCAATGTTTGGAATGTAATGTCTTGCTTTTCACTCCAACAAAAGGGTACACCTTTCTTGCTCAGAGTGGTTAAGGGTTTGGCAATCCTGGAGAAATTTTGGATAAACTTGCGATAATAGCCAACGAGGCCCAAAAATTGATGGATTTCTGTGGGCGTCTTCGGTGCTGACAAATTTTCTATCGCTTTGATCTTATAAGGGTCCACGTGTATGCCTTCCTCGCTTACCACGTGACCTAAGAAGGTTACTTTTCGAATCCAGAATTCGCACTTGGAGAATTTCGCGTATAGCTTCTCCGCCCTTAGATTTTCCAACACTAGCCTCAAGTGGTGTCTATGATCTTCCTCACTTCAGGAATAAAACAAGTATATCCTCAATGAATACTATCACGAACTTGTCTAGGAAAGGGTGGCACACCCAATTCATCAAATCCATGAATATTGTCGGTGCGTTGGTTAGACCAAAGAGCATTACTACAAACTTGTAGTGGCCATATCGAGTCCGAAATGTTGTTTTAGGAACATCACTTTCATGGACTTGTAACCGATGGTACCCTGATCTTAGCTCTATTTTTGAGATGTAGCTCGCTCCTTGAAGTTGGTCGAAGAGGTCATCGATCCGAGGAAGAGGATAACGGTTCTTAACGGTGAGCTTGTTCAGTTCGCGATAATCAATGCACATCTGAAAAGATCCATCCATATTTTTCATAAATAAGTACGGGGCTCCCCAAGGTGAGGAACTCGGTCTGACGAATCCTTTGTTGAGTAACTCATTGAGCTGGCTGGATAACTCTTGCATTTCTGCTGGTACTAGACGGTAAGGCGATTTAGCTATAGGAGTAGCTCCGGGGATTAGATCGATACAAAATTCGACTTGGCGCTCGAGAGGGATTCCCAGAAGCTCTTCAGGAAACACATCAGGAAAGTTGCAGACTTTGGGGATGCTCTCAAGGTCTTTAAATTTTTGATTTTCGTTAATGACATGGGCTAGGAATGCGTGGCACTCCTTTCGCATAAATTTTTGGGCTTTGATGCACGAAATGATACAGAGGTTCGAGCTATGTTTATCGCCATAAATCATGAGGACTTCACCAGAGGGAAGGTTGAGATGAACGGATTTTTGATATCAGCACGATTGGGGCTTAAACAATCCATGTCGATGATGACGTCGAATCTTTTTATGGAAACTAACATAAGATCGATTGGAAAGGAGTGGTCGTTTAGGGTAAGGGTAAAGCCTAGGAATATGTCGTTAGTGATCTCTTTCTCACCATTAGCCATCTCAACAGTAAATGTTTCGGTTAGAGGTTAGGGTTTATGTTTGAGAAGATGCTTGAATTGTAACGACCCAAAAACTCTTCTGTCAACAAGATTTATTTCCGTGCCACGAATATTTATTTGTGTAGGATTATTTTGGTTCTATGATGATACAATAAAATAATGGTGCATACATTTGTATTTAAGTCGAGGGGGTTTAAGTGTAATTTTAAGAAATTTGATTTATAAAAAAAAGTGAGTAAGGGTTAAAATAATTAATGGGAGATAAGTTAAGGGGTAAAATATGAAAAGTTGCTTAATATAACCTCTAAGTTGATAACGTGCGAGAACTTTGATGGATTTTGATTATTTCTTCCGTCCCTTTAGCTACGTGCAACTTATGAAGGGTAGGTCGGTTTTGTTTTGGTGGGCTGCTATTACTCGCTCGATTTAGTGCAGGTAGGTAAAAAAAAATATATAGATTTTTAAGGAGGTATGCAAGGAAAGAGATCTGGAAGCAAGGGCAAAGCCATGACTATTGCTTGAAGGTTTCAATGAAGCGTCAAGGCCCGGAATTCTCTGTTAAGATTCTCACTTCCTCTCGTAAATATGGTTATCATGCATGTAGTTGTGGCAGGTTTTGGGAAGCAAACTCGAGTGTACGTGTGCGATTTTGTGCAATTTGTTTCATTTTTTTCCATGATTTTTTGTGGGTTTCCTTGTTGTTCAAAGGATGCTATGAATCATCTATAAGGATCCCTAAACAGTCCCTAGAGGCCTTGATATGTGGGTAACTATGATGTTGTTTGGACTAACAAAGATTGTGTCAAACGTCTAGCTTGAAACTCATCACAACTCTTGGTAGTATTGTTTGTATTTTTGGTCTCCAAAACCATGACTTGGAGGTTGAAATAACAATTGTGAATACTACATAATGTGTGTCTAAAGTTCACTTAATGTTCATCCCTACATGTATCTTGATTTTGAACTAATAAGAGTCTTTATTGGTGTATGTAGATTTTTTGTGTTTGGTGTGTAAGAGCATCATACTTTCAATCATCTTTTAGTCAATTCTTGGTCTTTTCATAAACATCTTAATTGATGTTTTAATACCTTCATTCAAGCTTTTCGTGTGTTAAATTGTGTGGCTTTAATCCTTTGTCCAAGGTTTTCATACCCCCAAACCAGAACGGCGGAATCGTTTGAGGGCGAATGACTTCATGTAGTATCATAATAGTTGAATAGATAGTAAAGAAAGCAAACACAACCATCATAAATATAATTTAAAAAGTTACATTGTTGATTGTATTACATGTTTCAAAAGAAATTGCATTATGATGATATAATAAGTTTGAAATTGACGCCTTAGCGTCCCTTCCTAAAAGCAGTTGTTTCTTGTATTACTGAATCCCTGAGAAATACAAGTTGTTTTGAAAAAGTGTCAACAATTAAGTTGGTGAGTTCATAAGAATTTTTGGTATAAGAATGGTATGCCTTTTTGTATAAAGTAACTGTGTTTGTATCTAGAAAATCCAATATTTTCCATACCTAAAATAGTGTAAGTAGATTTATATATGTATATATAATCACTAAGGCGTTTGATAGCCTCGTAAATCAAATGTTTTAATACTTCATGTGAGTTTTATAACCATACTATTGACCAGACTACCTGTTACAATGTTCTTCAGCCGTTGAAATGATATGATGTTTGTCACCCCAGACCTGCCGGTGCAACTGTAGCTAACATTTTAGGTGCGGGATTGTCAATCCCGTATAGATCTATACACAACTATCACGTTCTCCCTACAAGAGATTATGGTACATAACACAGGACTTGAAATGCGTATGTGAAAGTACGTGAAATAAAATGTCGTACAAAGTTTGTATCAAATTAGGTTACATATGAAAAGTCCATTGTTCTTGTAAATGTAAGTATTTCCTATCTATAGAGTTTATAGAGTGTAAAATATCATGAATATCTCATAAACTATACCTATTATAGTTTTCCAAAAATGTATTTCATTTGCATAATAAACCTTAATGTGTGATTAACTTTGTATGTAAAGTATAACGTTTGTAAAAAAATGTTATTCTATGTATTTAACATTTATACACCAAATGTAGATAAAGTATTTGAAACTATATGTAACGATTTGCATTTTAACATAAGTTTTTCTTACGTTTCACTTGTATTTGTCCCCCTAAAATATAGTAAAAGAGTGAAAATATGGGGTTATGAACTCACCTGGAAAGATTGATGATTTGAAGAAAATGAGACCTTTCGCGGACAACACTTTGACCGGAAGGAAGAGAGTTTCTTGGGTATTTCGAAGCGTCAGACCTTTGTTGGGACTTGGATACGGAACTGGGGTGTCGGGGTAGTCTCGAGGGGCTCGGAAGTGAAAACGTGGGACAGAAAGGAGGTAAATTAGCAAAAATGGCTGGCACCTTCGCATCCTATATATAGGTGTGTGAGAGGCTTCGTACGTTGGGTGTACTCCGGAGTTACGTGGGGCGTAACGCCTCCGCAACCCGTATGCTGGGCGTACCCTCGTACGCGAGGCGTACGTCATGCATGGCGCCTTCCTCGTCCACCGGAATTCGGATAGGACAAGGGTAGAGGGATGTAGGGGAGATGTGGCTGATCCGAGGCCCCATATGGCTACGCTAGGCGTACTCCGAAGTTACGCGGGGTGTAACCCTCCTCGGTTTGTGTGCCTCAAACTTCTAAAATACGTAACTTTCGCATACGAGCTCTATTTTTGACATTCTTTATATCCATGCATAGGTGAAAATATACTCTACAACTCTCGTTTAGACTTCACCGGCTAATTTTGAATTTATTTTGAATTATATATTTTTAACAGGCTGGGACACGAAAAATTCGTTTAAAATCCACAACTTCTTCATCCAATATCTGTTTCGTCAGACTTTTTATCGTTGTGCTACTATTGACGGCATCTTCGATTCTCATTTAAGTTGTGTCGGCTAACTATCGCTCGATCTCTATTTCGAGTTTTTAGCTGTCTACCGCTATTCCGAAACATAGAAAAATCCTAACTTCCTCATACGAAGTCAGATTTGGACGTTCGTTTTATGTATGTTCACGGTTTAATGATATCTAAGACATTTGTTTAGGTACTTAAGGCTAAAAAGAATTTTATTGAGATTTCTCATTTTACGCTTAATAGTGTTTTACTAGTTTTGCTACGGATTTTCGATTGGTGATAACTTCTTCGTTAAAACTCGGATTTTTGTGTTCTTTATATTTCTGAAACCCTAGTTACTATAGATATTACTTTATGTATCCCAATTAAGACTTTTGAACATTTCATTTCTGATGCTATTTTTATTTATTTATGAATTCAAAATAGATTACAATACTTGACTTATGTCATTACATTGCCTTGAAATATTGGGTTGTCACATCATCCCCCCGTTATGGAGAATTTCGTCCTGAAATTTATTCTAAGACAAGTAGTTATGGACTAGGGAAAAGATGCGGGTATTTTTGTTTCATCTGATCTTCTCGCTCTCAGGTGTATTCAGGTCCTCGCTTTGCATTCCAGCGGACCTTCACAATGGGTATACGACTTTGTTTTGTACTTTTAATTTCCTTATCCATATTTTCTACTTGCTCCTCTACAAAGTGGAGACTCTCATTGATTTCGATTTCGTCTAGAGGGACGACAAGGGTCTCATCAGACAAGCATTTCTTTAAGTTTGACACATGAAAGGTAGGATGTATGTTATTGAGTTCATGCGGTAATCGAAGCTTGTAAGCTACCGGGCCGATCCTGGAAAGGATCTCGAATGGTCTGATATACCTTGGATTTAGTTTCCCACGTTTTCCAAAATGTATCCCGATCTCCAACCTGAAATTCCAAGGGCGTTCATCTTTTTTTGGCATAACTCTTTTGTTCGTCTCTTGAGGCTTTTAGCCATTCCCGGATTTGGAAAATATTCTCGATCATTCCTCATATGATTTCCGGGATGGTGAGAGTGTCGTCAGGTACTTGTCCTTTAGCTAATTGTGTGTCACCTACTTCGGCCCAACATAGAGGTGATATGCACTTGCGACTGTGCAGGGCTTCGAATGGAGCAACCTTGATGCTAGTGTGATAGTTTTTGTTGTATGAGAACTCAACTAGTGGTAAACGGGTATCCCAGGCCTTACCAAAATCGATCACACAAACTCTTAGTATATCTTCTAATGTCTGAATGGTCCTCTCACTCTGACCATCGGTAGGAAGTGCGCGGATTTGGTTAATCTGTCGACGATCACCCAGATGGTGTCAAGTTCGCCCGCTGTATTGGGTAACTTGGTTATGAAATCCATGGTTATACACTCCCACTTTCACTCGGGTATTTCGGGTTGTTGTAACAATTCCGAGGGCTTTTGGTACTCTACCTTGACTTTGGCGCAAGTCAGACACTTGCCTACATAGGCAGCAATTTCGGCTTTCATGTTCGGCTACCAATACAATTTCTTAAGGTCCAGATACATCTTGTCTGAACCGGGATGCACAAAGTATCGAGTCTTATGAGCCTCGTTCATGAAAACGTCTCTGAATCCACCAAACTTCAGTTTTCAGATTCGATTCAGGAAGTAATGAACTCTGTTACCCTTGAGTTCAAGATTCTTATCCATTCCTCTTAAGGCTTCGCCAGCCACGTTTTCTGTTTTCAAGGCTTCCTTTTGAACTTCCTTGATTTGTGTGGATAGGTGTGAATGGATCGTCATGGTTAAGGACTTCACTCAGCGGTCCGAGTATTCCTTTCGACTGAGGGCATCAGCTACTACATTAGCTTTTCCCGGATGATAACGAATCTCGTATTCATAATCGCTTAGTAGTTCAAACCATCGTCTCTGTCTCATGTTGAGTTCTTTTTGGTTGAGAATGTGCTGAAGGCTCTTATGATCGGTGAAGATTGTGCATTTTGTGCCGTATAGATAATGTGTCTAGATCTTTAAGGAAAACGACTGCTCCTAGTTCTAGGTCGTGGGTAGTGTAGTTGACTTCGTGCGTCTTGAGTTGCCTCGAGGCGTATGCGATGACCTTTCCTCGTTACATGAGTACACATCCCAAACCTTGGTTTGATGCATCACAGTAGACCATGAAATCTTATGTTCCTTCTGGCAGGGATAATATAGGTGCGATGCATAGGGCTCGTTTCAGTGTATGGAACGCAACGTCTTCTTTTTCTCCCCAATTGTAGGTTATATCCTTCTGAGTCAGGGTGGTAACTGGTTTGGCAATCTTTGAGAAGTTTGTATGAATATTCGGTAATAGCCAGCAAGACCTAAGAATTGTCAGATTTTTGTTGGAGTTCTTGGTGCTGACCAATTCTCGATTGCCTTGATTTTGGAAGGGTCCACGTGTATCCCTTCCTTGCAGACCACGTGACTCAGGAAATCTACCTTCTGAATCGAAAATTCACACTTTGAGAATTTTACGTATAGTTTCCGTTTCCTTAGTGTTTCCAAGATCTGTCAGAGGTGTTGACTATGTTCTTCTTTGCTCTTTGAATAAATGAGTATATCATCTATGAACACTATCACAATTTTGTCTAGTAAAGAACGACATACTCGGTTCATTATATCCATGAACATTGCCGGTGCATTTGTCAATCCAAAGGGTAACATTACAGACTCGTAGTGACCATAACGAGTTCGGAAGGCCATCTTAGGGACATATCCTTCCAGGACTCGCAACTGATTGTACCCGGATCTTAAATCGACCTTTGAGAAGTAGCTTGCTCCTTGGAGTTGGTCGAATAGATCGTCTATGCGAGGTAGAGGATATCGGTTCTTGATTGTGAGTTTGTTCGGTTCTCGATAGTCGATGCACATGCGAAAAGATCCATCCTTCTTCTTCACGAATAGGACTGGTGCTCCCTAAGGTGAGAAGCTCGGCCTGATGAAACCTTTATTGAGTAGTTCATTTAGTTGGCTGAATAATTCCTGCATCTCTGTCGGGGCTAGACGGTACGACGATTTTGCTACTGGGGTAGCTCCGGGAATCAAATCGATTCTGAATTCGACTTGACAGTTTGGTGGAACTCCTGGAAGATCTTCAGGAAAGACGTCGAGGAAATTGCAGACTTCTGGAATGTCTTTGATGTCTTTCATTTCTTTTTCCTTATCTACCACATGGTCTGGGAAAGCATGGTATTCTTTGCGTAGGTATTTTTGGGCTTTGACGCAAGAGATGATTTGTAAATTTGTACCGGGTTTATCACCATAAATGATAAGAGTTTCGTCATTTGGTAGATTAAGGCAAACGACCCTTTCGTGAAAAATTATATCGGCATGGTGAAGGCTTAACCAATCCATACCGATGATAACATCAAAGCTTCTTATAGTGATCGGTATTAGATCGATTTGGAATGAGTGTTCATTTAAATCTAGCTTGCAGCCTATGTACATATAGTTTGTGCTTTCTATTTTACCGTTTTCCATTTCTACTATAACATCTTATTAAGTGATTGGGATTTTTGCTTAAGTAAGTGTTTGAATTCATGCATCACGAAACTCCTCTCCGCACCACAATCAAAAAGTATGCATGCATAAGCGCTATTGAGGAGAAACGTACCTGTAACCACCGTGGGATCAGCTATTGCTTCGTTCTGCCCTATTGCCAGCACCCTTCCTACACCGCCAACATTCCTTGACTTAGGGTAGTCTTTCTTGTAGTGCCCAACTTCGCCACACCCATAATATGTCTGGCCCACCCCGACTCCAGGAACTTGGGTGATTGGTTGTGCTTGTTCCTTATAGAAACGGGCAGTGCGCTCTTTCCTGTTGCAGTTATTACAATGCATTACCCTACAATTTCCTTTGTGATGGTAATTGCATTTTCTGCACTTTCGTAGCTTTCCAACATATTGCTTTGCTGGTGCAAGGGTGACAAGAACAGCGGTGGGAGTAGTAGAGACATGAACTGTCACTAGCTACTGTTTCTTGGAAGATTCTTGCAAAGTTTGACCCTTCCTCTTGTTGTAAAACTTCTTGTTATTGTTGTTGGTATTGTTGTTGTTGTTGTTGCTCTCTATGTTTTGCTTCCGGATTGCAATCATGAATCCATAACTGATGCCATGGTCAACTAGGGACTGTGCCAGCTGTTTGGCACTGTCGAAAGTAACTGGCTTGGAAGCTAGTACACTTCATTGAATTTTTGGCGACAATCCCCAGATATATCTCTCGATCTTCTTTCTCCCTAGAGCAACCATTCCCAGGCAAAGTATTGCAAAGTCACTGAACCTATTGGTATAGGTTGTGATTTCTGAGCCTACCATTATAAGGCCCCATGCACTTCGCCTCTCAGGCAGTACTCTTGCATGAGCATTTGTTTCAGGTTTTCCCATCCCATGGAGTTAGCCACTACCATAGTTAGTGACTTGACGTGGCCATTCCACCATGTCAGGGCTCGTTCGGAGAGGGTACATGCAACAAATTTTACTTTGCTTCCCTCTTGGCATGAGCAGATCTCGAATACCGCTTCCATTTTCTCTATCCATTGGGATAGAGCCATAACTCCTCCAGTCCCATTAAAGGATATGGGTTTGCTGTTGGTGAAGTCCTTATAAGTGCATTCTCTGGAACGACCTTGGTGTTGACCATTGGTGGAGCTATTGATTCCTCCTCTTGACCCATTGTTTCTCATCTGTGTCATTGCTGCTGTGACAGCAGCTGTTACGGCTGCCTGGAAAACCGTAATGTCCATTGATGGAGGGGGGTGGTGGAGGTGGTGTTGGTGTTGGTGCTCCTTTGGTGTTGAAGCGATGTGGATTCCTTCTTGGTAGCATGATTCTGCCATAAGTTAACAGTCGAATTCTTGATAAGTCTTCAGAAATGATTATGGAAAGTTTTAGTATTATATGTTTTACGTTCTGAACATTACCGAATTTGTAAGTTAATTGCGAAATCGAAACTTTCAATAATGAGTGTACGATTTTTCCTTAGTATTTTAAGAACTTCATGAAATACTCAATGAAATAATAAATGTGTGTCAATCTCATTGATTTTAATATTCGATACATCGATCAGCAAAATTTGACCTTAACAAAGGTCTAGAGTACATCAATGAAAATGGGAAAATTTGACCGCATACGGGCCCTTGAAATGTGTACTCACAATCCGTCGGGCATACGTACAGAAAGGAAAGAGTAGCACCAACACTCACTCGATAAGTATATATACATAGTGCAAGAAGCATGCGCTCTACTCCGAGCGGGTGGTACGTTGCGTACCACGGTATGTTGTCGTGGATGTCCGAGCTTGAGCTACTTGGCATTCAGCCTCGATGATGCGCCTATCCATTGCAACTTGGTTCTTCCAAAACTCCCTTATTCGGCTCTATCAGTGGTAATGTCTTTCTGGAGGGAAAAGGTGTTCTCTTTAGTGCGATCATGTTCTTCATCCAGGCGACGAAGATGTATCGCAGTGATCTGGGCAGTAGCACCAACGTCTAGGATTTGGCTGGTGTTTATTCTTATTTGCTCACCTTGATTGGCGATGCAATGAACCATGACAGAGAGTGCCCTTTCCGCTGAACCCCCATTACGGAGGTCATAAAACTCTTGTGCCATGTCGTAGGGTGTACTTTGTCCTTGTTCCCTGCTCCATTGTTTCAGATCTACAACCCAGAGGGATGCCCGGTCCTAAAAAACTCACTGGAGCTCTGGTACTACCTAGGGAGGATTGATGTGTTCGATTAAGTTCTTTGTCAAACAAATTGGAAATCGGGAAACAAACTGCTGGATAGTAAGTACGACGTTGTTCCATGTATTTTTCCGACTGATATCATGAGAACAGAGGATTATATGATCACTTAGCTAAAATGGCACTTCATAGTTCAACGGAGTTTTCGAGAGCTACGATTGCTGGTTGGTTCGTGAAGTAGTACAGGAAAATAAAGTTATTAGACTTATCCAAGTGGGAGACTGTTGTATAAGGTGTCTAAGTCCATAACTTATTTGGTATATACTTGACCCGACCCAGGATGGTTCATTTGGGTTGCACTTCACCCAAACGATTTATGGATAATATTTTGAGAATTGTATACTTATGGTTTATTAATATATTATAAGTTATAATATATTAATATGAAGTCATGTTATTTAATTAGTTTTTAGTCATAAATTAACTATGAATTAATTTAGTGATTAAAAGCAAGACTAATTAACCCATGGGCTAAGCTTATACGGAAGTCCATGGAAGATCCATGGAGCTTTTAACCCATGGATCCTTGGAAAGGAAAAGACATGGGTTATTAGGGTATTACCCTAATCATGCACACTATATAAACAAGCTTATGTTGCATGAAATGGACCCCTAGTGTGTATAAAAGGGTGTGGCCGATTTCTTGAAGCAAATTATACACTTTCATAAGTTTTCCAAGTTTGTAGTGATTTATGATTCCACTTGATGCATTCACATTATTGGTGCTAGGCTCTCAAACTCCAAGCAATCAATCACTATCAAAAGGTATGTCATTCTTCTAGTGTTTTATGATTCTAGTTCTTCATGCCATGCTAGTTAGGATGTAAACCTTGGAAATTATTATTTGCATGTATTTTAGAGAAAACATAGATCCAAGGTTTATTAGGGTTACATGTACACTTAGGAGTGTTAGAATGCTCAAAATCCAACAGTGGTATCAGAGCCAGGTTTGTTTTCTTAAATACGTGATGCAAATTGCTAAAAAATGTCGAAAATCTGCATTATGCACAGCTGACTCACCGAGTCCTTCATGGAACTCGTCGAGTCCATGTATATATTCAACCAACTCGCCAAGTTAGTTCATGCACTCGACGAGTTGGTAGGCCTGAGTGCAAATTTTTGAGTTTTGGTGCTGGAATTGGTCTAGAATCATTACCTTCAACTGTTTTGAACTTATAAAACATGTTTTTGATGTGGTAATGATGATGGTGGACCAATTTCAAAGTTATAATCAAAGTTTCAAGTCTCAAAGTTTCAAGTTTCAAGTTGTTGATTATAAATGTTCATGAACTTATGACTTTTGATAGATCATAGGAATTGTTTGCAAATTGTTTGATAGAATCAATCTTGATCTTTAAGACATTGAATGAACTCCATAACTTTTCCTCAAGTTATGGAATTACAAAAGTTGTTCTTTTAAATGTTTTTTTTTAAGAAGTCATAAGTTACACTTTTGAAAAGTTTTTTCTAATAAATGTTTTTATGGACTCCATAACTTGTCCTCAAGTTATGGATTTCGAAGAGACTCTTCATTAAAAGTTTTAAACACTTAATTAAAACTCATAAGTTATGAATATCCAAAAGTTTATGAATCGTTCAAAACTTGCCCTCAAGTTTTGGAATTTGTATAGTATCAAACAAACTTTAATTCTAAACCCTTAGAGTTTTAAAAGTTAAAATTCAACCCCTATACTATTATAAGATTAATGGTTATAAGGTTGTTTTACCGTTACCGTTAGTAGGCCTCATTTAGGAAGCCAGTCTATAAGGGGGTTATAAGGTTGTTGCCTATAAAATGGCAGCTTAATGGGTGTCCACTCTCACCCACCGCTTCCTTGATCGGTGGAGGGTCGTTAGCCGAACGGGTAGGACAATGACTTTAAATTCCCATTAAAAGTATAATGATTATTATAAAGCAACTAAATATTTTTTTAATTCCCAATCTTAGTTACTTTAGGAAAAATGTGAACATGGTGCTAACCCATGAAATTCACACTTTGTACCTTACCAAGTCATTGGCGGAGCGTGTGTGGTTAACCGACACACTAACTTGTACTAGTAAGGATTACAAAGGGTGACTTAATGTTTATCATAGATCGGTGAAGTGTGTGTGGTTAACCGGCACATTGATTAGGTGATAATATTAAGGGTACCAGGTGAATTTGCATGGTTATTCACACCTTGTTTTGTGATCTTCGGCATCCCAGTCACAAAATCTGAGAGGGCATACTCGAGATTAAAAATGTCATTGAAAAGTTCAATGAATCTCAAAAGATCTAGGAGTTTTAAATCCAATTAAAACATAATTTTATTTTATTTTTGTGGTGGAAATTGGTGAATCGTCATTCGCCTACCTTCAAATATTTTATAACTTGGATTATAGCATCCCTCTTCCAAGTTATAAAATATTGTGTTGGGTCCTAGCCTTAATATTTTATATTGGGTGTTATATTAAGGATTTTGAATCAACTAACTTGATTATCTCCCATTATAGATGTCTAGTTCAGACAAATATGATCTTCCCAAATCTCTTGGAACAAGCTTTCCTCTTAAAGATGATGCCCCTCAACATCATGCTTCTCTTCCTCCACCTCCTCTATTTATTCTCCCTGACCCACAAGTTCAAGGTCACTCAAGCCCTATTGGCAAGCATAGTCTATGTGTGTTCACATCTTGGAGATAAAGTCACATAATCGACAAGCCGGGAGAGTTAGCTGTCAAAGTCTTGTGAAAGTTGGATGTTCAATCACTTTCTTGGTAACATAGTGAGTCCATTTTGGAATACTATGAGACAGACTATGACATGGCACTTAGTGATCTTATCTATTTGCTTGGTGTTGCGGAATCAACAATGATTTGGAACACTAGTAAAGCAAATTTTGATAGAAGATCAACATCCCAAGCCTTAAATGGACATTGACAATGGTAGCATTAGATATCTAGAAAAAAGATTTCTCTTCCCAATGGAAAGGGATCGGCCATATTTATTGCGAAAGGGGGGGACAATGATTGGGAAGCTGCCATATTTACCTGAAAGATCATAAGATTGATCAAGTCAAGAAGTTTGACTCTACTTCAGTTAAAGTCCACTATCTAACTGTATTAAATTCCTATTTGGAGATTCTTATTACATAATTTGAATGGGTCACATGTTGATGTTTTTAAGAATCAAAGAACAAATAAGAAGCTTAAATGAAGTATATGCTGATTCTGATTGCGAAGATGGGTTTCGATCGCATGGTTCGGTGATCAGAATTTTGAGTTGTTGCTTAAGAGTTATGATATATTACTTAGGAATAGATAACAACAAGGTTTTCATATGGATTGTAAGTATAAGTTTTTCCGCAAAGTTTTTAAAATAAAAAAGGGGTTTTAATTTTATTTATTTTAAAAACATCCTTACAATGGTATTTGTGAAAAATTGTTGCTTATATGTTTCCAGTAATAGCAATATTGGAAAGTGGATTTGATTCTTTCATTTGTGGTAGTGTTTGAATTTACCAAATGAGGAAAGGTTCTCATCACCCAAGTTTCAATTGGACCGAAACTTGGAATCATACAAGTTGTATTGTATGATAGATGAGAATTTTCATCTTTGGAAAATTAAGACTAATTCCTTATGTGATCAAGGATAGGACTAAAGGGATTGATTACACATGCTTGTGCACTGGTCAAGTCCACCACAAAGATTGATAAGACTATTCGTCATGATTTGGTAAAGCTTAGTAAATATGGTTATACTTACAAGTTTAAGTATATTTCTGAAGTATTGAAAAGTTTTCAATGTGTGACAGAACGGATGAGAAGAATCAAATTTGGCAGAGAGATAAAAGTTTCTCAAATCTGAAAAGAAGTGAGAGTACTTTAGTATCATGTTTTATGATCATCTTAATGATTTTGAAACCATATCGTAATTTGATCCTCTAAGGACATCTTAGTGTATTCTTATGGCTGAGAAGAAGAGTCGTGAATTGTTAGAATGGTTAAAATCAAGAAGATTATAACCTTGAGTGACATAAAGTAAGGTTTAAAACACTTATCAAATATACTGTAAAATGTTTTCTACTCTTGTACATTTGAAATTGGTAAGTTTTGATGTCTTGGATAAGACAAAGACCAACTAAGACCAATTATGTGAAGTGTTTATCTTGATACGAATCCTCACCAACTCTCGAATATTGGTTCTGTCAAGGAATGGTCCTTGACTAGGGAAACTTATGTGTCAAGAGGACAGTGAGAGCCTTAAAGATCCTGAAAGAGTTTCAAGATTAAAACTTGTGTTTTATCAATAGCGCATGACTTGAGGTTTGTAACCTATCATGTTGACACAATTCTTGTGCCAATTAAGTTGACTATGCATATGAGTTCTGTTAGTTCTAAATTGTGAGCATAATAGCTTGAAAGCATTGATGGGCCTTGTGCTACTAGGTGACAAGAAATTAAGATTTAACAAGTTCAATCCATGTAAGGCTGAATTTGTCACTAACCTTGCCTTGTGATTATGGTTTTAACAAATTCACATGGATAGGAACTCATACACCATAAAATCTAAGTATCATAAGTTTTGTCTCTGATTCATGAGAATGACGGTGAGGAAACGCTTTCACTAAGTAGATTTTAAGTAGATATCAATTGTGTTATTTGCATTTTTGAAAGTCGTTAGTGGAGCGAGTGTGGTTAACCGACACACAAACATGGACTTGTGAGAAATTGAAAAGGTCTAAACAATTGAGACTATGATTATGGCATCCCTTTTCATAGTTCTTGAAATTGGTTAGTACACATGTAAGCTATCTACGGAAAGGTGTATGAATCTAAATTTTAGAAGTCCAACTGATTTCTGAATACATTTCAATGCTAGTGGGAGCATAAGTGTTATGCTAATAATCATCATGTTAGTGGGAGCATGATAATTATGATTATTATTATTGCAAGCTGGCAATGTTAATTATAGAAAAACAAAAGTTTCAATTCGTTAAGTTGCAGGGGTTGAAAAATTGTTTTGTTATGATTAAAGGAGAGGAAATTATACTTCATTCAATTCTAAAAGTTTACATTGAGATTTTAATCATCTTTAGTCAAGGATATATATATATATATATATATATATATATATATATATATATATATATAATGTTGGAATGGTTCAACTTAAAGAAATTCTATATATATTGCGTTATCAAAATTCTATTATGAATACGACATCCCTCTTCATAGTTAAATTTTGAAAACATGGCAAATAAATTTTTTTTTGTAGCAATAGACTGGTCTAGTATCATGTCTTTATGTGAGACATCATTAATCGTGTCCCATATGCTTCGGATATAGGATCGATTGCATGTTCTATAATATTCATCCTTTCTAAATTTTCCACATGCTCAGGGCATAGAGAAGGGAAAATTCTAGAATTGGATATGACTAAAGTGATTAAGCAGTTGTCGAGGACAATCTGAGTTTCGCCAAAGATTGGTTGCTCGGGGACAGTTGGAAGTAGGATATAAATTGTTGGAAAGGACCGTATTGACATATTCTGAAAAGAGGTAACTCTTGTTCGGAAGTGATAGTCAAAATAGGACTATGGAAATATCTCCATAGGTGGAAGTTATTTAATCCATGTAAGATTAGGAAAACCTTAATGCAAGAAGGATATTCAAAGCAATGTACTTTGAATATGAGACTTCGTTTCCATAGAGTTGATCTCCTTTGGAATACTCTGTAATGACTGTTGACAAGTTTTGTGACTTTGTGCATAATCATTACAAGAAGAACATTGCATAAAAGTTTAAAATCTAACACATTTTTGGTAAATGGTAGGAGTTAGGAATTGTTAAATTTACAATAAGGATTTGGGATTGCGAAATGAGCATCATTGGAATCATGTTCAATTGATCTATTTCACAAAAGTAAAGATCATAGACAAACATAGTGAAACAACCCAAAAACACGACCCAAAAATTTTCGTTTTTCCATATAATCAAAACCATAATATAAGTATCATAACATAAACACACGCGATGTATCCCCAAAACATAATAAAATATTGTGCGGAAAACTGTATCATACTACATCAATCCAAAACATCAAGAGACATCCCCAGGATAAAAGTTATGCTGCGGTGTGTGCGATGCTGTCACCCCGAGCTCTTCCCTTTGCTTGCCGAAGTACCACATACCATACAATAACACATAAACACATATTAGGCCTTGCCCACTGCATCAGGCCGAAGCCCGGAACTGCATCGGACCGAAGTCCGGAACTGCATCGGACCGAAGTCCGGAACTGACTGGGACCTTGTCCCCTGCATCGGACCGAAGTCTGGAACTAACTGCATCGGACCGAAGTCCGGAACTGACTGGGACCTTGTCCCCTGCATCGGACCGAAGTCCGGAACTAACTGCATCGGACCGAAGTCCGGAACTGACTGGGACCTTGTCCCCTGCATCGGATCGAAGTCCGGAACTAACTGCATCGGACCGAAGTCCGGAACTGACTGACTGAACATGGCATAGCATAACACATCAACTAGCGTAACACATATACGACATGCTACATCGAGCCGTGGCCCGGAACACATAATACTTAACACATAAAACATAGCACACAAATCCTGTTCGAACCACGAAGGCATCGAACATACTAACTACTGCATCGGACCTAAATCCGGAAACTAATTCTAACTGAACGGGCCGGCATTGTGGCCTTAGACCCGTTCCTACTGGAAGGAAACTCACCTCGTAAGCTGGCTGCTGAGTGTGTGGCTCGGAAAGCTAACGACGGCTGCTCCTGAATCTCCTCGGCTACAAGTCCATAAACACACTCAATCAAATACTAAACACTGTGCTTGGGGTAAAATGACTCTTTTACCCTTGGCCAAAGTCAACTCTCTTTTGGGCTGACTCGCCGAGTTGGGCCACCCAACTCGCCGAGTCCTACTCTCACTTTTCCCTTTTACTCACTACTACTCGTCGAGTCTGGCATTGACTCGACGAGTACCCTCTTGATCCAAAAACTCAGACAATCTTCATCTGACTCGCCGAGTCGTATGAACAGACTCGACGAGTTGTTCTTGATCCCAAGAAGATTGCCTTGGACTCGCCGAGTTGATGAACAACTCGCCGACTCCCTCCATCATTGAGTTCACCCTCAACTCGCTGAGTCCACTCTCTAACTCACCTCGTCCACTCAACACTGACAAAACTGAAGAACTCGGGACTCGCGACCCAACTCGTCGAGTCGTTCTTCCGACTCGCCGAGTTGCCGCCATGCAACTGATTTTTACTTGATTTTGTTTGAATCCAACACATACAATTGATAGATCTGGGTCCAATAAGTTGATTTACCACGTAAAGTTTCCAACTTTACGTGTACAACCTCATGAATAAGGGAAATAAGGCTAAAAGATGCACAAAATGGGTAGATCTATGGTTATCATGCAATATAACTCCAAAAAGACAGTAGATCTGGGCTCTACAACACCCGAACATTCAGATCCATAGCTATTTCGACTTAATAAGACGTTCATGCAAGTGTAAGGCTTGGAACAAGCATCAACTAGCTCTTAGGAGAGCTCTAATGGAAGTTTAAAGCATATAACAAGATGGAAATCCGAAAATACCTCAATTAACTCTGATTTGGCCTTGGATCTTTGCACTACAACACTTCTCCTTGCTTCTTCCTTCTTCTCCTTCTTCACACCTTCACAAAATGGCACCAAAACACATATAAGCTCTTCAAGGGAGGTTTAAGGCTCTATCACTGCGTTCTCAGGGTGAGAGAGGCGAGAATGGGGGCTATAAGGTGGTATAAATAGTGGGCAACCCGGGGATTTTAGGGTTTCACCCAAACAGATGGACTCGCCGAGTCAGGGATATGGACTCGTCGAGTCCCCGGCTCACGCGTGCCCTCAGGCGCGACCCCACTCGGCGAGTCAGGCAAGAACTCACCGAGTCCCTCTTGAAAACTCACTACTAATAAATCAACATACCGGGAACGGGTCGTTACAATTCTCCCCCACTTGTCTCAGACTTTGTCCTCAAAGTCTGCTACGGCTGGATCTGCAAATAACTCCGGGTAGTGCGCTCTCATCTCCTCCTCAGCCTCCCACGTCCATTCAGACCCCTTCCGGTGCTGCCACTGCACCTTTACTAGCTGAATTACCTTGTTCCTCAAGGTCTTGGTCTTCCGTTCCAGAATCGCGACCGGCTTCTCGATATAATTTAGGCCGCTATCAACCTGAATGTCCTCTAAGGGAACGACTGCTATCTCATCCACCAAACACTTCCTCAACTGCGACACGTGGAAGTTGTTGTGTATCTGACTAAGCTCCTCAGGGAGAACTAACCGATAAGCAACCCGACCCACCCGGGCCAAAACCCTGAAAGGACCAATGAATCTGGGGCCCAATTTGCCCCTCTTCCAGAACCTAATGACACCTTTCCAAGGTGAGACTTTCAAAAGAACCATATCTCCCACTTGGAACTCTAAGTCCGAACGCCTCCTGTCGGCGTAGCTCTTCTGCCGACTCTGCGCAGTCTGCAGCCTACTACGGACCTGCTGGATCAACTCAGTCGTCTTGAGCACCACTTCGGTGCTCCCGATGACTCGCTGACCGACCTCGCCCCAACAAATCGGGGTCCTGCACTTCCTGCCATATAACATCTCAAAAGGAGGTCGATCAATGCTCGCATGATAACTGTTGTTATACGAGAATTCCGCTAACGGAAGATACATATCCCAACTGCCCCCAAAATCTAAAACACATGCCCTAAGCATGTCCTCGAGAGTCTGAATCGTCCTCTCGCTCTGCCCGTCAGTCTGAGGATGAAAAGCGGTGCTGAAATGGAGACGAGTACCCATCTCGTCGTGGAATCGCTTCCAGAATCTGGACGTGAAAAGAACATCTCGGTCCGACACCACCGATACCGGCACTCCATGACGTGCCACAATCTCTCGCACATAGATATCGGCTAACTTTTCCGCCGATATACTCTCCTGAATCGGAATAAAATGGGCACTCTTCGTCAACCGATCCACTACTACCCATATCGAGTCCACCCCGCGTGCGGTCCTGGGGAGTTTGGTGACAAAATCCATGGTGATATCCTCCCATTTCCACACGGGAATGTCTAACGGCTGCATCTTGCCGTGAGGTCTCTGGTGCTCCGCCTTGACCTTCCGGCAGGTCAAACATCTCTCCACATACCAAGCGACATCTCGCTTCATGCAGGGCCACCAATAATTAGGTCAAAGATCTCGATACATCTTCGTCGCTCCTGGGTGGATAGAAAATCGAGACTTATGAGCCTCGTCCATCAATACTTGCCGTACCCCACCCCAGTACGGTACCCACACCCTACCATGAAGCGTCAACAATCCCCGACTGTTGTAATCAAACGAAGCTACTCGGCCCACTATCCTCTCGCACTTCTGCCTCTCCTCCTTGAGGCCCTCCATCTGAGCCTCCTTGATCCGCTCCAACAACGGAGTGATCACTGTCATCCTCATACACAGATCTCTGATAGGGGCCATCAACACCTTGCGGCTCAGGGCGTCGGCCACCACATTGGCCTTCCCTGGATTATAAAGGATCTCACAGTCATAGTCCTTCAGCACGTCTAACCATCTCCTCTGTCTCATGTTCAAACTCGGCTGATCCATAAGATATCGCAAGCTCTTGTGATCCGTGTATATAGTACGGCGGACCCCATAAAGGTAATGTCTCCAAATCTTGAGGGCAAACACAACTGCCCCCAGCTCCAAATCGTGGGTAGGATAATTAGCCTCGTGAGGCTTCAACTGTCTCGAGGCATAAGCTACTACATGGCCTCGCTGCATCAATACTGCTCCCATACCTGTGATTGATGCATCACAATAGACTATGAAATCCTCTACTCCTTCTGGCAAGGTAAGGATCGGAGCCTCGCACAATCTCTGCCTGAGAGTCTCGAACGCCGCCTGCTGCTCAGGCCCCCAACGAAAAACCACCGACTTCTTGGTTAGCCGGGTGAGCGGCACTGCTATTTTGGAGAAGTCCTGAATAAATCTCCGATAATACCCTGCCAACCCCAGGAAGCTCCGAATCTCAGATGGAGACCTCGGGACCTCCCACTGCATCACGGCCTCAATCTTGGCCAGATCTACCAAAATACCCTTCTGGTTGACGAGATGACCAAGAAACTGCACCTCGCGCAACCAGAACTCACACTTGGAGAACTTTGCGAAAAGTCTCTCCCTCCTCAAAGTCTCCAACACCTCCCGCAGGTGCTCCTTGTGCTGCCCCTGTGTCTTGGAATACACCAAGATGTCATCTATAAGCACTATCACCGACCGATCCAGCATCGGTCTGCACACGCGGTTCATGAGATCCATGAACGCGGCTGGGGCATTGGTGAGCCCAAATGGCATCACCACGAACTCATAATAACCATACCGGGTCCTGAAAGCAGTCTTCTGTACATCCTCATCTCTAACTCTCATCTGATGATAACCGGAGCGTAGATCGATCTTGGAGAACCAAGACGCTCCCTGAAGCTGATCAAACAAGTCATCTATCCTTGGAAGTGGGTAACGGTTCTTCACCGTTACTTTGTTCAACTCCCGATAATCAATGCACATACGATGCGACCCATCCTTCTTCCTCACAAATAAGATCGGCGCTCCCCAAGGCGAACTGCTCGGCCGAATGAAACCCTTGTCTAACAGCTCCTGAAGCTGTGTAGACAACTCCTGCATCTCAGGGGGAGCAAGTCGATACGGTGCTTTGGCTATCGGAGCCACACCAGGAACTAGGTCGATCCTGAACTCAACCTACCTCTCTGGAGGTATCCCCGGCAAATCCTCGGTAAACACATCCGGGTACTCACGAACAATAGGAACATCATCAACCATCGTCTTGCCCTTCTCCCGGGCATCCAAGACGTAAGCTACAAAACCGGCGCAATCCTGCTGAACATAGCGCCTCGCCCTTGCGGCGGAACAAAACATTGGTCCTCGCTGGGGCCTCTCGCCCTGAATCACTATCTCTCCCCCACTGGGAGTGCGAACCCACACTAGCTGAAGCTCACAATCAATCACCGCCCCATTGGGGCTCAGCCAATCCATGCCCACAATAACTTTATTCCCACGCAGGGGAATAGGAACTAGGTCCACTGAAAACTGCTCATCAATTATCTGAAGGGAACACCCTTTATGCACTCTGCCGACCCTCACGGTCCTATCATCTGCTATCTCAACCTCTAGTGGGCAATCCATCTCCTCGGGAGCTCTGCTAAGTCTCTTGCTAAGCGCAAGCGATACAAATGATCGGGTAGCCCCCGAATCGAACAATACCAAAGCAGGGATGCCGTTCACCGAGAACGACCCTAAATAAAACATATCATCAAGTAATATACAAACGATATAATAACAAAAGATGAAGGAAAGATTCATACCTGTCACCACATCAGGAGTCGCTCGCGCCTCCTCTGCTGTCATCTGAAATGCCCTGCTCTTCGCCACTGGCACATCAGCTCGGCCCTGCCGGCCATCCGTAATCCTCAAGGTGGCAGGGGCAGGTGCAATCACCTTCCCTGCTGTAGCTAAACTGGGACACTGGGACCTTTTGTGTCCCCTCTGATTGCACTGAAAGCAAATCAGATCTGATGTTGTAACCGTAGTAGCTGGGGCCATACAATCCCTACTCAAATGCCCAGTCCGACCGCACTTGTAGCAGCCGGAACTCCCTTCCTTGCACGCCCCCTCGTGCAATCTCCCACACTTGCCACACCGACCGTGGCTCTGCTGACCCCTAGACCTGTGATCTGAAACCTTGGGCTTTTTGCCCATACTGCCTGAACCTGAAACCGCCTCCGGTTTCCTCTTCTTCTCCATCTCGAGATCAATCTCCCTCTCTCTAGCTCTGGCAATCATGTCGTCCAGCGTTTTACAACTGGACCGGCTCACAAACATGCGGATGTCACTCCGCAGCATCTCATGATAACGGGCCTTCTTCATCTCCTCATCGGCTGCATACTGAGGAACAAGAAGGGCCCTCTCCCTGAACTTGGCGATGATCTCCGCCACTGACTCTGTAGTCTGGGTAAGGTCCTGAAACTCCCTAGCTAACTGCTGCACCTCAATGACTGGTACAAACTCTGCCCTGAACCTGGTAGAGAAATCAGCCCAGGTCATGGCATCTAATGCCGCATCATCCCCGATGGCATGTCCGACCTCCTCCCACCAATCCCGTGCCCTGTCCTTCAGAAGACAGGACGCCAATCTGACCTTGTCCCCTTCGGGACACCTGCTAGTGCGGAAAGCATTGGCCACATCCGCCAACCATCTGGTACTCGCTATGGGGTCCCGCGCCCCATGATAGTCTGGAGCCCCGCATGCCCTGAACTCCCTGAACGTAAGTGTGCGCGACCCCATCACGGCCGCCATCTCAGCACGGAAAGTACTCAATCTCTCATCCATCAGCTCTAAAATACCCTCCTTGATCGAACCGAAGATCACAGGAGTCTGCTCCAGTATGATGCAGGTAACCTCAGAAGAAAGGAACTCTCTAGTCTGCTCATCCATCTGCCCGACCTCCGGGCCTGATCCCGATCCTGATCCCCCTCCGGCATCTGAGCTGCCGACTGCTGGTCTCGGACGCAAAACTACCATTCTGAAACATATCATAACCACATCAGAACACTGAAATATCTCAAGGGATCATGATACTACTACTAGCTTCCTGGTCTTGTCTTGGCCTTCCTTGATTCGAGTACGGATCCTCTGCTTTCAGTAGTATGGGCCCTAACTACCTTCCACATCTATCCGTACTTTCCTCAAGAACTGCCTTGACTCCACCAAGTCACTTCTACCGCTGCTATTCTCTGCTACTCTCATCTTAGGCTTGCCCTAGAGAAACCTCAAGCTCAACACGACTGGTCCTCAACTGTTGTAGGTCTCCTCATAATGCCAGCTAGCCACCACCTAAACACCATCACATGTGATGAGGATCAGATAATCCTTCAAGTAAAAGATCCGTCCCTACAACGGTTGGCCTCAAAAAGGATTTGCGCAATAAGGCCAGTTCCAGCACTCTGGGATTATTCAAACCTGATTACATGTGGTGTGACGTGTTCACCTAATGGCTAACTCCCAGTACTCAGAACCCCACCAAGCACGAAGCAAGCAGCATTCGGACAAGGGAAATAGACTCAGGCAAAACTATTCTTATAACAAGAAACTGCACTAGCATAGGATGCTAAGCTCGTACTATCAGGCATAACCTAAACAGGCTATCCTACTGCTATCTACTCAATTCTAGCATGCAATACTCATAAAACTGTAACACATAAACAGGCACATAAGGCATTCTCCTAGATCCTTAGCCCTATACTAGCATGCTGTTCTACTGAAACTGAAACTGAACATATAACTTGTATGGGTAATTTGGGAGTACTTACTTGAGCTCGGCTGACCGCATGCACACACCTCTATCTTGTTAAAAACAATTCTTCTTTCCAAGTGCTTTCAAAATTCTTTTTTTTTTTTGTAAAACATTTTTATTTTTCTAAAATCTTTTATTTCCCTTAGTTTGAGTTCAGATACACCCGGAAGTGTATCCGAATCCCTCAAACCAGGGCTCTGATACCAACTTGAAACAACCCAAAAATTTTCGTTTTTCCATATAATCAAAACCATAATATAAGTATCATAACATAAACACACGCGATGTATCCCCAAAACATAATAAAATATTGTGCGGAAAACTGTATCATACTACATCAATCCAAAACATCAAGAGACATCCCCAGGATAAAAGCTATGCTACGGTGTGTGCGATGCTATCACCCCGAGCTCTTCCCTTTGCTTGCGGAAGTACCTGAAACCAAAACTGAAACTGTAAGCACGAAGCTTAGTGAGCTCCCCCAAACTACCACATACCATACAATAACACATAAACACATATTAGGCCTTGCCCACTGCATCGGGCCGAAGCCCGGAACTGCATCGGACCGAAGTCCGGAACTGCATCAGACCGAAGTCCGGAACTGACTGGGACCTTGTCCCCTGCATCGGACCGAAGTCCGGAACTGACTGGGACCTTGTCCCCTGCATCGGACCGAAGTCCGGAACTAACTGCATCGGACCGAAGTCCGGAACTGACTGGGACCTTGTCCCCTGCATCGGACCGAAGTCCGGAACTAACTGCATCGGACCGAAGTCCGGAACTGACTGACTGAACATGGCATAGCATAACATATCAACTAGCGTAACACATATACGACATGCTACATCGAGCCGTGGCCCGGAACACATAATACTTAACACATAAAACATAGCACACAAATCCTGTTCGAACCACGAAGGCATCGAACATACTAACTACTGCATCGGACCTAAATCCGGAAACTACTGCTAACTGAACGGGCCGGCATTGTGGCCTTAGACCCGTTCCTACTGGAAGGAAACTCACCTCGTAAGCTGGCTGCTGAGTGTGTGGCTCGGAAAGCTAACGACGGCTGCTCCTGAATCTCCTCGGCTACAAGTCCATAAACACACTCAATCAAATACTAAACACTGTGCTTGGGGTAAAATGACTCTTTTACCCTTGGTCAAAGTCAACTCTCTTTTGGGCTGACTCGCCGAGTTGGGCCACCCAACTCGCCGAGTCCTACTCTCAATTTTCCCTTTTACCCACTGCTACTCGTTGAGTCTGGCATTGACTTGACGAGTACCCTCTTGATCCAAGAACTCAGACAATCTTCATCTGACTCGCCGAGTCGTATGAACAGACTCGACGAGTTGTTCTTGATCCCAAGAAGATTGCCTTGGACTCGCCGAGTTGATGAACAACTCGCCGAGTCCCTCCATCATTGAGTTCACCCTCAACTCGCTGAGTCCACTCTCTAACTCACCTCGTCCACTCAACACTGACAAAACTGAAGAACTCGGGACTCGCGACCCAACTCGTCGAGTCGTTCTTCCGACTCGCCGAGTTGCCGCCATGCAACTGATTTTTACTTGATTTTGTTTGAATCCAACACATACAATTGATAGATCTGGGTCAAATAAGCTGATTTACCACGTAAAGTTTCCAACTTTACGTGTACAACCTCATGAATAAGGGAAATAAGGCTAAAAGATGCACAAAATGGGTAGATCTATGGTTATCATGCAATATAACTCCAAAAAGACAATAGATCTGGGCTCTACAACACCCCAACATTCAGATCCATAGCTATTTCGACTTAATAAGACGTTCATGCAAGTGTAAGGCTTGGAACAAGCATCAACTAGCTCTTAGGAGAGCTCTAATGGAAGTTTAAAGCATATAACAAGATGGAACTCCGAAAATACCTCAATTAACTCTAATTTGGCCTTGGATCTTTGCACTACAACACTTCTCCTTGCTTCTTCCTTCTTCTCCTTCTTCACACCTTCACAAAATGGCACCAAAACACATATAAGCTCTTCAAGGGAGGTTTAAGGCTCTATCACTGCGTTCTCAGGGTGAGGGAGGCGAGAATGGGGGCTATAAGGTGGTATAAATAGTGAGCAACCCGGGGATTTTAGGGTTTCACCCAGACAGATGGACTCGCCGAGTCAGGGATATGGACTCGTCGAGTCCCCGGCTCACGCGTGCCCTCAGGCGCGACCCCACTCGGCGAGTCAGGCTAGAACTCGTTGAGTCCCTCTTGAAAACTCACTACTAATAAATCAACATACCGGGAACGGGTTGTTACACATAGTGTGCATACTTGGAGTATGGCATAACTATTGTTTAGAAAATAAAGTGTGCATGCTAGGAGCATGGGACAACTATTGTTTTATTCAAGTATTAAGTTGATTATATGAAACATTATACAATGAATAATGTGTAATCAATATGGTGATAAATAAAAGGTGGTTCTATTTATATTCAAAAGGGTTCTGAGACCATATTGGATTCAATTATTATTGTGTTTGACTTTGCATTTTTTGACTTCCAGAATTGCTAGGTTATTCTTACACGGATTAAATAACTTCCACCAAACAATTATCATGAACATTACCACATTAAAAAACAAGTTTATAAGTTCAAACTCGTCGAGTGCATGAACCAACTCGGCGAGTTGGATCGATCTGATCACTTTTTAGGCATGGACTCGCCGAGTCTCCTGATGGACTCGCCGAGTCTGATGATCAGACAGCAACAAATTCGTTTTTTCAGCTTCTACTGCAGGTATAACAAGAAAACAAGCCTAGGCTCTGATATCACTATTGGGTTATGAGCATTCTAACACTCCTAAGTGTACATGCAACCCTAAATACCTTGGATCTATGTTTTCTCTATTATACATGCAAATATGAACATCCAAGGTATTATCCTAATCTAGCATACAAAACTATCAATATAACAAGATAGAATACATACCTCTTTGATGTAGAATGTCTTCATGAAGCTTGAGTGCCTAGTGCCCCAAGTGTGACACCTCAAATGGTTCACACAACACCAAATACACTTGGAATAACTTGAGAGAATTCTACACTTCATGAAATCAGCTAGCCCTTTCTTACTCTCACTAGTGGCCGATTTTGATCAAGAATAAGATGTTTATATAGTTATACAATTAGGGTAAACCCTAATTGTCATGACTTTCCATTTCCTTGGATCCATGGGTTCAAATACACCATGGAGCATCCATGGAGCATCATATGGGTTTTGGCCCAACTAGATAATCCATGGAGCATTAGCCCACTATACAAGTATGGATGATTTACACAATCAACCCATATATTTAATTAGTCTTCTTTTGATCACTTAATTAATCCTAGATTAATTCTTGATCAATACTAATTAAATAATCTTATTATTCTTATTATTAATATACTAGAACTTATAATATATTAATAACCGTAAGTGTCTTATTTCCCTCATTATAGTCTATCCAAGTGCATGATGCCATGCAACCCAAATGGACCATGCCGGGTCGGGTCAAGTCTTACCAATTATAGTTATGGACTTAGACATTAATCCAACAGTCTCCCACTTGGATAAGTCTAAAACTATTATTGCATATGACTTCAGGAACCAACTGGCAATCGTAGCTCTCAAAAGCTTCTGTCGAACTCTGACCTTGTCGATAAACTCTGACCTTAGTCAATGACTTGTCCATTAGATAAAGGATCATATATTCCTCCATTCTAGATATCATATGGACTGAGACATGGATTATAATCATTCTCTCTGTCCATTTGTTGTTTCCCGGTTTCCGATTTATGACGACTGACTAATTGAACAAATCAAATCAGTCCTGGCCCGGCCGAGCACTTCCATTTGTCATCATCAAATCATCGAGGGGCCCACAGATATCGCTTTTATCCCGAAGATAAAAGGAATGGATAAACTTCGACTCATATGGCTTGTTCTACTACTTGTTGAATCATACACAAAGACACGTTTTATAACATCGAGTTACCAATGCGTTTTCGTGCAATCAATGTACTATCAACTCATAGTAACAACTCATATCTCTAGGTTTGAAGAATATAAGATATTATCGTCTCATGATCACTCGGGATAAAATCCATGAAGTGATTCCAATGAGCGCGGGTTGAATCCAATACTCAGAACTTATGAGCACTTGTGAGTGTTGTAACCCTTTGTCCAACACCTTAGACCTCTACAAGCCAACCCATGATAGTCTTAATTCATATCTACTTCCAACGTATGACCGACTGTGGATGGTTTGAATAACTTAGTCATTCCGGAAGAATAACCTAGTTTATTCGGGAAGTCAAAACATGCAAAGTGAAACACAATAATAATTGAATCCAATATGGTATCAAACCTATGAACATAAATAAAACACCTTTTATTTATCACCATATGATTACACGTTATTCATTATATACTGTTTCAGCTATCAACTTTATTTTTGAATTTAAAACAATAGTTTTCCCATGCTCCAAGCATGTACACTATGTTTTCTAAACACTAGTCATGCCATACACCAAGTATGCATACTATGTTTGTCTATGATCTTTACTTTCTGAACTAGATCAATTGACCATAACTTCAATGATTCTCTGTTCACACTCCCAAATCCTTACTGCAAATGCAAGAATTCCAAATTCATTCCATTTACTGAAATCTGTTAGATTCTAAACTTATATGCATTAATCCTCTTGTAATGATTATGCATAAATTCACAAGGACTTGGCAACAATCATTTACAGAGTATTCCAAAGGAGATCAACTCCTTGGAAACATCCTTCTTGCATTAAGTTTCCTAATCTTACACAGATTGAAATTTCTGACTTTGAAACATTTCCAGATTCAATTTGACTATCACTTCTGAACAAGAGTTGCCTCCTTACAGATTATGTCAATATGGTCCTTCCAGAATTATCACTATACTTCCAATTGTCCTTGAGAAACCAATCTTTGGTAAACCTTAGATTGTCCTCGACAATTGTTTAATCCTTTTAGTCATATCTAGTTCTAAACCTTTTCTCTTCTTAATGCCCCAGGCATTTGGAAACTTTTAGAAAGGATGAATATAGCACATGTAATCGAACCTGTATCCGAAGCATATGGGACACGATTCATGATGTCTCACATAAAGACTAAACCAGTCTTTTGCTATAACATTTCCATTTCTATTTGCCAAGTTCTCATAATTCAAATTATGAAAAGGGATGCCATAATCATAATCGAATTTTAGAACGCAAATAATGGACCCATATACAGAATTTCCTTATGTTGAGCCATTCCAACATGAAATTCATATATATCCTTGACTAAATGATTAAAACCTCACGATCTAAGCTTATAGATTTGAGATGAAGTATAATTTCCTCTCCCTTAATTATAGAAAAACAACCTTTCCAAATTGAAACATTTTGTTTTCTATAATTAACATTGCTAGCTTGCAATAATTATCATAATTATCATGTTCCCACTAACATGATGATTATTAGCATAACACTTTTGCTCCCACTAGCTTTGACATGTACTCAGAAAGCTCGACTTCTAGAAATCAATACTTTATTGACTTTCTTACCAAAGTTCAGATTTCTGATAATAGATTGTTTTGATAAGACTTTATCAAAAACATACACCTTCCCTTAGATAGCACACTTGTGTGTCTAAACAATTATGAAGAGGGATGCCGTAATCAGAATGCTTAGACCTTTTTGCCACTTCTCACAAGTCCAGGTTAGTGTGCCGGTAAACCACACACGCTCCACTAACGACTTTGAGAATGCAAACATCACAATTGCTATCTAGCTAAAATCTACTTAGTGAAAGTGTTTCCTCACCATCATTTTCATGAATCGGAGAGAAACCTTATGACACTTAGATTTATATGGTGTATGAGTTCCTACCCATATGAATTTGTCAAAACCATAATCACAAGACAAAGATAATGACAAATCCAAAACCATATGGATTGAACTCAATCTTAATTTCTTGCCACCTGGCAGCTCAAGGGCCTGCCATTGCTTCCAAGTTGTTGTGCAACCAATTGAGAACTCTAAGAACTCATATGCAAAGCCAACTTTAATTGGAATGGGCACAGAATTTTTCAACACGATAGGCTATAAACCTTAAGGCGTGTGCTAGTGAAGAACTTCAGGTTTTATTCTTGATTAGTTCTTGAGACTTTCAAGACCTTTAAGACTCCCACTGTCCTCTTGACATATAAGACTCTCTTGTCAGATATTCGAGGGATAGTGCAGATTCTTTATCAAGGCAAACACTTCACATAGTTGGCCTAAGTTGGTCTTTGTTTTATCCAAAACATCACAACTTACCAATTTCAAATGTACGAGAGTAGGAAACTTTTACTCTTACATTTGAAAAGTGTTTTTAAACCTTCTTTAAGACATGTCACTCAAATTACAATCTTGGAGTATGAGTCTAAGACTTGTATTGGAACGAAGTATGACTCAACTTCTTGATTTAACCACTTCAACAATTCAAGTTCCTCTTCTTAGTCATAAGAATGAACTAAGATTTTCCTTAGAGAACTAATTTTGATATGGTTTCTTAATCATTAAGATGATCAGTAAACTGATACTAAAGTACTCTCCCATCTTTTCAGATTTGAGAAACTTTTATCCTTCTGCCTAATTTGATTCTTCTTATCCGCTCTGCCATGCATTGGAACCTTTTCCAATGTCTCAAAGTTACACTTAAGCTTGTAAGTATAATCATATTTACTGAGCTTTAGTAAACTATGACAAATAGCCTTATATCTTTTGTGGTGGACTTAATCATTGCACATGACTATGTACTCGATCCCTTAGTCCATTACTTGACTCACACATCCATGTGAACAAGTAGTTAGTCTTAATTTTTCCAATACTTGAAAGTTCTCATTCATCATGTTATACAACTTGCATGATTCCAAGTCCCGGTCCAATTGAGACTTTGGATGATGAGAATCTTTCCTTATTTGGTAAATTTAGACATTACCACAAATGAAAGAATCAATTACATATTTCCACTCTTGCTATTAATGGAATCATATAAGCAACAATTTTTCCTCAAATGCCATTGTAAGGATATTTTAAAATAAATAAAATCAAAAAAATTTCTTTTATTTTAAAACTATGCGGAAAAACTTATCCTTACAATCCATATGAAAACTTGTTGTTATCTATTCCTAAGCAATACCTCATAACTCCTAAGAAGTAGCTCAAGAATCCGATCTTCAAACTACGCGATAGAAATCCATCTATGCGATCAGATTCAGCAGATTCTTTCTTTGAGTTCCTTTACTTTTCTTTGATTCCTAAAACATTACCATGTGACCCAGTCACATCATGTATCAAGAATCTCAGAATAGAAACTTAACAGAGTTAGATAGTCGACTTTACCTGAAGTAGAGTCAAACTTATTGACTTTAACATCCTTAGGTAAATTTGGCAGCTTCACAACTAATGACCCTTCCTTTGGCAATATAAACATATGGACCCTTTGATAATGGTACACGGGACTATTACAGACTTAGCCTTTTCACTTTACCATTTGGTCAACCGAGTTGACAATGGCCGATCCCTTTCCATTGAGAAGAGAATTTTTCTGGATTTCCTGTGTCACTATTGTCAATGTCCATCAAGTTTTGAGGAAGTTGATCTTAACAAATAGATAAGATCATTAAGGGTCTTGTCATAGTCTGTTTCATAGGTGTTCCAAAAGAACTCACTATGTGACTTAGAAAGTGATTGAACCACCAAATTTCTCAAGACTTTGACACCCAACTCTCCCGACTTGTCAATATGTGACTACATCTCCAAGATGTGACCACACCTAGACCTTTACTTGCCAATAGGGCTCGAGTGACCTTAAAATTTTTTAAGAACTTGTGGGTTGGGGAGAATAATTGGAGGAGGTGAATGAAGTATGATTTCCAAGGGACATCATCTTCATTTAGGAAATCTTGTTTCAAGAGATTTGGGAAGATCATAAATGTCTAAACCAGACATCTTTTGGGAGATATTCAAGATAGTTGATTTTAAAGTCCTTAATATGACACCCAATATGAAATATTAAGGCTAGGACCAAACAAAATATTTTATAACTTAGAAGAGGTATGCCGTAATCCAAGCTATAAAATATTTGAAGGTAGGTGAATGACGATTCACCAATTTCCACCAAGATAAACGAAATGTATTGTTAGGTTTTAATTGGATTTGAAACTCCTAGATCTTTGAGATTCATTGAACTGTTCAATGGCATGTTTCAATCTCGAGTGTGCCCTTCAGGTTTTGTGACTGGGATGCCGAGAATCACAAAACAAGGTGTGAAGTAACCATGCAAATTACTTGGTACCCTTAAGTGTTTACCCCTCAATAGATGTGCCGGTAAACCACACACGCTCCATCGATACTATGATAAACATTAAGCTACCCTTTGCCTACCTTGTTAAATACGAGTTAGTGTGCTGGTTAACCACACACGCTCCACTAACCGACTTAAACAAAGTGCAAAGTGTAATTTCATGGATTAGCACCTTATTCACATTTTCCTAAGTAACTAAGATTGGGTATTATTAAGAGTTTAGTTACTTAGTATTTATCATTAATACTTTTAATGAAGGGAGAATTATGGTCCTGTCAAACTCGTTCGGCTAACGACCCTCCACCAGTCAAGCAAGCGGTGGGTGAGAGTGAACACCCATTAAGTTGCCATTTTATAGGCAACAACCTTATACCCACCTTATAGACCGGCTTCGTGAATGAGTCGTACTAGCGGTAAGACTAACTTTACTCTTATACATACATATATATATATATATATATACATATATATATATATATATATATATATATATATATTATTAACTTATAATATTATAAAGTATAAGGGTTGAATTTTAACTTTTAAAATTCTAAGGGCTAACTTGGAATTAAAGTATTCATAAGATAAAACTTTACAAATTCCAAAACTTGAGGGCAAGTTTTGAAATTATTCAAAACTAATTAATTCCATAACTTATGTGTTTAAAGTAGTTTTAATCCAAAAACTCTTCAAGTTCCATAACTTATGGAAGACTTTAAACTAATAAAAGAATTAACTTTTCTTTATTTTTTATAACTTATGGAATTAATTAAGGTTACAATTTTACTCTTTAATGAAGTGACTCTTGAACTTTCATAACTTGAGGACAAGTTATGGAGTCATAAAAAAAATATTCAATGACATAAGACTCTTCATTTTGTAACCATTACCAACTTTTATGAGATTTATGAGTCTTTAATGTGACTCTTCATGTAACTTGAGGACAAGTTACACAAACACATTTTATACTCAACTCTTAGATTAAAATGGATTGAAAGCAACTATTTCAATTAACTTTTCTATTAATCTAAGCAACTCATAAGAACAAGATAATTCAAATCAAACTTTTTCATGTAATTAGTCTAAACCTTAAACTAATACAAAACATGAATCTATTGACAATTATCTTTGAAAATGGATTAGCATGAACATTACCACATTAAAAAACAAGTTTATAAGTTCAAAAACAACTTAGGGTAATGTTCCTAGTCCATTTCTAGCCAAAAACCTCGAAAATATGTTGTCTGGGGGTCCAACTCGTCGAGTGCATGAACCAACTCGGCGAGTTGGATCGATCTGGTCACTTTTTAGGCATGGACTCGCCGAGTCTCCTGATGGACTCGCCGAGTCTGATAATCAGACAGCAACAAATTCGTTTTTTCAGCTTCTACTGCAGGTATAACAAGAAAACAAGCCTAGGCTCTGATACCACTGTTGGGTTATGAGCATTCTAACACTACTAAGTGTACATGCAACCCTAAATACCTTGGATCTATGTTTTCTCTATTATACATGCAAATATGAACATCCAAGGTATTATCCTAATCTAGCATACAAAACTATCAATATAACAAGATAGAATACATACCTCTTTGATGTAGAATGTCTTCATGAAGCTTGAGTGCCTAGTGCCCCAAGTGTGACACCTCAAATGGTTCACACAACACCAAATACACTTGGAATAACTTGAGAGAATTCTACACTTCATGAAATCGGCTAGCCCTTTCTTACTCTCACTAGTGGCCGATTTTGATCAAGAATAAGATGTTTATATAGTTATACAATTAGGGTAAACCCTAATTGTCATGACTTTCCATTTCCTTGGATCCATGGGTTCAAATACACCATGGAGCATCATATGGGTTTTGGCCCAACTAGATAATCCATGGAGCATTAGCCCACTATACAAGTATGGATGATTTACACAATCAACCCATATATTTAATTAGTCTTCTTTTGATCACTTAATTAATCCTAGATTAATTCTTGATCAATACTAATTAAATAATCTTATTATTCTTATTATTAATATACTAGAACTTATAATATATTAATAACCATAAGTGTCTTATTTCCCTCATTATAGTCTATCCAAGTGCATGATGCCATGCAACCCAAATGGACCATGCCGGGTCGGGTCAAGTCTTAGCAATTATAGTTATGGACTTAGACATTAATCCAACAGTTAGAGCTCATTAATTTTATCAAAGGAGTAGAAGTTCTTATCAAACTCCCAGTTAGGAGACTCCGAAGTAAAAATGGATCAGAATTCACTAATTCCACCATTAAGAAATTTCTCATAGAAAAAGAAATTGACCACAACTTCTCAGCTCCTTACACTCCACAATAAAATGGCGTAGTCTAAAGATGCAATAGAACTCTCGTTGAAGTTGATCGATCCATGCTGAACTTCGCAAATCTACCACTCTATCTTTGGGCTGAAGCCATATCCACTGTCTGCTTCACTCAAAATCGAAGTATCATCAATCGACGCCTCAACATGACACCGTACGAAGCAATGAATGGTCGGAAGCTAACAATCTCGGTTTTGCATGTTTTCAAATGTAGGTGCTTCATCAAGAACAACCGTGATCAGTTTACCAAGTTCCAACCCAAAGCTGATGAGACCATCTTCCTTGGGTACTCCTCAAAATCGAAAGCTTATAGAGTTTTTAACCGGATAACTCGTGTTCTTGAAGAAAGCTTTGACATTACTTTTGATGACAACTTCATTCGAAATTTTGGCCCAACTCATATTATGGAGTCCGATGCTCCTCCACCAGGATGTCCAAATCCCCAAACAATTCTTGAAGTTGATTTTGAAACTCTCTTTGGTCCTTCCGAAACCGATCTTGATTCAAAATCTCAATCAAGACCACCTCTCATTCCAATCCCTACTTCGGAAGCCCCTGTCTCGCATAATGTATCCGATCCGATCCCAAGCCTCCCTCCATTTGATTCCGAACCATTTCAACCTTCTCAGGTTGAGGGGGAGAATACTCATCCATCTCTTGAATAAAATGTGGATGGATTCCAAGATACAACTGCTAATTTTGATGATTCCAATCCTCTCAACATTGATGAAAATGAAAACTTCTTTGAATTCCCTTCTGATGATGATGTCAATCTCTCTGGTTTAGAAGTTCAGGGGGAGCATCATCCTCACATTCAAACCATTCAGGGGAGAAAATCAATTCCACTGTTGATATCGGATCGACAGCTGCACAAGAACTCCGATGATTATATGTTTGGATAAAGGATCATCCTCCGAATCAAGTAATCGGTATAATGCTGGTGTACAGACTCGGTCTACTACAAGTATCCAAAATGAATGCCATTTTTCAGCATTTATATCCATGGTTGAACCCAAATCCATTAAGGAAGCATTGGAGCATGCTGACTGGATTACAGCCATGCAAGAAGAACTGGTAGAATTTGACCAAAATGAAGTTTGAACTCTCTAGCCTCCTCCTCAAAATCATCACATTTTCAGTACGATATGGGTATTTCGCAACAACTTATATGACTCATGAATTATTATACAAAATAAAGCAAGATTGGTGGCAAAAGGATTTACACAGATCGAAGGGATCGACTACGATGAGACCTTTTCTCCCGTTGTATGTCTTAAAGCCATCAGAATCTTCCTCGCTTATGCTGCTCATAAAAGCTTCAAAGTTTACAAAATGGATGTTAAGAGTGCCTTTCTTAACGGTGAACTTGACACTGAAGTTTACCTTCAACAGCCCCCCGGTTTTGTTAATCTCTCTTGATGAGATTAAAACTCAGATCGTTTAGATCTTTCACAGGTAAAGATGACGAACAAACAAATCAAACGCAATAGAATAAAGAACACAGAATAGAATCAAAGTAATGCTTATGATACAAATATAGTCACGCCTCAGCAGAGCTCGATGAATAACTTCCACTGTAGAGGCGAGCTAGGGTTTACAATACTTGTGTGAGGAAATAATAAAAGTGTTACTTGCAAAGGATGCATGCATGAACCTTAAATATTAAAACCCTAGTAGAAAAACATGCACGGTTGGACAGGCCCAAACCGGCAACCAAAATTGGGCTAAGGACAGAGCCCATGATGCAACACTATAAGCCCAACAATCTCCCCCTTTGCATCAAATGAGGCAAGAGATTATCTCTTCTGAGTTGGCTTCACAGTCTTTACCACCTTGAACAGTCGAGGGATGATTGCAAGAAGTGTCTGTCGAAATTGAATATACCATCAATGCATATCAGTAAACATCTTCTTGTCAGCTGTTGTGTTCTCATTACACCTCTGGATAATCTCTAGAATGTGCTCCAAGTAGGAGGTTGAAAACAGGTGCTTATCAATAAGAGAGAATGGGCATTTATGACCTTCGCCTCTGATAAACATCATAGTGTGGTACTTCGAATCAATCTTCCCTTTGACCATCAAGTTAACATCGCCAGCTCTTCCCATTGGTTTGATCGTCGTTCGCTTATGAATTACTGAGGCGATTTGTTGATCCATCTTTGCTACTTCGTGAACGTAGCATACAAGCATTAGCTTGATATGGTCAATGATCGGCTGATACTCCTGAGGATTTGACAGTAAGATGTTGTTGAGGAGTATCCAGTCGTGGGGATTGAGGTTCGGTAGATCAGCAAGAGTGAAGTTGTGAACCGAGCCTTCAGATCCTCGAGTCACTTTGAATTTCACATTAATGAACTTCCCTGCTGTATAGGGCTTCAATACCTTAACAGTTGTGATTTTCTGCGAACTCCAAGTCAAGTACTGGGTCTGGAGATGGGATGGAAACAGTTGAGTTGAAGTAGTGAAAGATGAATGCCTTTCGTGTGATTGGCATATAAAACTGCTCATCCTTTGAGTTTTCAAGCCCGAACGTCATCACAAGCTCAAGCCAAAGTGTACTTGGTCAATCAATAGCACACCTTTGGAGCGAATCAAGTGCCCACTCAGGAAAAACAAACTTTTTCTTTTCTAGGAGCTCGAATCAAGAGTCTGCTCAGAAAAAAAAATGGACTTCTTCTTTTCCAGGAGCTCCTTTTCCTTTTGCTTCTGCTCTAGCTCAGCCGTTTGTTTCTTGAGCTTCTCTTCAATCTCTTTATCAGAAGATTTTGTTTTCTTAAAAGGCTTAGCAGGATCCTTTTCATAAACATCCTCTTCATCATCAGTGTCATCCTCCCCAATTTTCTTTTTCTTCTAGTCTCTTTTACTGATCAAAGCTACATTAACCTTCGGTTCAGTGGATGACTTAGGCTTAGTAGGAGGTTGAGTTTTCGCTGCCTTTTCTCCCCCTTGTTTCGGTTGGACACCAGTCACCGGACCACCCTCAATTCGACTAAGGATGTCCAATGCAGGCTTGAGTTTATCAGCCAAATACCTGCGGATGGTAATGGTGATGATGGGATCATGGGCTTCAAGGAGGTGAAGCAAAATGGAGTGAACATCACTAGCAGAGCTTCATATAACCTCCCTCTAAGATTTCAAATCATTGAGCTCATCTGTTGCAGTGCGAAGCCTGAGGTTCTACATCTTTAGCTGAGAGGTTCTTTTTTCTAGCTCATCCATGATACAATTTTCCACAGCCAACTCTGCCTCCAGTTGGGTCAATCGATCATTGACATTATCATGCAAAGTGGCATTGGCAGCCTCAATTGCTTGTCGAGCAGCTTCAAGATCGGACCGTTCAGCTTGAAGAGAGCGCTGAAGGTTATCAACCGAAGCGTTCACGATTTAGGAATTCTTCTGAGCAGCCTCCTGCAAAGAATCTAAAAACAAGTGAGCCTCATAAATTAGTTTATCAACTTTTGCAATCGTTTCTTTGCACACCTTGGTGGAAGCCTCAACAGCTAGGGAGGCCCTTTGGCACTGGGAAGTGGAGGCATCAATGGCCTTGGCTGTAGCAGATAGGGAGGCATTGTGTTCTTGGACTACTGAGGAGAACAAAGCCTTTAAAGCAATGTCAGAGTAAGCACCGATGGAAGAGGAGGAATGCATCCGATCAAGTTTCTCATTGACTGCTTTGAGATGGCACTTGGTGATAGGAGCATCTTCTTCTTCATCACTTTGTACACGGTAAGGAATGAAATAAGTGGAATCAAATTCCAAGTCCTCACTGCCAAGAACTGGGGTGGTTTCAGTGGATTGGGTAGGTGATAATGGTTTTGTAGTGACAGGAGGTTCAGTTGTAACTAGTGGTTCGGTTGTAAATGGTGGTTCGGTTATAACTGGTGGTTCGGGTGCTGAAGAATGAACCCCCGTAGTGGTTGTGCTAGTGGTAGATTCTATGAAGATTTGATCAGGAATGGGAATAGAGGTTGGTGGTTGAGAGGTAGATATGGGAAAAAGTGGAGGGATGGAGATTGGTACAGACATGGGTGGATGAGAAGGGGGTTGGGAGCGAACAGGTATTTCTGCGGTAGGTGAGCAAGGCGGGGTTTCACCACGACCCGAAGCCTCCTCATCAGAACTTTCGCTTTCAGATTCTGAAGGAGCAGTAGATTTTTGTTTGGGAGGAACATACTCTAAGTCAGAATCGCTTGAGGATTGGAGTATGAGTCTCCGAGCGGACTTCTTCTATTGCTTCTGCTTAGGCTGTGAAGGAGCAGCCTAGTCTGACTTTCGCTTGTTGGGGGTTTGACCCTTGGCTGGTTTAGCGACATTCCCCTCTTTCTGTGTTTCGGTTTTCTTTCCCCTCTTGGCTAGCTAATCAGCCTCTTCAATGGAGCGAACCATGGCTGGTGTGAGTTCCCTTAGACCAGAAGAAGGAAGTTTCATGTATTGATGAACAACATTGCTTGCTTCAGATGCACAGGCAAGCATGGCATCAGGGATCGATCCAATGAAGGAAAACTTAATGGGATTAGTGATGATTATCTTTGTGGTGTGAAAGGTGGCGATCAAGGAGAGAAGAGAGTCCACCATGATTGGAACAAGGAGACGATCCATTACCCATTTGGGATGATGGACCAGTACCTTCCACAGGAGATCTCTGAGTGTCTTGATGAAGAAACCAAGCTTTGAACCAGTTGTTGCCAGATGATGGTTCCATAATCCAAAATTGATCCCGTGATATAGCCCATAAAGCACAGTCATAAATGACTTGCTTGCTCCATCTGATTCGGCGCTTCGCTCAGAGAGTCCTTTGAATAGGAGAGTAAAAAGGCCATTCCATTGAGGAGGAAGGAAGGACTTCTTGAACTTGGTAACGGTGGCTAGGGTTTCATTGTACCTCATTTGATAGAACATGGAGAACAATTGACCTGTAGTGATTGATTCAGGGTTTACTAAAGTTGGTTCCTGAGAGAGACCAATTAGGGCACAAAAGCAGTTCTTGGAGATAGAGGTCTTCTCATTGTGGATCTCCAAGTGAATCCTCTCAGCAACCTTGTCATAGTAAGCAGTTGAATAGGTGAATGAGAGGCAGGACATGGGAACAACTTCGACTTTGGACAAAGCATCAACAAGAGGCGAGTACTTAAGACATTCAACGACATACATCATGTAGGGTTCATAGATGATGGGAGTAAGATCAATGATCAGGTTTTGTTGAGGTCTAATTATGAGAAGGGTGGAGTGAACAGATGTGCCATGAATTGAAGAGGAGTCTGCTATTGTTGAAGCTTTGAGAGGAAGATGAACAGTAAGATGAATCGCCTTTATGCTTTGAGAGAGTTTTGGAAGTGCTAAAAGGGTAAACATCAGCGTGCCAAAACCTTTTATACGTACAAGTATGAGAGAGAGAAATTCAGCTTCTATCTTGGATTATTTCGAAAATTGCACCTTTTGACGGATGAACAGTTGTCATACCCGATGATGACGCAGGAAAGAGAAAGGACATTTCATTTTTACACGCCATTCCATAAAAAGCGCTTTTTCAAATCGTCAAAGCGATTAGATAACTACTGAGTCAGCCTTAACTTTATCACAAACGTCACCCCCATATTTCACATGAACCGTCTTTGCCTTTTAACTTTATCGAGCATTGTAATACTAGAAGAAACGAAGCTGGAACAATTAGGGCATCATTAATAGAACCAGATTTTGGAAAATCAAAGATTTTTGTGCATAGAGTGTAAAAAATAAAGAAATAAAGCAAACTTTTTGGTGATAATTTGTGATGTCTTGAAAAGAAATAAAGTAACTGATTCTGGGCACAAATCTCTTCCTTCAAAGTCAAGAGAGTCTTCAAAGTGCTTGTGTGGCTTCCCATGAAATAACAATCAAGTACTTTTTAAGAAGTATTGAAAGGCATCTTTTTAATTTAAAGCTATAAAGGCTGGCTTTTCGCTTCAATTCAGGATATCGATACTTGATATAAGACCGAAACTGAATGAAGTACTTGTGAGACCAATGTGATCTGTTGAACAAGTAGGTAGAGAAGATATTTATTGACTTGTGGATAAATGAGACATCTAAAAAAACTTAACTGGATCCTTGGGGAAGAAAAAATCTTGGTAATAGAAATTTTTAGAAGAATCACGCAAGATAAAAAGAGATTTAATAAAAAAAACTGTAACATAGCGATGTTGTACTGTCAATTCATTAAAGGTATTGAATTGTGGGTTTTACTCAGTACGTAGTGACACGAAACTAAGATCATTAACATAGATTTTTGTATAACCATAAACCTCAGTGGTAAATGTTGAGAGTCTCAAGGGTTACGTTGGTGAGATGAAGCGAAATGAAGAAAATTGATATAGGTGGTATAAGAAGCAAATGTACCTCTGCTATAAAAGAAGGACCAAGCAGAAAACTCTAAGCTCAATATGAGAAGAGTAAGATAGCTCATAATTAGAGTGAATGTAAACAGCCTAGTTTGGGAAAACATGATTTATATGTATCATGTTATTACGACTTCACTCAAAATCGAAAGAGGCTTTAGTCAACATGCAGCAGCATGCTGCTAGGGACACATAAGAAGTTTTATAGTAGAGAGAATATACCTGCTTGAGCTTCACCACCGGAAAAAAAAATTATACAAAGAAAAATATTAGAATAAAGTGAAATAAACGATATTTTTGTATTTTGTGAAAATTTTAAATAAAACGAAAACAAAAAAAAAATATTTTTGGGTTATAAAAAAAAATTAAACAGAGAAATATTTTTGGATTTTATGAAAATAAAAAAATAAACAAAAGAAACATAAAAGAGTATTAAAAAAATTTTACAAAAATACACCTAAAATGCCTTGTGATGAAAAAGAAACGAACGAGTTCAGAACAACCGAACCAGAAATAGACCGGGCGTTCGGTTTATTTCAGTTCTTGGTTGAGCCGAACCCGAAATAGACCGAACGTTCGGTTCATTTCGGTTCGCTCTATTTCGCTTCTTACCTTTATTGAAGCGAAGGCGATTTTGGTACAGATTCTACTTCCGTCATTCCAAGGCTTTGTGAAATTTTGTTGAAACTTGCTTCAGGCAAAGCCTTAGTGAATATATCTGCCAGTTGATTAGTCGTCCTTACGAAGTGAATCTCTATGTTGCCATCTTCCACGTGATCTTTGATAAAGTGATACCTCAGTGCTATGTGCTTTGTCTTCAAGTGTTGCACTGGGTTATGACAAATCCTAATTGCACTTTTAGAGTAACAATATAGTGGGACTTTCTTCATATTCAGCCCATAATCTCTAAGTTGACTCTGTATCCATACAACCTGAGATGTGCATGAAGCAGCAACAATGTATTCAGCTTCTACGGTGGAGAGAGAAACACAGGTTTGTTTCTTCGACTGCCAGGTGACCAATTTGCCATCGAGAAATTGGCATCCTCCAGTGGTACTTTTGCGATCTAATCCATAGCCACCAAAGTCAACATCTGAGAATGCTTGAACAAAGAACCCTGAGTTTGCTGGATACCATAGATCGAGAGAGGAGGTTTGCTTTAGATAGCGAAAAATATTCTTCACAGCTAGCATGTGAGGTTCACGTGGGTTAGCCTGGAATCTAGCATAGTAACAGACTGAGAACACGATGTCAGGTCTTCTGGCTGTTAGGTACATTAATGACCTAATCATTTGACGATAGAGCGTCATGTCAGCGGCTGACTTCTCCAACGATGGTGTAAGCTTTGTCCTAAAAGCCATTGGAACTTTCACTTTGGAGTCTCCCATCATGCCCAACTTAGCAAGCAGTGTCTTGGTGTATGCCTACTGATTGATAAAAATGCCTTCGGGTCCCTGTCTAATGTTTAAGCCAAGGAAAAAGTTAATTGGACCCATTGAGCTCATCTCAAATTTAGTTTCCATCAACTTCTTGAATTCAACTGTTAAGTTGGGATTCGTGGAGCCGAAGATGATGTCATCAACATAAATTTGGAATATCATAAGGTGGTTACCCTCTCTCTTACGAAAGAAGGTTGGGTCAACCGAACCTTGTTTGAATTTAGACATTTTTAAGAATCGATTGAGAGTTTCATACCATGCTCTAGGAGCGTGCTTTAGGCCGTATACCGCTTTGTCTAGGATGTAACAGTGATCTGCATACTTCTCGTTCATGAAGCCTGGCGGTTGCTCAACATACACAGTTTCTTCGAGTTCTCCGTTGAGAAAGGAACACTTGACGTCCATCTGATAAACTTCAAAGTTTTTGTGTGCAGCATAGGCAAGAAAGATTCAAACTGACTCTAGTCTTGCAAATGGAGCGAAGGTTTCTTCGTAATCAATACCTTCCACTTGGCAGTAGCCTTTCACTACCAACCGAGCTTTGTTACGAATCACGTTCCCCTCCTTATCCATCTTATTTCTGAAAACCCACTTGAGACCGAAAATTGAAGCATCTTTTGGTGTTGGAATAAGACGGCAAACTTTGTTTCTTTCAAACTCATTTAATTTATCTTACATGGATTGGACCCAGTCAGAATGGTCAAGAGCTGTATTAACAGTCTTCGACTCAACTTTGGAAACAAAAGAACTGAATATGCAAAATTCCACTTGAGAAAATAGTGCAACTTGTTTCGCTTTGATCCGTGATCGTCTTAAAACTTTTTCTAAAGATTCCTCAATAATTTGACTTTGAGGCTGGTCTTTGGTCTATTTAACAAGTGGTGGGTAGTTAGGATCACAAGAGGGATCCAATTCTGCATTGATCTCTTCTTCCAATTCAGATAGAGTATCATCATCATTGGCATGTGTACTCTCCCCCTTGAATGATGATAGGAGTTCAACATTTGGATCAGAGTGTTCCCCTTCGTTTGGACTTTCAGTTGAGCTGGATGACTGAGGTGTTGAATCCTCCCCTTGAATGAAGAACCTTGATCTTGTTGTAGATACGGACCCTCCCCCTGGACAGAAGGACGTTTATTGGAAGGTTCACTTAAGACTGGCCTCTCGGTTGCTTTAGGTTAATCAACAGCCATCTTTTGTGCAGCATCATCAATGACTTGCTTGAGACTGTCAACTTTATTGTCTTTCGCCTTTGATTTAGAATCGATTTCCATTTGAGGCTCATCAAAAAGAAGCATATATTGCTCAAAAAGATTTGAAATAGAAGCTGTAACTTTACTGGTCTTTGGAAATATTTATTGTATTGCATCTTTGGTTGTCTTCATCTTCTTAACATAGCTATCGTTAAAAGTGACATAGTATGTTTCTTCAATCTTCTTAGAGGACTTGTTTAGAACTCTATATGCCTTAGAGTGCAAAGAGTAACCTAAGAATATGCCTTCATCTGCCTTAGCATCAAACATGTTTCGATTATCTTTAGAGTTGAAGACGAAGCATCTTGAACCGAACACATGAAAGAATTTCACATTCGGTTTGCGATTGTTCAAGATCTCGTAAGGAGTGATAGAGAATCTCTTGTTTAGATATGATCTATTCTGAGTATAACAAGCAGTAGCAATTGCATCAGCCCAGAAATATAAAGGGAGGGAAGCGAAGCATAACATCGTTCGGGTTGCTTCACACAGAGATCGATTTCTCTGTTCAACGATTCCATTCTGCTATGGAGCATATGTGTGACAACCTTATATTTTTCCAAAGCAATGTAGCACTCAAAAGTCAAAAACAACGAAACTATTTGGAATCAATGGAATTAACCTCAAAAATAAAATGTTCAAAAATCTAAATTTGGGATCCATCAAATGATAGGTATTGTGCCAAGGTTTCCAAAAACATAAAAAACATTCAAAACCGAGTTATAATGAAAAGATTACGACCACTCAAATATTCACGACACACCCGGTAAGACATTATTAAACGTAAAAAGAGAAATTTCAATAAAATGCATTTTAACCTTAAGTACCTAAACGAAAGTCGTAGATTACGTTAAACGGCGAACGTGCAAAAAAGATCGCCCAAATCGGACCTCGAATGTAGAAGTTACGAATTTTCTAAGTTTCGTAATAGGAGTAGAGAGCTAAAAACTCGAATTGAAGATCGAACGATATTTAGCTAATGCAACCTAAACGAGAGTTGAAGGTCTCCACAACAGGAGTAAGATGATAAAAAAGAAAAACGAAAACAGACATCGAATAAAGAAACTATGAATTTTTAACGGACTGTAGTAGTCTCGGCCTATTAAAAACATAATATTAAAAATAAAGTCAAAACTAGTCGACGGAGTCTAAATGAAACTTGTAGAGCATAGTCTCACCTATGCGTGGATATAAAGAACGCGAAAAAAGGAGCCCGTACGCAAAAGTTACGGAATTTAGAAGATTGAAGCTAGGATTACGCCCAACGTAATTCAAGAGTACACCCAACATACTCAGGTGCAGGGTCGAATCCCATCGGCTGCAAGCTCTACGCCTAGCTAGACCCGAGTCATAAGCCATGATGCAAAGTTAAGCCCAACATAACAGAAGAACGCCCAGCGTACTTCGGTGGTACGCCCAGCATACTCGCTCCCTCATCCCTATAAATAGAAAGCATAGACTCCGGATTTTGGACACTTTTTCTCAAACTCTCACTCACTCTCACACACTTGTAAGCACCAGAGGCCATCCCGAAAACCCTAGTTCCCTACCCGAGCCCCCGACGAAGGTTTTACGCTACCGATATCCCCGAGAAGCTCGAAGATGCAACTTTCCGCAGTTGAAGTCCGACAACCCCAGTTCCATACTTTCTGAAAAACTATACTGGGTATAGTTTGCGAGTTATTCATACATTCTTACGTATACATATTGAAAAACGAAATACTTTCACCTAAAGTAAAACAAAGACTTTCTTAACGTGAATCTGTTTATACTAAGTGATAAGAGATATTCAACTTCAACGTACTTTCTAGTATGCATTTCTAGTCTTGTATTATAAACCATAATCTCTTGGAGGGAGAGTGTGATACTTGTGTATGGATCCATACGGGATTGACAACCCCACACCTAAATTGTTAGCTACAGTTAGACTGACAGGTTTGGGGTGACAAATGTCATAACACTACAACACCTGAAGAATGTTGTTACAGGCAGTCTGTGTCAACAGTATGGTTATAAGACTCACACAAATGTATAAAAGCAAGTTTGATTTACGAGACTCATAAATGCATTCAGTATTTACTTTATTTTGAGCACAAAATTTATCTTTGTCATTTAAGTACGAAAGATACTAACGCCCTCCAACTTTGGCAACTTTTCAAACTATATGTGGAAAATATTGGATTTTCTGGAAACTACGTTCATCTAATTTCTTCCAAAATGACATACTTTTTAAATACAAAAACACTTATGAACTCACCAACTTTATTGTTGACACTTTTTCGAAACAACTTGTATTTCTCAGAAAATCGGTAATACAGGTAATTACCAGCTTTTGAGAGAAGGAACACTATGGCATTTATTATCAAACATTTTAAACCATCTTATTGTAATATTCTTTTGGAAACATGTATAACGCAGCAATGTACGTTTTTATTATATATATGCTGGTTGTGTTACTTTCTTTACAATATTCAATTGTTATGATACTCCGTGAAATCACCCACCCCGAACGTTTCTGCCATTCTGGTTTGGGGGTGTGACAGATTGGTATCAGAGCATTGTTTATAGTGAACTAAGTATATCGAACCACATAAGATATACAAACTATAAATTCAAAAGGGGACCAAAAACCCTCTTACAACACATTTTCATAAACGACATATTTTCCTTTTAAAAAATATACATTTTTACACGCATGCATCGGTCTCATATCATAACAAAGTTTTCTAAAAAGTACTAAGGCGAGTTGCGACGCTATGATTGGGCCTCGAGGTATGTAATCAAATCGAGAATAAATATAATCTGATCAACTATATTTATCCTGGATTTGACCAATGTACGTCGAGGAATGGTCGTAGTGGACAACAAGTCAAGAACTTACCAAATAAAAATTAAAAAAAAAATTGCAATTTTGAAATTCTATAGGAGTATTATTATAAAATATAAGGAAAATAAAACTTGCACACCACAATATATAGCTAAACTTAGGATGTCGTTAAATAGAAATTTCTTTTCTTATAAAATTCTTATACCTCTATCCTAGTACTGACAAAATTGTCGGATTCCATATACCGGGAGATCCCTACTACCCAAACCAAGGTAACGGTGGATGGATAGAAAAAGACCCAGAAGAAGACCCAGTGGAAACCGAAGTCGAAGTCGGAGAGGAATTCGAAGTCGAAGTCAGAGAGGAATACGAAGTCGATGAGGAAGTCGAAGAGGAAGAAGAGCCTATAGAGGAGGAAGAGGAAGTTACGAATGGAATAGACTCCGAGCCGGAAGTGATCAACCCTCCCGCTCCTCGTTCTCCCAAAGTTAGAATGGGTTACCAGCCTCCCATTCCCATTTGGGGAAGCCATCTCTACTATTGGAGCCGTGAACAAGGTGTACACCCTCCCTTCGGTATGTGTCGGGAGTTTTACAATGTCAGTGTGGGAGGCTCAGCCGATCGAGCGCTTCCCGTCCTTGCGGTCCAAATAGCCACCCAGACCTACCAGTCGGACATGCAAGCGGCGCGGCCAGAATTCGTGAGGTAAATGCTACTGCACAGGGTAACGCGGTAGACATCCGTCATCTGGATGAACTACACAAAGATACCCAACTCCGCACAGGGACGCTTCAAAGCCAAATGGAGGCAGCACTTGCAGAAATAAGAGAGATGAAGGAACAACAAGCGGTTCTTGAGAGACGTTTAATGGGAGTCAAACAATCGGATGCAGAATCTAGCTCAAAACGCACAACACGCTGCAAGTAGGACTTGCCCAACTCCAACAATTTTGATATAGAATAGGACCTCGGATAAAGTTTTTCTTATTTTCTTTAAACTTGTAATCGGAGACCTCTAGATAGGTTAAAATTTTCCTAAACATGAAGCATAATGTAACGCACCGTATGTGTGACATATATATATATATATATATATATATATATATATATATATATATATATATATATATATGAAGTATGTCTTTATATACCTCTCGAAACTCATCAGATTATTTAAATTGCTATATCTACTTTGAAACCATTAACTAATATCAAAACAAATTACAAGATATGACTAACCCTCTAGTGCACTATTTTCAATTCATTAGAAACTTATAGTCTTTATTACTATTTCTCTACTAGAACATGCCTCCTCGTAGATCATCGCGCAGAAACTCAGCTCCAACACCACCTCCACCACCCCCTCCAACTATGGATACAGCAATGTTCCAAGCTGCTATAACAGCCGCTGTAACTGCAGTGATGGCACAAATCAGTAACAATGGGTCAGGATAAGGAATAAACAGCTCTACAAATGGCCAAAACCAGGGTCATACCGGGGAATGTACTTACAAGGACTTCACCTAAGCAAACCTATTCCCTTTAGTGGAACTGAGGGAGTAATGGCTCTATCCCAATGGATAGAGAAAACGGAAGCTGTGTTCAAGATTTGCGCGTGCCCCGAAGAAAGCAAAGTAAAATTCGCCGATTATACTTTCTCTAAACGAGCCCTAACGTGGTGGAACGGCCACGCCAAGGCACTAACCCTATCGGTGGCGAACTCCATGGGTTCGGAAAACCTGAAACGAATGCTCCTACGAGAATACTGCCCCAGAGGCGAGATTCAGAAGCTCGAATAGGAACTGTGGGGCCTCACGATTGTAGGCTCGGACATCGCAGGCTATACCAACAGATTTAGTGATTTGATAATACTTTGCCCAGGAATGATGATCCTGGAAAGCCAAAAGGTGGAAAGGTATATCTGGGGACTATCACCCCAACTTCGAGGGAGTGTGTTAGCTTCCAAACCCACGACGTTCGACAGCGCCAAGGAATTGGCACAATCTCTCGTCGATCATGGTGTCTGTCAGAGTGTCACGACCTTCATCACCGAACCAACCAAAGGAAGAAACAACAACGACAACAATGCCAACAACAACAGCAAGAAGAAGTTCTGGAACAAGAGGAAAGGTCAAACTTTTCAAGAACCTTCAAAGAAACAAATGGTAGCAGTCCATGCCGCTACTACCCCCACTACAACCCCTGCTACCCCTGCACCAGCAAAGCAATATGCTGGAAACCTGCCAAAGTGCAACAAATGCAATTACCACCACCACAGTAACTGCCATGAAATGCACTGTAAAAACTGCGACAAGAAAGGGCACACTGCCCGTTTCTGTAAGGCACCGGTGCGACCAATCACTCAAGTTCCTAGTACTGGAGTAAGCCAGGCATGTTATGGGTGTGGAGAAATTGGGCACTTCAAGAGGGATTGCCCCAAGGCAAGGAATGCTGGCGGTGTTGGAAGAGTGCTGGCAATAGGACAAAATGAAGCAATAGCGGACCCCACGGTGGTTACGGGTACATTTCCCCTCGACAACATTTATGCATGCATACTCTTTGACTACGGTGCGGATAGAAGTTTTGTGAGTCATAAATTCAAACACCTACTTAATCAAAAACCCCAACCACTCAATAAAATATTCACTATAGAAATGGAAAATAGTAAAACGGAAAGCGCAAGTGATATATACGTAGGATGCACATTATATTTAAACGAGCACTTGTTTCAAATCGACCTTATGCCCATTTCAATAAGAAGTTTCGATGTCATCATCGGTATGGACTGGTTAAGCCTTCACCATGCCGGTATACTTTGTCATGAAAGGGTCGTTCTCCTCAATCTGCCAAACAGCGAAACTCTTGTCATTTATGGTGACAAACCGAGTACAAATTTACAAATCATTTCCTGTGTTAAAGCACAAAAATATCTTTGCACGGAATATCATGCCTTTCTAGCCCACGTAGTATACAAGAAACGAGAATCGAAGAACATTAAGGATATTCCGGAAGTCTGCAACTTCCCAGACATCTTTCCAGAAGATCTTCCAAGGATCCCACCAGAACGCCAAGTCAAGTTTAGAATCGACTTAATTCCCAGAGCTACTCCAGTAGCAAAATCGCCGTACCGTCTAGCCCCGGCCGAGATGCAGGAACTGTCCAGCCAACTAAACGAGCCGCTGAGTAAAGGCTTTATCAGACAAAGCTTCTCAACTTGGGGAGAACCGGTCCTATTTGTGAAGAAGAAGGACGGATCCTTTCGCATGTGCATCGATTACCGAGAGCTGAACAAACTCACGATCAAGAATCGATTTCCCCTACCAAGCATAGATGATTTGTTCGATCAACTACAAGGAGCAAGCTACTTCTCAAAGATCGACCTAAGATCTTGTTATCACCAACGGCGAGTACTGGAAGGAGACATCCCCAAAACGGCATTCCGAACACGTTATGGTCACTACGAGTTTGTAGTGATGCCCTTCGGATTGACAAATGCACCAGCGGTCTTCATGGACTTGATGAACCGAGTATGTCGTCCCTTCCTGGATAAATTAGTAATCGTGTTCATAGATGATATACTCATCTATTCAAGAAGCCAGGAAGAACATAGCCAACACCTCCGCCAAGTTTTGGAAACATTGAGGGTAGAGAAGCTATACGCAAAATTTTCAAAGTGCGAGTTTTGGATTCGGGAAGTAGATTTCCTAGGTCACGTAGTAAGAAAAGAGGGGATACACGTGGATCCTTCCAAGATCAAGGAAATTGAGAGTTGGATGACTCCAAGAACCCCAACAGAAATCCGACAATTTTTGGGACTCGTCGGATATTACCGAAGGTTCATACAAAACTTTTGGAAGATTGCCAAGCCACTTACCACCCTAACTCAGAAGAGGGTGACCTTCGACTGGGAGAAAAACAAAAACATCGTGTTTCAGACACTAAAGCGAGCCTTATGTAGTGCGCCCATCCTAACCTTGCCAGAAGGAATAGAGGACTTCGTGGTCTATTGTGATGCGTCAAACCAAGGACTTCGGTGTGTCCTGATGCAACGAGGGAAGTTCATCGCCTACGCCTCAAGACAACTAAATACGCACGAAGTAAACTACACGACGCACGATATTGAGCTAGGAGTAGTCATTTTCGCTCTAAAGATATGGAGGCACTATCTCTACGGCACGAAAGGTACAATCTTCACTGATCATAAAAGCCTCCAGCATATCCTCAACCAGAAAGAACTTAACATGAGACAGAGATGATGGGTAGAACTACTAAGTGATTACGAATGCGAAATTCAATATCATCCCGGAAAGGCTAATGTAGTGGCTGATGCACTCAGCCGAAAGGAATACTTGGGCCGCCGAGTGAAGTCTCTAACTATGACAATCCATTCACACCTGTCCATGCAAATCAAGGAAGCCCAAATAGAAGCCTTGAAATCCGAAAATGTGACAAGGGAAGCCTTAAGGGGAATGGATAAGAATCTTGAAGTAAAGAGTAATGGAGTTCTTTACTTCATGGATCGAATCTGGACACTAAAGTTTTGGCGGATTCAGAGAAATCGTCATGAACGAAGCCCATAAGACACGATACTCCATACATCCCGGCTCCGATAAGATGTATTTGGACCTCAAGAAACTGTACTGGTGGCCGAACATGAAAGCCGAAATTGCTACCTACGTGAGCAAATGTCTGACGTGCGCCAAAGTCAAGGTGGAATACCAGAAGCCCTCGGGATTGTTACAACAACCAGAAATACCCGAATGGAAATGGGAGCGGATAACCATGGATTTCATAACCAAATTACCCAAAATGGCAAACGGACTCGACACCATCTGGGTGATCATCGATAGGTTAACTAAATCCGCACACTTCCTACCGATCAAACAGACGGATAAACTGGAGAAGCTAACTAGAACATACCCCAGGGAGATTGTACGATTACATGGTGTGACAATATCCATTATCTCGGACTGAGACAGTAGATTCACCTCAAGGTTTTGGCAGTCGCTACAAAGATCTCTAGGCAAGAGACTTGACATGAGTACTACGTATCACCCACAAACCGACGGCCAGAGTGAGAGAACCATACAAACCCTAGAAGATATGATGAGAGCTTGCGTAATCGGTTTTGGCAAGGCATGGGACACCCATTTACCATTGGTTGAGTTTTCGTACAACAATAGCTACCACACTAGCATCAAGGCTACCTCGTTCGAAGCCCTCTATGGCCGTATGTAACAATTGGTAAAAATTGGCCTGAGTTCCACAGTCAAATCACCGCGAACCACTATGTATTATTGACCAATTGTGTGTAATTTTATGTTTATAAAGTATATTAAATATATCATATTTATAAATTCTTTTAGAACGTCTTAAGCTAATCAAATCTTCCATCGTTGAAGATCAAAAAAAAACACCAAAAGTTTGATTTAATTGTTACTTTAAAAATATTTTTTTTTGCATCAATTATATCTGAGAGTTATGGATAATATATTTTAATAAATTATGTTCCCCCGACTTCGTGTATATAAAGAACATCCAAAGCGGAGGTCGTATGAGAAAGTTACGTCTCGTTGGAGTTACAAAAATCAGTATTTATCTTATTTTCCTGAAACGATCCGTACATTGCTTCCTTTAGGATAACTACGAGTCTCATAAATTATTTCTGAGCATGTTTTTGAACTCAGGATATGGCCTATTATTTTAACATAATTTTATTATATTTTTAACCTCGACCAAAAATAGATTTGTAAAAATTTGTCGAATCCGAACCAATTAATCACGAAACTTTAAACGTAAGTTCACGAAGTTTGGTATATCAGAATTGAGTTCCGTCTACGTTTTTGGAATCACCACGACAAGGACAATCAAGAAATAGTTTCATAGAAATATTACGGGGTCGAGATTGATGGCACAAGAATCGGAAATCAAAGACTACATTACAAAATAAACAAATAAATAATTAAGTAAAATATATATTAATTGATTTTGCATCTAATATCTTTCAAAATATGATTTCTTGTACAAACACCATCATTCACGATCTACAAGGATCTTTGCAAAATCAGGTTTGTATTATTTTATTTTCAAATCACATCTCTAAAATTTGTTGTCCTCCTCTCTCTCGTTCTTGGATACCACCGGTAAGGGAAGAAGAACAGGTGGCTACCACCGTCTCCAACCCTTCGGATCACCGGAGAAAGAGGCAATACCTCTCCTTTCCCTTCCTTTGCTTCGTCCAACACCATCTGAAAGATTGATGCTACTAACCTTCATTCTCCAAATTGCTGCCAAGAAACACATCTGAGGTGTGTCGATTTCCGGTGGAAACAAGGAGGTAATTTAAATATACCCGGTGGTTCGTCTTAAGAACGAGGAACGTCATGTAACAAATTTCACGACAAGAATCGCACCTTGAGCCTCATTCACGCTTCGAATGTGAGTTTCTATGGCCCCTCTTTTACTATTTTAATATTTTGGGGGAGAATATATGTGTCTATTAAAGTTTGATGATTTTCAAGTTTTATACGCAAAATAACATCATACTTTGTATTTGTCAAACGTTTATGAAGTAGCAATCTAAAAATGTGATAAATCACTAGCAAATCTATTAAGTTAAAATAGATTGTTATAAGTGGATATACTTTATGTGAAATATGAATATAATTATTAAGAAAAATCACAAGATTATAAGTAGATTGCTATAATTACACAAGTGGATATTATAAGTCACACGAATGATGATTGTATATGTATAAGTTAAAGTATCTAATGGATGCACGGAAATGTATAAAAATGATCAGAATTTATTATTCGTGTATAAAGTGAAAGTAAATTTTCATAATTGATGGAATGATTAAATTCATGGAATTATATGATTATTAGTTGAAAATATATATAAGGTTATGTATAAATGAATTGAGAATTTATTAATAAATTTTTATATTAATTATAACAACATAACTTCAATATACTAGGTTATTTATTCTTATCGCAATAAATAACATGATCGACTTCAGGAATTAAGATTCATTATATACGAAATAAGCACTTGTTGAGTATTGTATCTAAAGACTTTATCTTTATCCCAAATCAAATGTATTAAAAATATTCTCGCATAATTTATATAAAATATGGGGAATGTAGATTTACAGTCGATCCAAACTTGGATAAATTCAAAAATTAGCTATTATGCTAGCACGGCATCGAAACCGTATCTAGTATGATAAATTCTTGAAGTTATAAGAATTTCAGTTATTGTTTTCCTAAACGATGAATAATGTTACATATCCGGTGAATTTAGAATGGATGATATACGTTTATCATACCTATTCCAGATAGGTTTATCATACCTATTCCATATATTCCATATAGGTTCATCATACCTATTCCATGTAGGTTCATCATACCTACTCCGTATATTCCATATAGGTTTATCATACCTATTCCATATAGGTTCATCATACCTATTCTATAGGTTTATCATACCTATTCCGAATACCATATCCAATACGTTTGAGTTTCCATTATAAACTATTCTGGGTTTCACGAAAGCTAAGATCTCAATACTTAGTAGAAACTCTCCAATATATAATCGTTAATCCTCGAGGGAACGACTAACGTCGGGTGTAAGTGTCATATTATTGATCTTATACGGTACGACCGCCCGCCTGGAGTTGGTAGCTACAACTACATCTGACGAGATGAATTTTGGCACTGACGTTAGCATTATCGAAACATTACCACGTGTTACAACGGGGTGAATGACTTTAACATGCGCGCCTTATTATGGTGTCGGTGCATTTATAAAGTACAGTGTCACGAGTTCGGTTATGATTTCATTATAAAATCCTAGTTTTGTTTCGTTACCGTATAGAATCGATATTGGATTTATATGAGGTTTATGTTCACTCATTCCAGTTGAAAGAAACTGTATTTAGTGGGATATCTTGTGACTCAAAGCGATAAATGTCAATACCAACAATTAAGTTATATAACGCTTAATTAATATCATGACACGACTCGACAAGATTTATTAACTTACATAAAATAAGTTATTTATATAAATCATTTTTTATAAGAAAATACAATGTTTACGTGGGAGTAGTTTGCCTCATCGATTAAGTGACGGTTTTCAATTGTAGTCAGATAATACTTTATTATTGCCACAACACGATTTTACAAAGTTCATAAATTAAAGTCTTGTGAGTTTTTCATATAACTGATACAAATTCTTATATAAGGTTTCAAGAGTAAAGTCGGTTATTTTACGTTCTCACAAAGAGTAACATTTCCTATTTTTATATAATTTGATATTCAAAATCTTTATATAAAAATGCATTTTGATATAAGTCTGGATTACTTATATGTATTTTCCAACTTTTGTGCATTTGGATTTGAACAAATGGTATTTATGAATGAGTCATAACACATTTTTATAATTCAGTTATTTTACACTTTTAATAGAAAAGTCAATATTTATAAAAGTTGGCCAACTAGCTAAATTTTATCAAACACTTTTGGTTATATAAATACTCTGTGTCAAAACCTGTAGAACTCACCAACAATTTTGTTGACGTATTTTAATGCATGTATTCTCAGGTTATTTAGCAGGTTGGAAGTGTTCGCTCAGAAGACTCTCCGTTAGTTATATTATATATTTGTAAACGCCGGATTGGTAGGCGTGTGTCACGATTTAGCAATAGTCATTGTCAATGTGATTTCTATTTCATTAATAATAGAAGATTATATTTGTATTGTTCAATGTATGTTTAATAACTGTGATTACTGATTTACGTCGCGTACCTCGGCGTTTCCGCCGGCGGCCGAGGGTGTGACAGATTGGTATCAGAGCTATTGGCTATAGTGAAATAGTACTTTCTTAGGAAAGCGCGTCTATAGCCTAGGACTTACTCTCTGAGGTTAAATATATTCCTTAACCCACAAATATAGAGTTATGCATATATAAACTCGAACCCTTGAATGCCAATACAATGCAAGGTTTTAGGTCAAACACCTTAGCTAAGTTGGTTGTACCTGGGCCGAACCACAACTAGACGTAGAATGATCACCTATGTTTAATTATGGTTAGACCGATGAACAATCAAGCTTAGATTCGGATTTTGGTACACCAAAACGCTTGGAATCCATAATATTTAAAGAAAACCGCAGTTCGAAACACTTAAGAACACTTAAAGACTTTAGTGAACACTTTACGAATATTTGGCAAACATTTACCATAAATGCTCATGGTATTGTAACTATTACAAATATAAATCATGTCCGAAGTTTATCTCGAAATGCTAATTACTCAACTATAATATCCTATGAATACTTATGTTAGACCATGTAGGAATACCTTGCAAAATATATGCACCTTTGGAAATCATTTCAAATTCGGTTTAGGTATTGAATTAGCCCATTTTGTTTTGATTGTGAATCGTGCGACTTATAATTGAACGATCCAAGTTCAAAAGAAGGATACTTAGATGTACTCTTTGTCTTTCATGCCATTTTCGAAGGATAATATAGCGGAATCAATGAAATCAAGAAACTAGAAAGTTGTTAAATATCTTGCCTAGTTCCAAAACATCTCGATTCAAAAGAATCATAACTTCAAAACTTGAGGTAGGATCAAAACATCAAGTGGAAGTTGAGTCCTCATGTAACATCTTCTTCGTAAATTTGCACAACTTGTCCCAATACTTGGTGGTTTCTTTTCACTCGTTCCATTTGTAAATTTCACCCTTGTTAGTATTGTAAAAGTTTGCTGCATCTAATACTCATAGTAGAGTCAATCTTGGGTAAACCCATGATAATTCTATACGTTTGACATAATTTTAGCACTATCATTTATATATACGTCGATATTTTCACGCGACTAATTTTCCCCCTTGAGCAAATTGTAATGAGAAAAAAATATGTCTCACAAGAGACCAGTCAGTGAGCTTCGAACATTAGCACAATCGCTAAACGCAACTATGATCGAAATAATGAATCGAACAACTTGTATTTAACATCTTGGTCACTTACAAAGTCAACAGGAACAAAGACTTGGTACAAGGTAGATCTCGTAAGCAACAAACATGGAAGTAATAGTGACGTCAACCTAAATCCTTCTACGGCATTGAATGGATTGTAGGAATGAATACCTGGAGCAAAAAGATGGAATCAATATTTCATGTCAGCTCTTGTGTAGAAAGCTAACGTGATTAGTTGTCACCTACACTTTTAAAGGCACAAATCTTACGGAGTAGAACTATTATTTGTAAATTGTGGGCATCGACTCTGCTTATGCCACGACTTGAGAAGCACCACATGTGATGCTCATGGAAGTGAGGTATAGAAATTAGAACAAGCACTAGTTAAAGTAAAGCTTGTTATGAAGATGGTGAAACTGCCCAATGCTAAAGAACCAATAGGTAACAACTCGAGTCAAAGTAATATAAATTGAAATAAGGAATGAAATCCAAGAACTATCAGTAGTAACTAGTATATTACTCATTAACGACTCGTATTTTGGAGTATTTGTATTTTAGGTGCGTGGTGAAATATTCGTGAAACCTAAACTTAAATCTATTCTGAGTCATGAACCTAGTAGTTTGGAGAAAACCTGGAGAGCATAGACAACTGGTGAACTGTCAAAAATATACTCGTGAAATTTTAATAAATTTCATCCTAGCACTTACCAAATCATGTTTATCATGTCAATCTCGTGCGCATGTCACCTAAAGTCTAATATCATTGTCTATATGACACAGTTTCGTTTGTGTCACGTCAAGTCGTTATACAACCCTCCTTTTTTTAAACGATAAAATAACTATGAACTATTGATCTTTACTAATAGGCCTTATACCAATTCCAAGTGGAAGCTTGGACATTATCATAGGTATGAATCGACTACCTTCCCATTGTGTCTAGATCTGTACTACAAGAAAGTTGTACGACCAAATCTACCTACGAGAAAACCATGGTCATTTATGATGACAAGTCGGAGAAAAACCTAAAGTTTTCTCCCTACCCTAAAAATAATCAAACGATGGACTGTTGTGAATTTCTTGGCTCACCATGATTTAAGAAACCTTGTGAAGGACTTAATCAAATGTGAAGGATTTGATAAAATATGGAGAATTTAATCAAATTTGAAGGATTTGATAAAATGTGGAAGTATAAGTGAAGTCTTCTTCCCATGAAATGAACATTGAAATTTTAACAACAAAAGAATTTATGTTGGCTACTACCAGTGATCCATCAGGAACTTCCCTATAGTAGCCCAACTGTCAACTATGTTAACACTAAGAGGAAACAAACTCTAACTAGAAAGATAAGCAAGAGATTGTATTCCAGAAATTGGAAGAACTATGGTGTAATGCACTAATCCTACATTTCTAAAAAAATAGAGAACTTGTTCGTATACAACGACACATACATAAAGGATTGAAGTGCACATAGATGAATTGAGGAAAAGTTTTTGACTACACGTTGGTTTAATAACATAAATGAGAAATTGTTGTCATCATGATGTGTGAGATTCACTAACATTGTAATAAGATTGACATGGTATCAAATGTCTTGAGCCGAAACGAACGTACCAAACGTTGGGTATGAATATTAACTATGAATATCCATTCATAACCTACAACTCAAATTCGAGAAGTTTAAGTCGAGATTCTGAGAGAGAAAGCTTCATGAGTGGAGCTCTGTGAAGAATAGATAAACGAGTCACGCTCAGGGATAACAGGACGCGATACATTATGAACCAAATTTGTACTCCTAAGTGTAGTGATCAGGGGAGCATAGTCTTGGACAAAGCTCACAGATAAAAGTGTCCCATCTATCCAGGCTCTGACTAAATATATGTAGATTTGAAAGAATTGAGGTGTTGAACATACATGAAAGCGGAGATTGCCACTTAAGTGGACAAATATCATACTTGTACCAAATGCAGAGTGGCAGAAACACTCAATATTTTAGTAATGATAAAGAAATACCCCAGTAAAAGTGGGAACCAACGTCAACGGGCCTCATACCAAATGCTACTCAAAGAACTATAGTGGGTTCAATCCATTTAGGTAGTGGTCCACATATTGACTAAGCCCATCGACTTCCTGCTGATCTAAGAACCATATGAAATGGAAAAGTTGACCAGAACTTGCCAAAGAAATCATCAGACTGCACGAGGCATCGATCCTTATCATATTTCGTTAAGATGGTAGATTCACTTATCAGTTTTGACAATTAGTGAAATCCTTGAACACGCGCTTAGGCATAAACATAACTATTCATTTCTAATGGCTTGACCGAATGAACCATCTCAACATGATTGATATGCTCTGAACCTGTATGATAGACCATGGATATTTCATGGAATACTCATTTTCGTTAATGGAGTTTTTCCTTCAATGATAGTTATCAGGCCATCATCAAGGTTATACCATTTAAATCCTTATATGGGTGAGAGTGTCAATCCTCGATATGTTTAACAGTGATTGGAGCTACGAAATCGAGCACAGAAAATGAAGGTAATATGTTATATTTGGATCCATGAATCACTTACGAGATCACATAAGAGATTGTGTGAACCGGAGAAAGATTTTAGACTAGCCTTGGCCTTGAATTATGAGAGAATTATATGAACAAAAGATGTAAGTCTTTCGACTCCTAATTCAAAGACTGTGTAACTTTAAAATGCATTCTCTCTTTTAAGGAATGATACGATCCATAGAATGAGGCAGGTTAAACCTGCAACTCAAAGGACCTTAGAAATTCTTAATAGAATTTGGTCCTGATATTTATATAAAGTCATCTTATGAACTAAATGATTTGGACGACAATTTTCATAAGCCAAGCCTTAAAGAGTGTCTGTCCATTGACAAGCTTGTTATATTTTTCAATAGAGTGTATTAAGAAAATAATGCAAAAGTTACATGTTTGTGAAAGTACACGCGAAAGAACGGTGTGCAAGATTTGATAACCTTAACATACATCATTTGATCTTATTCCCTATTCCCCTGGTTAGTCGTGACTTCTGATAAAGTCATCCATTGGATCAGTTATGTAATCTAGAGCTATGCGACATTAATCGACTCTAGAAAGATCACGTGTGGATCAAACGAAATGAAAACACCACCAATTGTTTTATAATATTTTATCTACACATTGAATTTCGGGACGAAATTCCATTCAACGGTGAGATAATGTAACAATTGGTAAAAATTGGCCTGAGTTCCACAGTCAAATCACCGCGAACCACTATGTATTATTGACCAATTATGTGTAATTTTAAGTATATAAAGTATATTAAATATATCATATTTATAAATTCTTTTGGAACGTCTTAACCTAATCAAATCTTCCATCGTTGAAGATCAAAAAAAAAACGCCAAAAGTTTGATTTAATTGTTACTTTAAAAATATTATTTTTTTGCATCAATTATATCTGAGAGTTATGGATAATATATCTTAATAAATTATGTTCCCCCGACTTCGTGTATATAAAGAACATCCAAAGCGGAGGTCGTATGAGAAAGTTACGTCTCGTTGAAGTTACAAAAATCAGTATTTATCTGATTTTCCTGAAACGAACCGTACATTACTTCCTTTAGGATAACTACGAGTCTCATAAATTATTTCTAACCACGTTTTTGAACTCAAGCTATGGCCTATTATTTTACCATAATTTTATTATATTTTCAACCTCGACCAAAAATAGATTTGTAAAAATCTGTCGAATCCGAACCAATTAATCACGAAACTTTAAACGTAAGTTCACGAAGTTTGGTATATCAGAATTGAGTTTCATCTACGTTTTTGGAATCACCACGACAAGGACAATCAAGAAATAGTTTCATAGAAATATTACGGGGTCGGGATTGATGGCACAAGAATCAGAAATCAAAGACTACATTACAAAATAAACAAATAAATAATTAAGTAAAATATATATTAATTGATTTTGCATCTAATATCTTTTAAAATGTGATTTCTTGTACAAACACCATCATTCACGATCTACAAGGATCTTTGCAAAATCAGGTTTGTATTATTTTATTTTCAAAGAACATCTCTAAAATTTGTTGTCCTCCTCTCTCTCGTTCTTGGATACCACCGATAAGGGAAGAAGAACAGGTGGTTGCCACCGTCTCCAACCCTTCGGATCACCGGAGAAAGAGGCAATACCTCTCCTTTCCCTTCCTTTGCTTCGTCCAACACCATCTGAAAGATTGATGCTACTAACCTTCATTCTCCAAATTGCTGCCAAGAAACACATCTGAGGTGTGTCGATTTCTGGTGGAAACAAGGAGGTAATTTAAATATACCCGGTGGTTCGTCTTAAGAACGAGGAACGTCATGTAACAAATTTCACGACAAGAATCGCACCTTGAGCCTCGTTCACGCTTCGAATGTGAGTTTCTACGGCCCCTCTTTTACTATTTTAATATTTTGGGGGAGAATATATGTGTCTCTATTAAAGTTTGATGATTTTCAAGTTTTATACACAAAATAACATCATACTTTGTATTTGTCAAACGTTTATGAAGTAGCAATCTAAAAATGTGATAAATCACTAGCAAATCTATTAAGTTAAAATAGATTGTTATAAGTGGATATACTTTATGTGAAATATGAATATAATTATTAAGAAAAATCACAAGATTATAAGTAGATTGCTATAATTACACAAGTGGGTATTATAAGTCACACGAATGATGATTGTATATGTATAAGTTAAAGTATCTAATGGAAGCACGGAAATGTATAAAAATGATCAAAATTTATTATTCGCGTATAAAGTGAAAGTAAATTTTCATAATTGATGGAATGATTAAATTCATGGAATTATATGATTTTTAGTTGAAAATATATATAAGGTTATGTATAAATGAATTGAGAATTTATTAATAAATTTTTATATTAATTATAACAACATAACTTCAATATACTAGGTTATTTATTCTTATCGCAATAAATAACATGATCGACTTCAGGAATTAAGATTCATTATATACGAAATAAGCACTTGTTGAGTATTGTATCTAAAGACTTTATCTTTATCCCAAATCAAATGTATTAAAAATATTCTCGCATAATTTATATAAAATATGGGGAATGTAGATTTACAGTCGATCCAAACTTGGATAAATTCAAAAATTAGCTATTATGCTAGCACGACATAGAAACCGTATCTAGTATGATAAATTCTTGAAGTTATAAGAATTTCAGTTATCGTTTTCCTAAACGATGAATAATGTTACATATCCGGTGAATTTAGAATGGATGATATACGTTTATCATACCTATTCCAGATAGGTTTATCATACCTATTCCATATATTCCATATAGGTTCATCATACCTACTCTGTATATTCCATATAGGTTTATCATACCTATTCCATATAGGTTCATCATACCTATTCTATAGGTTTATCATACCTATTCCGAATACCATATCCAATACGTTTGAGTTTCCATTATAAACTATTCCGGGTTTCGCGAAAGCTAAGTTCTCAATACTTAGTAGAAACTCTCCAATATATAATCGTTAATCCTTGAGGGAACGACTAACGTCGGGTGTAAGTGTCATATTATTGATCTTATACGGTACGACCGCCCGCCTGGAGTTGCTAGCTACAACTACATCTGACGAGATGAATTTTGGCACTGACGTTAGCATTATCGAAACATTACCACGTGTTACAACGGGGTGAATGACTTTAGCGCGCACCTTATTATGGTGTCGGTGCATTTATAAAGTACAGTGTCACGAGTTCGGTTATGATTTCATTATAAAATCCCAATTTTGTTACGTTACCATATAGAATCGATATTGGATTTATACGAGGTTTATGTTCACTCATTCCAGTTGAAAGAAACTGTATTTAGTGGGATATCTTGTGACTCAAAGCGATAAGTGTCAATACCAACAATTAAGTTATATAACGCTTAATTAATATCATGACACGACTCGACATGATTTATTAACTTACATAAAATAAGTTATTTATATAAATCATTTTTTATAAGAAAATACAATGTTTACGTGGGAGTAGTTTGCCCCATCGGTTAAGTGTCGATTTTCAAATTTAGTCAGATAATACTTAATTATTGCCACAACACGATTTTACTAAGTTCATAAATTAAAGACTTATTAAAGACTCTGTATCAAAACCTGTAGAACTCACCAACAATTTTGTTGACGTATTTTAATGCATGTATTCTCAGGTTATTTAGCCGGTCGGAAGTGTTCGCTCAGAAGACTCTCCGTTAGTTATATTATATCTTTGTAAACGCCGGATTGGCAGGCGTGTGTCACGATTTAGCAATAGTCGTTGTCAATGTGATTTCTATTTCGTTAATAATAGAAGATTATATTTGTATTGTTCAATGTATGTTTAATAACTGTGATTACTGATTTACGTCGCGTACCTCGGCATTTCCGCCGGCGGCCGAGGTTGTAACACCGTAAGTGCAGATCACCTCTGTGTTGGGCTGAAGTGGGTGACACACAGCTAGCAAGAGGACAAGCAACAGACAACACTCTCACTGAGCCAAAACTCATAAGGGAAACCACGGAGAAGATTGTTCAGATCCGGGAACGACTGAAGGCATCAAGGGACAAACAAAAGAGTTATGCAGATAAAAGACGGAAACCCTTGGAATTCCAGTTTGGAGACCGTGTCCTACTAAAAGTCTCACCCTGTAAAGGATTAATACGTTTTGGAAAGCGTGGGAAACTGAACCCAAGGTACATCGGACCTATAACGACCAAAAATTTCTTTTAATAAAACGTTACTTTAAGCAAAGACATCATTCCAAAACATAATCAGAGTATTAACTTCCAAAACACATGTTCATTATCAGAGTAATCATTCCCAGGCTGTCTAATCTATGGTGTGTGCCATGCGATCACCCCGAGCTTTTCCTTCCGCTACCGGAAGTAACTGAAACCAAAACTAAAAACTGTAAGCACGAAGCTTAGTGAGTTCCCCACCCTACCACATACCATGCATAATCACATACTGCACATACTGGGCCACGCCCACTACCTTGGGCCTCGCCCCTACCTCGGGCCTCGCACGCTACAATGGCCCCACCGCTCCAGGCCCCGCCTGGCTTCGAGCCCCGCTCGGATACAGATCTGTTTCACTTAGGCCTAGCCTGTCACAGCGCCTCGCCCGCCAACGAATAATAACACATAAACATATCACAACACATAAACTAAACACATACAACTGGTTCTGTCCTAAGGCCTCGCCTATCCTGGGCCTCGCCCTTGTCCTGCTACTGATGAGCCATGGAACCCCGTCCACGCTCCTACTGGTAGTGAGATACAGGCCCAGCCCACTCTCACTCCTTCCCTAACTTGGGCCTCGCCCTTGTTCTGCTACTAATGAGATATGGAACCCCATCCACACTTTGCTATTGGTGAGATACGGGACCTCGCCCACACTCATCTCCCTACCAGGCACATACATGTATCACACAGACAACAAGTATAAACTATCATATAAAAAATCGTTGGGCACCCACCCGCTATTAATGGACCTCCTCCTGAATATCATACTAGCTTACTGTGCCTAGGGTTAACCCCTGGGTCTTCTACTCATAACTACATGGGCCGGCATTGTGGCCTTAGACCCATTCACATAAAGGGAAACTCACCTGCACTGGCTGAACTTGCTGATGATCTCACTAGCTGCTGCCCGACAACTCACTAAACTCCTGCTCCCCTTGCTCCCCGAACTACCAATATCAATGCAACACTAGGTCTAACTGACCCCCGAAAGACAACCAAGTCAACCCTGGTCAAATTCAAAGTCCTGGTCAAGGTCAACCTTCCAGGTCAACCCTACTCGCCGAGTCACCCTACTGACTCGCCGAGTTCATATATTATTAATCCTTCCTTTCGTGCCTCGACTCGCCGAGTCAGTCCATTACTCGCCGAGTCTACCGATTTCTGAGTCCTGACCTGACCAAATCACCGAGTCTCCACCCAACTCACTAATTTGAGTCTCAACTCGAAGGGTTTGGGGTTTCGCAACCTGACCCGCCGAGTCCAAGAACAGACTCGCCGAGTACAAGGAAATCTTCATCTGACTCGACGAGCTATTCATCCCACTCGTCGAGTTGCTCCTCACCTTCATGCTACTCGTCGAGTCCACTCAAAGGACTCGCCGAGTCCATTCAAATTCCCTTACATGCAGAGGGCTTTTGAGTCATGCACGGACTCCAAACTGTAGATCTACCCTTCCCAAGCCTATTTCTCACGTAAATTTGCAAACTTTACGTGTAGAGAAGGAGATCTAGGCAAAATACACCATAAACTAGGGTTTAAGGCAAATAGGCTCCATAATCAACTCAAGGGCTGATGCTTTATGCTTCTCAAGACCATAAAATGCTTAGATCTGAAGTAGCAACTTCAGATCTGGCTTCTAACTTGAAAGAATAACATTATGGCTAAAAAGATCCAACAACCACACATAGATCTAGGTGCAAAAACGGTCCAAGAACTAGTTTATTACCTCCAAATGCTCGGAAATGAACTCACAATCCCATATCTATAGTCCTTTCTTGCTCCTCCAAGTTCCTTCTTCCTTCTCCAAGCTTTAATGCACCTTCCAAGGCAACAAATGGCTCAATCAATGGATATGGCAACTAGGGTTTGATGTTCTGGGTGAAAGAGGCAGTAAAGGAACCCTAGGGGAGAGAATAAGACATTTAAATAGGCTCCAAGTCCCGATTTTAGGGTTTTCCTCGTACAGACCAGACTCGTCGAGTCCCCCTTGGTCGACTCACCGAGTTGGTCACTTACTCCTCGACCCGGATCCCGCTCGGACTCGCCGAGTCGCACTTTAAAATTAGGGTTTTCTTTCCTTTCTTGGCCTTCTAAACTTTGGGTGTTACAACTCTCCCCCACTTAAACTAAACTTCGTCCTCGATGTTTGCTATGATCCACCGCCTACGATTTGCCTCCAATACCCCACCAATTAGTCTAACACCAGCTGCCTAACCTCGCTGGCCTTTCGCTCAGTCATTCAGACTGACATCAATCCTTACGGATAAAAATCTCGGGTCCATCCTGACCCTAAACATTTTAGAACACAACTTACTTAACCAACAATCCTTCTGATACTCTCCGAGTACTGCAACATAGGGGGTTCACCCCTTCTTTCCTTGCTCGATTTCCTTGCCTTCCCCAGTCAACGCTCCATAACCATCTTTCCCCTCTGCCACTGTGAAGACCCTGTCTTCACCCAATCTATTACTCACGCTACTCCCAGTACGGGTCATCATCGCCAGTATCCACTGGGCATTCTTTCTACTATCATTTGGTGTCGAGCACCCCACGATCGACTAACTGAATTCCACCATACGTTGCATACTCGCACTACTACTGAATGGAAATCCTGCTATTCCTTTCTGGATTCCGGATGAACTGAGACCACCCTAGTCCCTACCAACCTATCAATATCTGGATTACCAGCTCCCACTGGTCGTTAACCCAACACAACTACTAGTCGCTCCCAACGACTTTCGAAGAAACTTCAACCACCTATACTGCTCAGTCTATTTTACCATGCTGGCACTACAATTTCCTGGGATCCCTGATCCCCTCTCTAGACACTAGGATCCTTACCAGGTCCCACCTGTGCTGCTAAAACTCACGGGCCTCGCCCACGGGTCTCACTCCCCCTATCCTTCTAGTCTCGCTTGCCTAACGACGCTCGCAAGGGCCTCGCCCACTGGTCTCACCCAACCATACTACTGAGGAACTCTGCTCTCAGGTCTCACCTACATTGCTATTCTCATACGGGCCTCGCCCGTGGGTCTCATCCACTATATCCTAGAGCGGCCTCTCCCACGGTCTCACCTCTTAAGGGCTATACAGGCAAACTCCTTACCATTCTCATCCATTACCCATTCCTGATACCTATCTGAATGCTAGGAGGTAAGGGCCTCACCCCGACTCCGCCAACGAAGCTAATACAGAATGCTACGGCTTACCCGCAGTCTTACATCACCTTCTATTGTCATCTGCTAGTGAATGCTACGGCTGCCCCGTAGTCTGACAACACTCCCCACCACTGACTGCTAGTGAATGCTACAGCTGCCCCGTAGTCTTACAACACCTTCCACCACTGATCTCTAGTGAATGTTACGGCTTCCCCGTAGTCTTACAAAACTTTCCACCACTGATCGCTGCTGAAGAAGGCGGAGGCTCTCCCGCCGCTCTTCCATGCTCTACATGCTGTCTCTGCCACGGTCTACTAACACGAAAGGATCCCATGCTATCTGACCTCAAGATCTTCATTCCGACTCACACAAGTCCTACAGGTGATCCTTCAACCTGAATTCCGATCCACATACTCACCATCACCATTACCCGCACGAACTGATGGGGAGTTTCGCAAACTCCCAACCTTGAACTACTCAATCCATCAAACGCTGAACTACCTATCTTCCTTCTCATAAATCGCGTACTCGCTCTGGAATTGCGTGCTCTTACCCTTGTAGACTCGGAGGATTCTCCCCCACTTCGGTCCTACTCACACCTCGTTGCTCAATGAATAGAAATCCCAATCCTTGCTACCATTCCATAATCAATCTGTTGAGGAATCCCAAGCTTACCATAGCTAGGGATCTAACCTGTCCATTTCTAAAACTTATACGGTTCTGAACTAGCGAGACATACCGAGTCCCTCCAAGGCATGCTACAGTTACTGCACCCTAAGTAACCTTCTCCAACGGTACCCATCCCTTATCTACCATCCAAATATCCAAGGTATGCAGATGACATACCCATCCCTTATCTACCATCCAAATACCGAAGCTGGCTCTTCTAAGCCATCTAAGAAAACGAAATCTAATGGGGACCCTGTGAAAGCTACAAAGTCGAAATCTTCGCCCAAGAACGTTGAGGGTGATGATACGAAGAAAGTAGAAGAGAATGAAGCTCATCCTTTGAAAGAAGTTGTTCCTTCAAAATCATGAATTCTTAAACGGATTCATAGGAAATGATCTAAACGAACTTCGTCTGATGACTCTCCGATGGTTCGTAAGACTCAGGTTAGCAGTAAGGGAGTGGTAGTTCGTGAAATACCTGCTCCTGTTTGACGGTTATCCAGAAAGAGACGTGCTCATGATGTTGCGAAGCACATCACAGAAAAATGGTACAAGCGAAAGCTTGTAATAAGAGATGATTCCTCAGACAACGAAGTTATTCTTGATACTCCAATGGCTTCTAGTTCTCCTATGGTAACTTCAACACCTCTCATCTCTTCCATTTCGAATTTTTCTACCATTTCTCCTACTACAACCATTCCACTTGAAATATTGGTAACCAAGTCATTTACTGAGGCGGTTCCTATTCCAAACATCACTGCTAACATATCTGATACGGGGGCACATGTTACCATGAGTGTCGACTTTTCACAACCTATTATTCTTTCTTCTTCATTACCACCTATCACTTTAACTCCATTTGTTTCATTACCACCACCTATCTCCACTTCTACTTCATCCCCACTATTTGAAACCATCCTTCAACAACCAATTACTACTCTTTTTCCATCACAATCCACAACACACCCAAACATCATTTCGATGATGAAACCGAAGGAGGAGGTTTTGGAGGAACGTTCGACGAATTGCATTTTGATTCGGAAGAGGAGATTCCTAATCATATGTTAATGTCAGGAAAACAATTCAAAATCTTGAACAGGAAGTTAAAATCACTTCTTAAGTCTCAAGCTGATTCAGGGGCAAAACATTCGGTTTCAGGTCTTGAAGTTGAATTAATGATAAAGGCAGCTGAACGAAGACTTCATGAGAACATAGATATTTCGGATCAAAATAGTGACCTTCACATCAAGAATCTGTTGGTTTTTGAGCATTCTAACACTCCTATGGTGTACATGCAACCCTAAATACCTTAGATCTATGTTTTCTCTATTATACATGCAAATATCAATTTCCAAGGTATTTATCCTAACTAGCATAATAACATTGATTCATATGAATATCTCAAGTTAGAGTTACATACCTCTTTGATGTAGAATGTCTTCATGAAGCTTGAGTGCCTAGTGACTCAAGTGTGACACCTCAAATGGTTCACACAACACCAAATACACTTGGAATAACTTGATAGAATATACACACTTCATAAAAATCGGCTAGCCCTTTCACATATGCTCTAGTGCTAATTTTGTCAACAATAAGATGCTTATATAGTTAGTGACAATTAGGGTGAACCCTAATTGGCATGGCTTTCTATTTCCATAGATCCATGGGTTCAAATATACCATGGAGCATCTTATGAGTTTTAGCCCAACTTGACAATCCACGAAGCATTAGCCCACTATACAATTATGGATGATTTACACAATCAACCCATATATTTAATTAGTCTTCTTTTGATCACTTAATTAATCCTATATTAATTCTTGATCAATACTAACTAAATAATCTTATTAATATATTAGAACTTATAATATATTAACAAACCTTAAGTGTTATTTCTCTCATTATAGTCTATCCAAATGCATGATGCCATGCAACCCAAATAGACCATGTCGGGTCGGGTCAAGTCTTACCAATTATAGTTATGGACTTAGACATTAATCCAACAGTCTCCCACTTCGATAAGTCTAAAACTATTATTGCAAGTATGACTTCAAGAACTGACTGACAATCGTAGCTCTCAAAAGCTTCTGTCGAACTCTGACCTTACCGATGATCTCTGACCTTTGTCAATGACTTGTCCATTAGATAAGTGATCATATATTCCTCCATTCTAGATATCATATGGACTGAGACATGGATTATAATCATTCTCTTTGTTCATTTGTTGTTTCCCAATTTCCTATTTATGACGACTGACTAATTGAACAAATCAAATCAGTCCAGGCTCGGCCGAGCACTTACATTTTGTCATCACTAAATCATCGAGGGGCCCACAGGCACGTTTTACTACTTGTTGAATTATACACAAAGGCACGTTTTATAACATCGAGTTACCGAATGCGTTTTCGTGCAAACAATGTACAACCAACTCATAGTAACAACTCATATCTCTAGGTTTGAAGAATATAAGATATTATCGTCTCGTGATTCACTCGTGATAAAATCCATGAAGTGATTCAAATGAGCATGGGTTGAATCCAATACTCATAACTTATGAGCACTCATGAATGTTGTAGCAACCATTTCTATGTCTAATGCACCTTAGACAAATCTTACAAGCCAAATTCATGAAAGTCTTGATTCATATCTACTTCCAACATATGACCGAATATGGATGGTTTGAATAACTTAATCATTCGGGAAGAATGATCTAGTTATTCTGGAGGTCAAAACATGCAAAGTGAAACACAAGAATAATACTAATACTATATGGCCCCAAACTCTTGAGTGTAAACAAAAACCATTTTATCTAAGCACCATATTGATTACTCATTTTTCATCGTTTCGGTTTATCAACTTAGTACTTGAATTAAAACAATAGTCATGTCATGCACCAAGCATGCACACTATGTTTACCTATGGTCCTTTCTTTTGTGAAATAGATCAATTTAAAATGACTCCAATGATGCTCATTTCACAATCCAAATCCCTTTTGTAAATGTAAGAATACCAAAATCTCACCATTTACTGTAATTTGTTAGATTCTAAGCTTATATGCAATGATCCCCTTGTAATGACTATTCACAAAGTCACCAAGATTTGACAACAGACATTATAGAGTATTCCACCGGAAAGCAATTCCATGGAAATGAAGTCTCATATTCAAAGTACATTTCTTTGAACACCCTTCTTTGCATTAAGTTCTTTAATCTTACACAGATTCAAAGAATAACTTCCACCTATGGAAACAATTCCATATTCCCATTTTGACCATCACTTTTGAACAAGAGTTGCCTCTTTTTGAAAAATGTCAATAGGGTCATTACTCTATACTTCCAATTATCCATGATTTACCAATCTTTGGTAAACCTCATATTGTCCTCGACAATTTCTTAATCATTTTAGTCATATCCAGTTTTATTCCTTTTTCCTTCCTAATGTCCTAGGCATTTGGAAAATTTGGAATGGATAAATATTATAGCACATGCAATCAATCCTATATCCAAAGCATATGGGACACGATTCATGCTATAAATTTTTTTTATTTGCCATGTTCTCATAATTCAAACTATTAAGTGGTATGCCGTCATCATAATCGAATTTTGAGAACGCAACATATATAGAATTTCCTTATGTTGAACTATTCCAACATAACATTCATATATATCCTTGACTATAGTTGATTAAAATCTCAATCTAAGCTTGTAGAATTAGAATGAAGTATAAAATCCTCCCCCTTAATTATAGCAAAACAACTTTTCAAAGCGAATTGAAACTTTTGTTTTCTATAATTAACATTGCTAACTTGCAACACTAACCATAATAATCATGCTCCCACTAGCATAATGATTATTATCAGCATAACACTTATGCTCCCACTAGCTTTGAAATGTACCCATAAATCAACTGGACTTCTAGAAATCAATACTTTATTGACTTTCTTACCAAAGTTCAGATTTCTGATACGAGATGCTTTGATAAGACTTTACCAAAATCATACACCTTTCCTTAGATAGCTCACATGTGTGTCTAAACAAGTTTAGAACTATGAAAAAAGATTCCCTAATCATAGTCTCAATTGTTTAGACCTTTTCCATTTCTCACATGTCTATGTTAGTGTGCTGGTTAACCACACGCGCTCCACTAACGACTTTGAGAATGCAAAGATTACAATTGCTATCTACTTAAAATCTTCTTAGTGAAAGCGTTTCCTCACCATCATTTTCATAAATTGGAGAGAGACCTTATGAAACTTAGATTTTATGGTGTATGTATTCCTATCCATGTGAATTTTTCATAACCATAATCAAAAGACAAGGTTAGTGACAAATCCAAACTCAAATGGACTAAACTTGTTCAATCTCATTTTCTTGCCACCCATCAACACAAGGGCCTACCATTGCTTCCAGGTTGTCATGCAAACAATTGAGAACTCATAGAACTCACAAGCATAGCCAATTTTAACTGGAATGGCACAAAAACAAGAATAAGTCAACACGATAGGTTATAAACCTTAAGTCGTGGGCTAGTGATTAGCAATACTCTTGATCAGTTCTCAAAACTATCTCAAGACTCCCACTGTCCTCTTGATATATAAGATTCTCTTTGTCAAGAACCAAACCTTGACAAAACAAATATTTAAGAGTTAGTGCGGATCTTATCAAGGCAAACACTTCTCACAGGTCTTAGTTTGTCTTTGTCTTATCCAAAACATCACAACTTACCAATCTCAAATGTACAAGAATAGGAAACATCTTACTCTACATTTGACAAGTGTTAAAAACTCTCTAAAGACCATGTTACTCAAGTTACAATCTTGGAGTATAACTCCAGGATTTGTTTTTGGAACGAAGTATGATTTATCTTTTGATTTAACCATTTCAACAATTCACGATTCCTCTCCTTAGGCAAAAAAATGCACTAAGGTGTCCTTAGAGGATCAGTTGTGATATGGTTCCATAATCACTAAGATAATCATAAAACAAGATACACAAGTACTCTCCCATCTCTTCAGATTGGAGAAACTTTTATCTTTCTGCCTTATTTGATTCTTCTTATTCATTCTGCCATACATTGAAACTTTTCTAATGTTTCAGAATTACACTTAAACTTGTAAGCATAATCATAATTACTAAACTTTAGTAAATCATAACAAATAATCTTATCAACCTTTGTGGTGCACCTGACTAGTGCACAACCTAATGTACCCTATCCTTTAGTCCTTTGCTTGACTCACATGCGAATGTGAACAAGGAATTAGTCTTAATTTACCAAAGATGAAAATTCTCATTCATCACACAATACAATTTGCATGATTCCAAGTTTCTATCCAACTGAAACTTGGATGATGAGAATCTTTCCTTATTTGATAAATTATGACACTACCACAAACGAATGAATCAAATTCATTTTCCAATATTCCTTATCAATGGTAACATATAAACAACAATTTTTCACAAATGCCTGTGTAAGGATACTTAAAATAAAATCAAAACTTCTCTTTTATTTTATAACTTGCAGAAAAACTTATCCTTACAATGCAAATTCATATGAAAACTTTGTTGTTATGTATTCCTAAGCAATATCTCATAACTCTTATGCAGTGGCTCAAAATTCTGGTCATTGAACCATGCGATCAGAATCATCACACTTTTTCTTTAAGCTTCCTTTGATTCTTCAAAAAAACATCAAAATGTAATTACATTACATCGTGTATTAAGATTCTCCAAACATGATCTTAATAGAGTTAGATAATGGGCTCTTCCTAAAGTAGAGTCAAACATTTGACTTTACTTTCCTTATGGACTTTTAGGTAAAGTCGGCAGCTTCGCAACCAATGTCCCTTTTATTGGCAAAATAAATATATGGACTCTTTGGAAATGGTGTACGGGACTATCACATACTTAGCCTTTCTCTTTACCATTAGGTCAAACAACTTGACCATGGTCGATCCCCTTTCAATTGGGAAGAGAAAGTCTTTCTGGAATTCCAGTGTCACCATTGTCAATGTCCAAATAGGTTTGGGGAGTAGATCTTCCAATCTAATTTTCTTTACCAATGCCCCAAAATCATCATTGATTCAGCATCAGCAAGAAAATAGGTAAGATTATTAAGCGTTATGTTGTGATCTGTCATCGGGTAGTGATTCAAGAACCAAGTCAACAATCAACTACCTCGAGACTTTGACACGTGACTCTCCCGACTTGTCAATATGTGACATAACCTCTAAGATGTAAGCACATATAGACTTTGCTTGCCAACAGGGATTGAGTGACTTAGAACTTATCAAGTCTTGAAACTTGTGGGATAGGGAGATTTATTGGAGGAGGTGGAGGAAGTGAAGTATGATTTCTAGTCCCACTAATGCACAACAAAGGTATTAATCTTTCACCTTGATTTCCATTTGGGATATCATCTTCATTAGGAAAGATTGTTCCTAAGGATTTGGGAAGACCATAGATGTCTTAACAAGACATCTATAATGGGAGAAATTCAAGTTTAGTTGATTTAAAGTCCTTAACAAAACACCCAATATGAAATACTAAGGCTAGGACCCAACAAACTATTTTATAACTTGGAAGAGGGATGCCGTAATCCAAGCTGGTAAATGACGATTTACCAATTTCCACCATGAAAAACGAAATATAATTAAGTTTTATTTGGAGTTGAAACTCCTAAATCTTTTGAGATACATTGAACTTTCAATGGCATGTTTGAATCTCAATTGTGCCCTCTCAGGTTTGTGATTGGGATGTCGAGGATCACAAACAAGTTGTGAATAACCATGCAAATTGACTTGGTACCCTTAATTTTATCACCTAATCGATGTGCCGGTTAACCACACACGCTCCACCGATCTATGATAAAACTTAAGTCACCCTTTTCCACACATTGTCATTCCCATGTTAGTGTGCCGGTTAACCACACACACTCCACTAACAACTTAACAAATGTGCAAAGTGTAATTTCATGGGTTATCACCATTTCACATTTTCCTAAGTAACTAAGATTGGGAATTTATAAGTGTTTAGTTACTTAGTATTTATCATTATACTTTTAATTAAGGGAGAATTATAGTCCTTTCCTACCCGTTCGGCTAACGACCCTCCACCAGTCAAGGAAGCGGTGGGTGAGATAGGACACCCATTAAACTCTCATTTTATAAGCAGTAACCTTATACCCCCCTTATATACCGGCTTCGTGAATGAGGCCTACTAACGGTAAGATTGATTTTATCCTATGCATATCTATATAATTAAAATTATAATAATTGTATAAGGTTGTATTTTAAACATTTAAAATACTTGGTGGTTTAATCTATTAATTAAACTATACTATTAATTTAATTAAACTTAAACCATGTCTTTATGGAATTATTATCTCTTTTACTTAAACATTTTAATTAATTTAATGAAGTCCATAAAGTTTGAACTTTTAACTTTTAAAATTATAGGGTTTGGAATTAAAGTGTACGTGGGGGTGACTTCACAAATTCCAAAACTTGAGGGCAAGTTTTGAAACTTTTCAAAACTCTTCAATTTCATAACATATGAGTTTAATATAGGTTTTTAAAACTTTTAATGAAGAGACTCTTGAAAATCCATAACTTGAGGACAAGTTATGGAGGTCATAAAACAATTTATGGAGAAAAGACTTTTCAAGTTTATAACCTATGTTATTAATAAAATTCATTAATGAGACTTTTCATGTAACTTGAGGACAAGTTACAAAAACACATTTTATGAATAAATTTTAAATCAATTTGGATCAAAAACAACTATCACAAACATATCTAGCAATATTCATAATCTTGATTAAACTCATAAGAACAAGACAATTCAAATCAAGCAATTTTCATGTAATTAGCCTAAACATTAAACTAATACAAAACATGAAACTTTTGGCAATTATCTTTGAAATTTGATTAGAATGAACATTACTACATTAAAAACAGATTTATAGGTTCAAAAATAGTTTAGGGTAATGATTCTAGTCCAATTCCAGCCTTAAAAGTCGAAAATATGCTATCTAGGGCTCCTACTCGTCGAGTGTATGAACCTACTCGACGATTAGGATGATTTTCTTCACGGACTCGGCGAGTTCATCAGTAGACTCGGCGAGTCCAACGCCCAGAAAGCCAGAAAATTGGTTTTTTTTTAGCATTTTTCAGCACTTTGCATCAAGTATAATTGAAAACAAGCCTAGGCTCTGATACCACTGTTGGTTTTTGAGCATTCTAACACTCCTATTTTGTACATGCAACCCTAAATACATTGGATCTATGTTTTCTCTATTATACATGTAAATATCAATTTCCAAGGTATTTAGCCTAACTAGCATAATAACATTGATTCATATGAATATCTCAAGTTAGAATTACATACCTCTTTGATGTAGAATGTCTTCATGAAGCTTGAGTCCCTAGTGCCCCAAGTGTGACACCTCAAATGGTTCACACAACACCAAATACACTTGGAATAACTTGAGAGAATATACGCACTTCATAAAACTCGGCTAGCCCTTTCACATATGCTCTAGTGCCGATTTTGTCAACAATAAGATGCTTATGTAGTTAGTGACAATTAAGGTGAACCTTAATTGTCATGGCTTTCCATTTCCATGGATCCATGGGTTCAAATATACCATGGAGCATTTTATAGGTTTTAGCCCAACTTGACAATCCATGAAGCATTAGCCAACTATATAAGTATCGATGATTTACACAATCAACCCATATATTTAATTAGTCTTCTTTTGATCACTTAATTAATCCTTGATTAATTCTTGATCAATAATAATTAAATAATCTTATTAATATATTAGAACTTATAATATATTAACAAACCTTAAGTGTTATTTCTCTCATTATAGTCTATCCAAATGCATGATGCAATGCAACCCAAATGGACCATGCCGGGTCGGGTCAAGTCTTACCAATTATAGTTATGGACTTAGACATTAATCCAACAGTCTCCCACTTGGATAAGTCTAAAACTATTATTGCAAATATAACTTCAAGAACTGACTGGCAATCGTAGCTCTCAAAAGCTTCTGTCGAACTCTGACCTTGCCGATGATCTCTGACCTTTGTCAATGACTTGTCCATTAGATAAGTGATCATATATTCCTCCATTCTAGATATCATATGGACTAAGACATGGATTATAATCATTCTCTCTGTTCAGTTTTTGTTTCCCGATTTCTGATTTATGACGACTGACTAATTGAACAAATCAAATCAGTCTAGGCTCGGCCGAGAACTTACATTTTGTCATCACTATATCATCGAGGGGCCCACATATATCGCTTTTATCCCGAAGGTAAAAGGAATGGAGAAACTTCGACTCATATGGCTTGTTCTACTACTTGTTGAATCATACACAAAGGCACGTTTTATAACATCGAGTTACCAAATGCGTTTTCGAGCAATCAATGTACAACCAACTCATAGCAACAACTCATATCTCTAGGTTTGAAGAATATAAGATATTATCGTCTCATGATTCACTCGTGATAAAATCCATGAAGTGATTCAAATGAGCGTGGGTTGAATTCAAATTCTAAGTACCAACCACTAGGTCTTCAGGTTTCCTTGTGGTTGCTCGAGCCTCAAATATTATATCAAGTGCTTATGATAGTACGGAACCAATACTAACGTTCACACATATATATATTTTCTTATGGCATTACCACGAAGTCATCGGTCTCCCAAATTTAAGTTTGAGACTTGCACCACTATTTTTCTTCCCGGATTCAATAACCTACTAGAATTCATAAACTACGATAAAAATTCTATTCCCTGTCCGTCATCGACCAACGATAAGCCAACAATTTTTAATGCTTGTCAAATACATACAGTTCACTCATCACCCCAAGATGATCTTCTGTTTCTTCAATATGTGCAGCACTATTCAGACTAAGAACATTCTGGAACAACTAAGCTTATGGGTCACAAGCAATTCCCTAACCGTCGAGCGATATTAATGATTACAAGATCCGCGAGAAAGAAGATAAGATATTTTGACAACGAAAAGAAATAAGATTCCTAAGAGCATATAACAAATAACATATAACTCTAAGCACACACCCTCCCCCCTTAAGTACCTAAAGGTCCTAATTGAGCCAACGAAGTTGTGTGTCTGAACATCGACATCTGTATTCAATTCACTCCCAGCATGGCTCTTATACCAACTTGTAACGTCGTTATTTTTTTACTCCATTTTTTTAAAAACTTTAACAATCCTTAAATGAAAAATGCAACGGAAGACTTTATTTATTATTATTATTATTATTTTTCAACTATTCCAAAAAAGCACACATTACCATTTTCATAAACCAACATTTGACCATTTAATTATTGTAAAAAGGGGTTCAAAGAAAAAAAAACGTGCTCAAGTGGCATCTTCATTAAAACTAACTACCCAAAAGGAACCTAACCTCACCAAGCCATGCTCCTAAGCTACCTGTACTAATCAAATGGCATTCAACAAAGAAACAAGTGTCAGTAACCGCCTTGTGAGCCGACAAGTTGTACAGAACCAAATGGAAAACACACAATTCTTGTAAGGATCATTCTTGCAAATCATGATAATAGCATAGTCAAGAAAAACAAATAACATGATAACATAATTTATTTCAATCATATAGTTTTCAACTTAACTCAACCGATTATCACATATAATTTAATTCACTGTTTATTATATGTAATTTTTAATTCAATCGATTAACTACTTTGGGGTTCCTTAAGGAGAGTCTACCCAACAACTTAACCTCGTTCACTACTCATGTGCTCAGCCAGTTTAGTGCTCTACGGGGCTCATGACTTCCACCCGAATACACCAACCCCAACACTTTCACTTTCGCTACTCCGACTTGCAAAGTACAAGTACTTTACGGTGTCGTTCAGGATCGATACAAACGGTGCCAATTCTACTGATACACCTCCCGATTCCCACGTGATGTTTGATCCGTCCACACCATAAAGCCAACACCACTCTAGTTCCTGTACACCGAGGTGCACATGAACCACGTGTCACATGACCATCTAGAAAAGTTCGTGTAACTAATAACTGTTATGTCTTAAGCTCTTTCACCCTGTTAGACTTGCAAGGTTCTACCCATGTCACCGTTATACCCCGCAAAAGCATGCATACACCATAATAATCATGTTACTCTAACAACTTAAACGAGTAATTATCATGTTATGAACTTAATTAAGATGTCACCATACATTAGCATAAAACTACCAATTCATGAAACATCATATCCCCATGCAATTTATAATGTTCACATAACATGAATATCACCATAGCAACTGTGTAACGCCCGCAGATCTGGGCTAAGCAATTTAGAGACAATGAGCGTCAAAAATGAGTTTTTGATGAAAGATTATTTAGAAGGATTAATCTTAACCAAGTTTTAGTATATGTTACAAGGGTTCCATACATATAAAGTGTTGGATTAGTGTCTAAGTCCATAACTATTTTGGTATGTACTTGACCCGATGGTGCATGGTCCTTTGGGTTGCCTTCGCCAAAGCAACTTGATAGGATGAATTATGGAGAGAAAGGATTAAATATGACTTATTAATAAATTATGGGAATAATATATTAAAGGAGAGAAATCATATTGTTTAATTAATATTAGTCAAGAATTAAAAAGAATTGAGTTTGTGACTAAAAGAGATTAATTAAACTTAAGGGATTGGAATTGTAATTATAAGATAATTGTAATTGGGCTATGGATTACCTTATATTATAAGGTTGGACGAATTCTATGGGGAAACCCATATGAAAGCGTCCAAGGCCTCTAATTAAAGGAGTCCATGGGTTGCTTAGGGCTTAAGCAACCAAATTAGGGTTTCCTTATTAGATAACCCTAATAGCCTTACTATATATAGAACCCTTAAGCCCCAAAAACGTGAGGAACTGGTTCTCTAGGGTTTTGGACGGTTTTGGGCAGCCTCCTTCTCTTCTCCTCTTCATCCTCTTGCTCTTGGTGTTTGTGAACCATTAGAGGAGTGACATTTGTGACTCTAAGCTTTATAAAGTCATTACAAGATGAATTTGTGATTGTTATTGCTACATAACAATCAAGGTATGATCTAAACCCTAATTATATGTTATATTGATTATCATATGCTAGATCTAGGGTTTATAGTCTTGGATAAATTGCATGTACAATAGAGAAACCTAGATCCAAGCATTAGGGTTTGTATGAGCACATAGGATGTTCTTATGACTAAAACCCATCAGTGGTATTAGAGCCTAGATTGGTTTCTATTGTATTGATGCATTATGTAGCTGAAAAACTATTTTCTGGCCTTCTGTTCTACCTGACTCAGCGAGTCACTACTTGGACTCGGCGAGTTCCAGAGTGTGACTCGGCGAGTCGGAGCGTCAAACAGAGGGATTTTCGGATTTTGTTGCTGTTTTGCTTAAGGATAATTACCATATTCGTTTTAAACCTATAAAATACGAATTTTATTGTTTCTTAATGAATATCCTTGCCAAAACACAAGATAATTACCAATTGATTAGATAATAACTTCCTTATATGATAAAGATTGAATTATTTGTATTAATTGGGTAACTTATTTTGCAAGAAATTGAAATTAGGTCAAATATAGATAATGATGAAATTAATTGTTTAATTTATATTATTTGTTATTTGATCCTTGTGTTATGAAAAGTTTCAATTATTCCCCTTTAGGTTTTATAGTTTAAATTTGAACATAAAAGTTTTGTTTTTGAAATTTAAATAGTTAAAACCCAAATGTTTTGAATAGTTTCAAAACTTGCCCTAAAGTTTTGGAATTTAAATTTTGATTAAAAGTTTAATTTTGATGTATATTTAAATTCTAAACCCTAATGTTTTGAATAGTTTCAAAACTTGTCCTCAAGTTTTTGAATTTAAATGTTGATTAAAAGTTAATTTAGAAATGTTAAATTCTTAAACCCTAGTATTGTTTTGAAAAGTTCAAATCACACCATTATGGTTTTATTAATTAATTAAGGTGTATAATTAAAAGAGGTTTAATAAATCCACAAAGTTTTGGTTTACAATTTAATTGAATTAAAAGTATAATCGTTAAATTAGACCACCTAGTATTTTTAAAAGTCTAAAATACACCCTATACTATATATAACATTAAAAGTCTAACATTATATATATATATAGATATATATATATATATATATATATATATATATATATATGAGTAAAAGTCAGTCTTACCGTTAGTAGGCCTCATTCACGAAGCTGGTCTATAAGGGGTGTTCAAGGAAATTGCCTATAAAATGGCGATTGAATGGGTATCCACTCTTACCCACCGCACCCTTGACTAGTGGAGGGTCGTTAGCCGAACGGGTAGGATAGGACAAAACCTTCCATTATAAGTATAAGTGAAGTACAAAAGTAACTAAATGTTTTACAAATTCCCAATCTTAGTTACTTAGGAAAAAGTGAATTGATGCAATTCCATGAAATTACACTTTGTGCCCTTGCAAAGACATTAGTGGAGTGTGTGTGGTTTACCGGCACACTAAATGGTTCTAAGCAAAGGTAGAAAAGGGTGACTCAATATTTGTCATAGTTCGGTGGAGCGTGTGTGGTTTACCGCCACATCGAATAGGTGATCATAACATGTGAGGGCACCATGTAAGTTTCCATGGTTATTCACACGCGCTTTGTGATCCTCGGCATCCCAGTCACAAACAAGAGGGGCATATCGAGATTTAAACATGCCATTGAAAATTTCAATGAAGCTCAAAGGATCTAGGATTTTTCATAGATTCAAAACTTAAATTTCTTTTTTGTTTTTCATGGTGGAAATTAGTGAATCGTCATTCACTTACCTTCAAATATTCTGCAACTAGATTACGGCATCCCTTTTCTAGGTTGTAGCGTATTGTGTTGTGTCCTAGCCTTAATATCTCATTTGAGTGATTTATTAAGGACTCAATCTATCAACTAACTTGAATTTGTTTTCTCCCGTTTTGTAGATGTCAAAGTTCGACAACTATGGTGTTCCCAAATCTCGTGGAACAAGCTTTCCACATGAATATGATATTCCACGATTCGATCGAGGAACAAGAAATCATGCTTCACTTCCTCCTCCTCCTCCCGTTATTCTCCCTAACCCACAAGATCGAAGAATTGAAAGGTTCAATGTCACTAAAGCCCTGTTGGAAATGAAACATGAAGATGGTAAACCGTTGTGTGCCCACGTTCTAGGAATGAAATCACACATTGAAAGGTTGAGAATGTTAGGTGTGTCATTTCCGGATAAGTTTGTTGTGAACTGGGTCCTGCAGTCACTTCCTGAATCATATAATGAGTTCAAAAGAAAGTATTATATGATGGATCATGACGAAAGCCTCATTGACCTAACTTACATGCTCATTGTTGCTGAATCAGAAATGATTTGGCAAAGCAATGGAGCATATTTGTTGGGAAAGTCAACCAACCATGCTTCCGAGGACGTTCTAGGAGAACCGACCTGCGTTTGCTGCTAAGAGAAAGGGCGTTGGATACAAGTCTGTCCTATTTACCTAAGAGATCTAAGAGATGGAAGAGTCAAAACGTATGGCTCTACTTTAGGTAAAATCCATTTACTTAACTCTTTTAAGCTCCTATTCTAGATTCTTAATACATAATGTGATAAGATTACAATTGATGTTTTGTAGGATCGAAGAAAGGAGAGGAAGCTTAAGGGAAGAAGTGAGCAGAATCTAACCGTGAAGAAATGGATTTCGATCGCATTACTTGAAGATTAGATTCTTGAGCTACTACTTAGAGTTAGAATTAGATTGCTAAGAAATATGTATTAGCATAGTTTTTCAATGAATTGCATTGTAAGGACAAAAATTTTCCGCAATAAAATAAATTTTGACTTTATATTATTTATTTATCCTTGCAATGGCGTGTATGAAAAATTGATGTTCGTATATTTACAACAAATGGATGTGATTCTTAATTATGTTGTTTGTGGAAATGTCAAGAATTTACCAAATAGGGAAAGTTTCTCATCGCCCAAGTTTCAATTGGATAGAGATCTGGAATCGTACAACAAGAATTGTATGATAAATGAATAAACTTTCACATTTGGAAATTAGACTAATTCGCTAACAAAGTGTCAAGTGAAGGACTAGGAAATCGAGTACACAAGGTTATGTGTTGATCAAGTCCACCGCAAGAGTAACAAAGATATTCATCATGATTTAATAAAAGTTTAACAAATATGATTACACTTATAAGATTAAGTGTAATTCTGAATTGATTATAAAAGTTCAAATCAATAAGTAGAACGAATAAGAAGAATCAAGTAGGCAGAAAGATAAAAGTTTCTTTATTCTAAGAAGAAGGGAGAGTACATTTTATTATGATAGGTCTTAATGATTAAGAACCATATCTCAATTGATCCTCTAAGTAAGTCTTAGTACAATTGTATGTCTAAGAAGAGGAATCAGGAATTGAAGAAATGGTTAAATCAAGAAGTCAATCATACTTCGTTCCAAAACAAGTCTTAGAGTTAAGATTGTGACATTGAGCGATAAGTATCAAGAAGGTTTATAACATTCATCACATGTGGAAAGTTGTGATGTCTTGGATAAGACAAAGACCAACTAGGACCAATTTATGAAGTGTTTTGATCAAAGCTACACTAACTCTTGAATATTTGTTTGTCGAGTAATGTTTACTGATAAGATAATCTTATATGTCAAGGAGTCAGTGGGAGTCTTAATGGTCTAGAAAGGTTTCAAGAACAAATCAAAATAAACCTTATCGATCATCACTAGCACATGAGTTGAGGTTTATAACCTATCGTGTTGACGTTATTTTGTTTCTGTGCCATTCCAATTGAGTTAATTATGCATGTGAGTTCTATGAGTTCTCATTTGAATGCATAAAAGGCAAGGACCTTGATCAATAAAAAGTACATTGATAGGAAAGGGTGAGTTGCTTAACTACTTGGAAGACATGGTGGGCAGCCGTGCTACCATAAGGCAAGAAATCAAGATTAAGAAAGTCCGGTCCATATGAGTTTGGATTTGTCGCAAAATTTGGTTTTGACAAATTCACATGGATAGGAACACACAAATACACCGTTAAAATCTAAGTGTAATAAGATTTCCTCCTTCATGAAAATGACTGTGAGGAAATGCTTTCACTAAGAGAGATTTTAAAAAAATAGCAATTGCAAAATTGTATTCTCGAATTTGATTATGGTTACGGTATCCCTCTCCATGACTCGAATTGTGAGATTTGGCAATTAGTCTTAATTGTTTAAGACACCTATCATCTATCTTGGATAAAGGTGTATGAGATTAAGAATCCTTGATTATGGATTATCAAAGCATTAAGAATTAGAAACATGAACATAAGAAATTCAATAGGTATTGTTTTTCTGTAAGTTAAGCTATTTTCTGAATACATGTCAAAGCTAGTGGAAGCATGAGTGTTATGTTTATAATAATCATCATGATAGTGGGAGCATAAATGTTATGATTGTATGATTATTAAGGCAAGTGTTGCAAGTTAGCAATATTAATTATTGAAAACAAGAGTCATACCTTGCAAAGTCGTGATGGTTGTAAAGTTGTTTTGGTATAATTAAGGGAGAGAATATTATACTTCATTTCAAATCTAAAGGCTTAGGTTGTGGAATGTTAATAATTTAGTCAAGGATACATAGTGTGTTCTCAAATTTCGATTATGGTTACGGGATTCCTCTTCATAATTTGAATTGTGAGAACATAGTACATAGAATATTATGCTAGAAGATTGATAAAGTATTAAATCTTTATGTAAAACATTATGAATCGTGTCCAATACGCTTCGGGTATGGGATCGATTGCAAATACTATAATATTTGACCATTCCAAAAATTTTCCAAATGTCTAGCGCATTTAGAGGGAAAAGGACCAGAATCGGTTTTGACTAAAATAATTGAACAACTATCAAAGGACAATCCAAAGTTCGCCGAGGATTGGTCTCTTGTGAGTAGTTGGAAGTATAGTATTGGATGGAGTATATCGACATTATTATGAATAGATAAGATTCTATTAAGAATAAGTTGTCATATGGAAAATATGGAAATGTTTCCATATTGGGAGTTAGATATTGAGAATCTATGTCTAGATTAGAAACTTTATGCAACAGGATGTTCAAAGGAATGTACTTTGAGTGAAAGACATCATATCTAAGAAATTGTATTGTAACAATCTCCGATAGAGGACTTTGTATTTTCATTGGCAATAGTCATTGTGACTCTAGTGCAGTGACATTACAAAAGGATCATTGCATAAAATGTTAGAATCTGACATATTCTATAAGTGGCAAGAATTTGATATTCTATCACTTGTTGAAAGGATTAGGAGTGGTGAAATGAGTATGATTGAAAATGTGTTCATTTGATCCATTTCACAAAAGTAAGAACCATACGTAAACATTGTGTGCATGCTAAGAGCATGGGACAAGTGTTGTAATTCAAGTAAGAAGTTGATTACCCGAAACGACAAATAATGAGTAATCGATATGGTGATAAATAAAAGGTGTTTTATTTATACTCAAAGCTTTGAGTCCATATGGGATTAGTATTATTCTTGTGTTTCACTTTGCATGTTTTGACTTCCTGAATAATTTAATTGGTTATGAATAGTCAAATTATTCAAACGGGCCACAGTCATTCATATGTTGGAAGTAGGTATGAATGAAGACTGTCGTGAATTGGTGTGTGGATTGTCTAAAGAGCATTAGACATAAGCAAATGTTTGCTGCAACGTTCATGAGTGCTTATGAATATGATTTGAGCATTAGATTAAACCCACGCTCACTTGGATCACTTCATGGATTTTATCACGAGTGATTGGTGAGACGATAACATCTTATATTCTTGAAACCGAGATGTGTGAGTTGTATCTTGCGAGTCGGTTGCACATTGACAATATGAAAACACACCAGTAACTCGGTGTTATAAAACATATTGTTGTGTGTGATTCGGTGAGTGAGTGCAAGTGAACATTGAGTCAAAGTTTATCCGTTCCTTTTATCCAAGTAGGATAAAAGGGATATCTTTGGGCCCCTCGATGGTTTAGTGATGACAAACGTAAATGCTCGGCCGGGCTAGGGCTAATTTGATTTGTTCAATTAGTCAGTCGTCATAAATTGAAAATAGAGAAATAGTACAGAAAGAATGATTTGAAATCATGTCTTATATGATATCTAGAATGGAGGAATATATGATCCCTTATCTAAAGGACACGCGTATCTGATAGGATCAGAGTTGACAGCGGCTTTGGAAAGCTACGATTGCAGATCAGGATCTAAAGTCATACGCAGAATAGTATTAGACTTGACCAAGTGGGAAACTGTTGGATTAGTGTCTAAGTCCATAACTATTTTGGTATGTACTTGACCCGATGGTGCATGGTCCTTTGGGTTGCCTTCACCAAAGCAACTTGATAGGATGAATTATGGAGAGAAAGGATTAAATATGATTTATTAATATATTATGGGAATAATGTATTAAAGGATAAATCATATTGTTTAATTAATATTAGTCAAGAATTAATAAGAATTGAGTTTGTGACTAAAAGAGATTAATTAAACTTAAGGGACTGGAATTGTAATTATAAGATAATTGCAATTGGGCTACAGATTACCTTATATTATAAGGTTGGACGAATTCTATGGGGAAACCCATATGAAATCGTCCAAGGCCTCTAATTAAAGGAGTCCATGGGTTGCTTAGGGCTTAAGCAACCAAATTAGGGTTTCCTTGTTAGATAACCCTAATAGCCTCACTATATATAGAACCCTTAAGCCCCAAAAACGTGAGGAACTGGTTCTCTAGGGTTTTGGACGGTTTTGGGCAGCCTCCTTCTCTTCTCCTCTTCATCCTCTTACTCTTGGTGTTTGTGAACCATTAGAGGAGTGACATTTGTGACTCTAAGCTTTCTAAAGTCATTACAAGAAGGATTTGTGATTGTTATTGCTACATAACAATCAAGGTATGATCTAAACCCTAATTATATGTTATATTGATTATCATATGCCAGATATAGGGTTTATAGTCTTGGATAAATTGCATGTACAATAGAGAAACCTAGATCCAAGCATTAGGGTTTATATGAGCACATAGGATGTTCTTATGACTAAAACCCATCACAAAGAACGTCGAAATCTGAGTTATAACGAAGAAGCTATGGCCCATCGAAGTTTTACGGCAAAACCGACATGACACCGGGAGACATAAATATTGAACTTACTATTGAGGACTTTTTATCCTTAGTAATCTAAACAAAATTCGTAGAATATGTTAAACTCAGAGCATCCTTAAAAAGAACGCCAAAATCTGACTTTGTATGAGGAAGTTATGAATTTTATAACATTTGGCATACCAGTGCACGACCCGAAACTCGAATTTTAGTTCGAGCGGTTTTTGGCCCACGCAACCTAAATGAGAGTTGAAGATCTCATTAATAGTAACTCAATGGTAAAAAGACAGATGAAAACGGAGTCCGTATGTAGAAGCTATGAATTTTACGTAGACATTTAATAGTAGAATCTCCTCTTACTGTTAAATTTAAGATCGGTTGAGAATTAGCTGACGGCGTCTAAATGAAAGTTGTATTACTCGTATATACCAATGTGTGGATATAAATAACCTCAAAAACAGAGTTTATATGAACAATTTACAAATTATAGTAGCATATTTACGTATTAAAATAAAGTATAAATCATATATACGTACACACACACACACACACACATATATATATATATATATATATATATATATATATATATATATATACACATATGTATATATCATTAGAATGGTATCGATGATGCGGTCATTATAAGACTAATGTTGAGTTCTTTCGACATTAGTTTAGTACAAATATCGTTAAATCTATTTAAAATAGTATTATGAAGGGGTGTTTAGTCGTTTATAAAACTATAAGGTCATTAAGTAATTATGGAGGATTAACAGCCTCTAGTTCTCATATTTCTTGCACCATTCTCTTGATTCAATAGTCTCTTCTTATCCCCCGAGCATTTCGGTCCCTCGTGATTCGACTTCTCTTTCTGTAGTTTTAGTATAGTAAGCTGAGCGCTGAAGCGCTGCACGAATCTTTCTTAGAAACATTCAGCGACGAAGTTCTGCCCCTGCAGAGCCCGACTCCTAGCGTAGTATAGATGACGACCATGAACTATTCTAGACAGTCCAGTGGAACGCAAGCAGGCTTGCAACCTGTAGGTATTTTTTTGAACTGCATGTTTATTTGAACTGTGTGCTCACCAGGTGTACTCCATCCCCCACATGGTTGCCTTAAGGAAATTTATTGTTGAGGAATCCCCTTAGCAGTAGTTTCCACCCCGATGATGATCCTTACGCTAGGTCCCTTATGATAGGTGTTTAGGGACGTAATGAGAGGATAATGAGAATGGATAATCAGATTATTGTTGATTGATGAAATTAATAAACTTATTTATTGTGTGTTGAAAACCCTATGTGCTCACCAGGCTCCCAAGCCTGACCCTCTCAATTTATTTATATCACGGGTATTGATATGAAGTCACATTATACTGAGAGATTAAGGTGATATAAATCACTAGTGATAATGAATGTAAGTTTTGTTTATGCTTATGTTTCTGTACTGACGATGACATCCCAAATGGTTTAAAATGAATAAAAATACTTTTCTTCAGAAATGGTTTGATAACGTATTATCATGTTTTACTGGGAACAAATTCCGCAACATTTTTATTAAAAGAGGTAATCTGATTTTCAAACAAAGCATAAAGAAAATAGGTCTTTTCTGGCCGTGAAAATGGGGATGTCACAGTTGGTCTCAGAGCATTAGTTTAAGCGAACTAGGAATATGGATTTATTTCTATACTTAAACTTAGAATGCTAAGCAAGGATTGTGAGGAGTGTGTCTAATAAAATTTAGGTGAAGCACCTAAATAGACATAAGCACTAGCTAATTTAGGGAAAATGCCTTATAACGTGCTTTTATGTGCTAATGATTTATGATATGCATTGTATGATCGGATCTATGGTATGTTGCAGACCGGATCTAGAAACTTTATGTGTTCAGATTTATAAACATTTAATTAAGGTATTAGAACTGGCATATAACTTTTTGGAGAAATACGGAGAATTACACGTCGATCATAAATAAAAATTTTCCTATCTTAACTTTCGTCATTGCACACTGAACGTCTGATTTGGTATATAGATCAAAATGGAAAGAACCCGTAGTGGAGCCGGGAATGCAAATGGAAACATGAATCAACCACTAGTGATTGAACAAATACATGTTGTAGCAGATGCTCCTGAGCCAATTACAATGGCCGGAGTACAAGCCATGATACGGGCTATGTTGGCTGAACAACGGGAAGAGATGAGGCAGATGTTGTATGAAAATAAGGAAGAACCTACAATGCCAGTTGAACAGCCCAAATTGAACGATGGGCAGTCAGAAGGAGGGAACTACAGTGGGACCGTTGGTCAATCCAACCCGCCAATAGTTCGACAAAACAACTAGTGTGACAGAGTCAAGAGGAATGGATGCAAGTACAAGGATTTTCTGACTTGCAAGCCGTCGACTTTATCTGGAAAGGAAGATCCGATCAGAGTCATGGATTGGATCTCGGAGATGGAGTTAGCTTTCATGACGTGTGGTTGCAGAGGCAAGTTACAGACCACCTTTGTAGTATGTTAATTCCGAGGAGGTGATGTGCGTTGGTGGAATACCCTGGGGAAGACTCTGAGCCCCAATGAGTCCCTACAACTGACATGGGCAGATTTTTTGGTGTAGTTCAAACGCAAGTACTGCTCAGCCCAAAACCTGCTCGAGCTAGAGAACCAGTTCCTTAACTTGAAGAACGGAAGCATGTCAATTGATGAATACACCAACAACTTCACAGAGAAGATGGAGTTTGCCTTGCGTCTTGTTCCGGATGAGTTGATGAAAATCAACAAGTACGCAAAGGGACTTCCATGGGAGTACATGGTGCCAGTGCGTCAGGCACCTACTCTGGAGGCAGCTATCTGGGATGCCAAGTCTGTGGAGGATATGATTAAGGGAAGAGCTGCCAACAAGATTGAGGTTGGCGAAAAGAGGAAGTTTGAGGGGTCTAAGAGGCCCAATAAGAAGATCAAGTATGGTTCAAAGGAGTTTAGCAAAGGAGGAAACAAAGTGAAATGGTATGAGAAGTGCAAGAGGAAGAACTTCGGGAAATGTAGCGAGGAAGTGACTTGCTACAAGTGTGGAAAGACCGGACATTACACCAACGAGTGCACCACCATCAAAAGGGTGTGTTATGAATGTTGTGAAGAAGGGCAGGTTGCTAAGGATTGAACGAAGAAGAAAGAGGTGGCAAGACCAAACATTCCACCAAAATCGAAGGCAAGATCATTCCATATGATCCTTGACGAAGAAGATGGAAATGAAAGGGATCAGGAATGAGGATCTATGAAGTAGTCGTGTAAATAGTATCACATAGTATAGCCTATTAGAGGCATAGTATAGGTTGAACTTGCACACATATGTAATTGTTTCAAGGAATAATATAAAACCTTTGTTTTGTTATCTAATGTGTTATTTTGTTATGTGATTTTCTTGTATGGTGACTTGGGTGAACTGCGAGACAATACTTGGGACGAGTATGAGTAGGTGTGAAAGGTAGTAGAGGCCTATAGTACTGGAAGCACAGGACTCACGCTTGGATCAGGGAAAGTCACAAGGTTACCAAGAAGCTAGTAATTGATACCGTTATATTCAAATATTTCATTACCATCGTTTCAGTAATGACTAAGAGGATGATTGTAATTCCGATCCTAGTGTTCATATCGAATTGAGTCTGACTACGATAAGTATGTAACATGGTTCAGAGAACCAAGACTGATGTAGCTATGAAGTATTCGTGATAGTTGATTGTAGCTAGAAATGCTACCTTTTAAGATGTGATTAGAACATGAAGAAATGTATAGTCTGTTCTGGAAGACTCTGAGAGATCTGAGTCTAAGCGTGGGAACATATGATCATAGGTCATTAGAATATGATACACCGGTCTATTGTAGTAATAAAATAACTTATCTTAAGTTTGTTAAGAAGAAGAAGCAGTCTCCAGTAAGGATCGAGATTGTAACTTGAAGGTCATAATTTGGAGTCTAACGTGAGATAGGAGCAAGTGCAAGATCGAGCACCGCCTGCAGTCAGGAAGTCTTAGAGTTAGATACTCACTCGACAAAACGTCAAATTTATGATTATTACTTAGGATGAAGAGATAACATTGTTGGATTAGTGTCTAAGCCTGTAACTATATTTGGTATGTACTTAACCCGGTTGTGCATGGTCCTTTTAGGTTGCCTTCACCAAAGCAACTTGAAAAGGTAATTTAAGGAGAGAGCGAATATTATGGTTTATTAATATATTATAAGAATAATATATTAAAGGAGAAATCATATTTATTTAATTAGTATTGGTCATAAATTAATTAGGAATTAATTTGGTGACTAAAAGAGATTAACTAAATAAAGGGGCATAAACTGTCAAATGTATGATAGTTGAGTTTTGGGGTGGGAAATCTAATGGACTAAAGAGGGAACGAAATTATGATGGGGATCCATCATATTTTCGTCCAAGGCCTTCTTCCAGAAGGTTCCTTGGGCTGCTTGGTGGCTAAGTTGTTCATTAGGGTTTAGACTGAAACCCTAGCAGCCTACAGTATAAATATGACCCTTAGGCTATGAAAATCGGCTACACCTTATTTCAAGAGAACCCTAGGGCCGATTTTAGCATCTCTCACCCTCCCTCATATTTCCTTCTTGCTTGTGGGGTTTGTGAACCATTATAAGAGTTACAATTGTGACTCTAAGCTCAAGATCAAGAAGACTCCAAAGATTTCAAGCAATTTGAAAGAGGTGAACACTTAGATCTGTTCTTATGATGTTGATTTCGAAATATATATGATAGGTCTAGGGTTGCAAGTCTTGGTTTCAAATCATGTACAATAGATAAACCTAGATCCAAGCATTAGGGTTTGTATGAGCACATATGATTGTTCTTATGCATAAAATCCATCAGTGGTATCAGAGCCTTGATTGGTTTTAGTTGTATGTGATGCTTTAACTGTTTAATTGTTGAAAATCATTTTTTCTTGCCTCTGTCCGAATCAAATCGGCTAGTCAGTATCTGGACTCAGCGAGTTGGCCCGACTCGGCAAGTCCAGGTCTGACTCGGCGAGTCTGTGCATCAGGCAAAGGATATTTCAGGATTTTGTTGCTGTTTTCTCATGGGATTAATGCCAAAATCATTTTTTGATGATAAAATCCGAATTTTATTATATTTGAATGATTATCCCTGCCAAAACAATAGATAATTTCAAATCTTTTGAATAGTAGTTGTTTATATGTTAAATATGGATTATTTAAATTATTTGGTAATTATCTTGTGACTAAAATTGGATTAGGTCAGATATAGATAATTATAAAATTAATTGTTTATTTTGTATTATTTGTTATTTGATCCCTTGTATTTTGAAAAGTTCAAAACTTGTCCTCAAGTTTTGAAATTTAAATTTTATGATTAAAAGTTTAATTTTGAATAATTTAAATTTCAAACCCTTAGAATTTTACAGGTTTAAAATTCAACCCTATACTATTATATTATTACAAGCTTAATATATATATATATATATATATATATATATATATATATATATATATATATATATATATATATATATATAACTAAAAATGTTAGTCTTACCGATAGTAGGCCTCATTCACGAAGCCGGTCTATAAGGTGGGTATAAGGTTGCTGCCTATAAAATGGCGCTTAATGGGTGTACACTCACACCCATCGCTTGCTTGACTGGTGGAGGGTCGTTAGTCGAACGCAAAGGATAGGTGAATCCTCTCCTCATTAAAAGTATAATGAAAGATACAAAGTAACTACAATGTTTTACAAATTCTCAATCTTAGTTACTTTAGGGTAAAATGTGAAAATGATTCTAATCCATGGAATTACACTTTGTACCCTTGTCAAACGTTGGTGGAGCGCGTGTGGTTAACCGGCACGCTAATTTGGGGTTGACATTGGTAGCGAAGGGTGACTCGATGTTTGTCATAAATCTATGGAGCGTGTGTGGTTTACCGGCACATTGATTAGGTGATAGACACATTGAGTGCACCATGTTGATTCTCATGGTTATTCACAACTTATTTGCGATCCTCGGTATCCCAGACGCAAATTTGAAGTGCATATCGAGATTTAAACATGCCATTGAAAAGTTCAATGAATCTCAAAGATCTAGGAGTTTTCAAATACATTTAAAACTTAAATCTCTTTTTCATTTTTCATTGTGAGAATTAGTGAATCGTCATTCACTTACCATCAAATTATTATTTTTAGAGTACGGCATCCCTTTCTGAGTTGTAAATAATGTTTTTAGGTCCTAGCCCTAATTTCTCATTTGGGTGTTTAATTAGGGACTCATTTCTAATCAAACTTTATTCCTTTCTTTTTCAGATGTCTGCAAACAACAACAAAAATTCTTCTAGTTCATTCTTATTGATGAACCTATGTCAAAAGGTGACATTTGATGGGTCAAACTTCAACGAGTGGATGAGCTACATTCGCATGATCACACGCTATGAAGACAAAGAATATGTCCTTGATGAAAAGCTTGAGAAGATCATTCCAGAAGTTGCTACTTCGGAAGAGTTGGCCGCCTTTGAGGCCCATGAGGGTGATGCTACAAAAGTTCATTACATCTGCTAGCCATAATGAACCTTGAACTCCAAAAGTCCTATGAGCACATGTATCCGTATGAAATGCATCAGGATTTGTTGGATAGGTATCACCAAAGCGCGAGGCAAGAGCGATATGAGATCATTAATAACATGATCACCGCTAAGATGGGGAGTGGAGAATCCCTAACCTCTCATTTGCAGAAAATGTAGAGGTATGTTGATTGTCTTCTCAAACTTAATGTTAAGTTTGATGAGGATTTGGTTGTCAACATAATCCTCCACTCCTTGCATTCATGCTACAACCAGTTCAGAATGACCTACCACATGAATAAGGAGGAGGTCTTCTTGATCAAGCTCCAAGGACTGTTAAGGACTGCTGAGAGCAACCTCAAAGACAAATATGTTGCACCATCCCCTGCTGTGGCTATTCCCGTGTTGGCAATTGGCCAAGGAAAGGGCAAGAAGAGGAAGGCTTCATGTAAGAGCCATCATAAGGGTAAGCCCCAAGATGGTTCCTCTTTTAGTGGAACCAAAGATGGTTCGGTCAAACCCTCTTCTGACCCCAAAGAAGCAGAGTGCTATTACTGCCACCAGAAGGGCCACTAGAAATGAAGCTGCCCTAAGTATCTGCAAGATATAAAGAATAGGAAGATTAAGCCCACCTTCGCAGGTATGTATTCTATTAAATCTAACAACTCATCATCTGCTACTTCATGGGTTCTTGATACAGGGTGTGGTTACCACATTTGTTCTGATTTGCAAGGCCTAAGAAGAAGTAGGGAGATGGAACATGGGAAGATAAACTCGATTATGGGAAACAGAAGATCGTTGTCAGTGACTAGAGTCGGAGTTTATTCTTTAATGTTGAGTAATGGGTTAGGGTTAGATCTAGATAATTGTTGTTATTCGCCAGATATGGCAAAAAACATTATTTCATTTCATGGATTGTTTAGACAAGGTTTCAGATATTCTTTTGATAATAGTAATGGTTCTATTAATGTTTATTTGAATGGTGTCTTTTATTTCAATGCATTACCTTGTAATGGGATTTATAGATTTGTGATGGTTGTTGATAATTTAAGAAATGATGTTTTAAATGTTGATTCGTCTACTAGCCTAGACAAATCATGCTTGTGGCATTGTCGTCTTGGCCATGTCAACAAGAAACGCATAGCCCAACTCCAAAAGGATGGAGTGTTAAAGTCATTCGACCTTAGGGACGATGACATGTGTGAATCTTGTTTACTTGGGAAGATGACCAAGTCACCCTTTACTGACACTTGTGAAAGGGGTGAGGGTCTATTGGATCTCATACACACTGATGTGTGTGTGCCTTTTAGATCCACCACAAGGGATGCTTGCCGCTCCTACGTGACTTTTACAGATGATTATAGCAGATATGGATATATCTACTTAATCAAGCAAAAGTCAAAAACCTTTGAAAAGTTCAAAGAGTTTAAGAATGAAGTGGAGAATCAGCTGGGCAGGAAAATCAAGATGCTTCTACCAGACCGAGGAGGAGAGTACCTAAGTCTTGAGTTTCACGACTATCTAAAAGAATGCGGAATTGTTTCGCAATTGACGCCTCCGAGAACGCCACAATTGAATGGTGTGGCTGAGAGACGTAATCGGACCTTGTTGGACATGGTTCATTCTATGATGATTCGGGCTTCATTACCAATAGCTTTTTGTGGGTATGCCTTAAAGACTATCGCCCAGATCCTTAACTTAGTTCCCACCAAGAAGGTTACCAAGACTCCTCACGAGATGTGGACAGGGAAAGCTCCCTCATTGGCACATATTAAGGTTTGGGGTTGCGACGCTTTCGTAAGACGAGAGACTCACGACAAGCTCGAACCTTGTAGTGAGAAGTGTTATCTCATTAGCTACCCACAGAAGTCTTTTGGATATCTTTTCTATAGACCGAGTGACAATGTTGTCTTCGTTGCTAGAAGAGGATTTTTCCGAGAAAGGGAATTGATAAGCCAAGAGGACAGTGAGAGGCAAATTGATCTTGAAGAGATTCAAGAGCAAAGCGATGAAGGAACCTCTAACACTGGCACTCAACTCGAGGAGGGAACTCCTGTTGAGCCCGTTGATGAGTCCTTACCTCTTAGACGTTCTAGTAGGGTTAGTGTTCAACCCCAGTTTTATGGTTTTCATATTACTAGTGAAGGGGATACGTTTATTAGTGATGAAACACTAATGAATTTGGGCGAACCTAGCAGCTACAAGGAAGCCAAGGCAGGCCCGGAGTCTGCTAAATGAAAAGATGTGATGGACAGTGAGATTCAGTCCATGTACGACAACCAAGTTTGGAATTTGGTTGATAATGTACCGGTTCATAAGACAGTCAGGTGCAAGTGGATCTTCAAGAAGAAGATGGACATGGATGGGAAAGTGCACACTTATAAAGCATGATTGGTTGTGAACGGCTTTACTCAAACTCCCGGAGTTGACTATGATGAGACCTTCTCACCAGTTGCGAAGATAAAGTCTATTAGGGTAATGCTTGCAATAGTTGCGTTTCATGATTATGAAATATGGCAGATGGACGTGAAAACTGCTTTCCTTAATGGAAAGTTGGCTGAGGATGTTTACATGAATCAGCCAAAAGGGTTTTGTCGATACGAAGCATCCAAATAGAGTGTGCAAGCTTGAGAAATCCATTTATGGATTGAAACAAGCGTCTCGCAGATGGAATCTTTGTTTTGACGAAAACTTTAAAGAGTTTGGCTTCTGGCGGAGCGAAGATGAATCTTATGTGTATGTCAAAGCCAGTGGGAGTATAGTGAGCTTCCTCTTATTGTATGTCGATGACATACTGATCATAGGAAACGACGTCCCAACCTTGTAAGAGGTCAAGTCCTGGCTTGGGAAATGTTTCTATATGAAGGACCTCGGAGAGGCTACTTATATTCTGGGAATAGAATAGTAAGAAATAGGGAAAAGAGACTGATAGGACTCAGTCAGGATACATACTTGGATAAGGTAATAAAGCATTTTAGTATGAAAAATTCCAAGAAAGGGGAGTTGCCAATCCAAAGCAATACCAAGCTGAGTAAGACTCAGAGCCCAAGTACAGAGGCAGAGATAGCTGATATGAGTCGAGTACCTTATGCTTCCGCAGTAGGCTCTATCATGTACGCTATGACCTGCACTCGCCCTGATGTGGCCTTCGCTTTAAGCATGGTCAGCAAATATAAAGGGAACCCTAGTAGAGCTCATTGGATTGCAGTTAAGAATATTCTTAAGTACCTACAAAGGACCAAGGAATGGTTTCTAGTCCTTGGTGGGAGTGATGACTTAAGGGTACGAGGGTATAGTGATGCTATTTTTCAGACGGATCGGGATAGTTACCGATCGTAGTCAGGCTGGGTATGTACCCTAAATGGAGGAGCAGTGACTTGGAAAAGTTCCAAGCAGGAGACCATAGCTGATTCAACGTGCGAATCAGAGTACATTGCAGCGAGCGAAGCGTCAAAGGAGGCTATATAGTTGAAGAACTTCATTGGAGACCTTGGACTTATGCCATCCATAAAGAAGCCGATGGAAATTTTCTATGATAATGAAGGAGCGGTTGCCTTAACCAAGGAACCAAGAGATCATTGTAGATCTCAACATATCGATAAAAAATACCATTTTATCATACATTGGGTAGAAGAGGGACTCCTCGTTGTGAAGAGGGTATCGTCAGAAGAAAACCCAGCAGATCCCCTTACGAAGGATGATATAAGTTTGGATTAGATAAGAAACGTGTTATAGATATTTTGTACTTAACACTTGATGAATAAATAAAGTTGTGTTATTTATGAGTAAAGCTACTATCTTGTGTTGGTTATTTATCTATTGTTTCAATTTTTCATGTTTTGACTTCCTGAATAATAAGATTGTTCGAACAGTCCACAATCGCTCATATTTTGGAAGTAGATGTGAATGAAGACTATCATGAATTGTTTGTAGATTGTCTAAAAAGTTTTTGGGCATAGCAAAGGTTTGCTGCAAAGTTCATGAGTGCTTATTAATATGATTTGAGCATTGGAATATATCCGTGTTTGCTAGTATCACTTCGTGGTGTTTTACCTTAACTGATCGCAAAGCGATAATATCGTATAGTCTTAAAACTTAGAGATATGGTTGTTGTTTGCTGGTTGGTTATGCATTGATGATTTGTAAATGCATCAGTAACTTGATGTTATAAAACACATTGTTGTGGATGATTTAATTCCTAACTAATAGATGCATATGGGTCGAAGTTAATATGTTCCTTTTATTCTATGAGAATAAAGGTAATATCTTGGCCACTTGATGATTTGGTTTGACTTATGTGATGTGCCCGGTCAGAATGAAGTTGATGTGTTCAACTAAATTCTATGTCAAACAAATCAGAGATCAAGGAATAAATGATGGACAATAAGCATTGTTAACATGATATCTAGAACAGAGGATTATACGATCCCTTATCTGAAGGACAAGTTACTGATCAGAGTTGACAACGATGTATAAGAGCTACGATTGCTAATCGGATCCTGAAGTCATATGTGAGATATAGTTACTAGACTTATCCAAGTGGGAGACTATTCGATTAATGTCTACTTGATCCGATTGTGCATGGTCTGTGACATCCGGATTTCCAGGTACATTATTTATTCATTTATTTTGGAGATTTTGGAGGGACTCGGCGACTTGATGCTTAGACTCGCCGAGTAGAGTTGCGAATTCCATCCTGGTTAATGATCGGACTCGGCGAGTCGACTAGTGGACTCGGCGAGTCCGCGATGTTTAATGAAACCCTAATCCCCGAGTTTGAGACCTATTTAAAGGGGCTTATAGCCACCAATTGCAGCTACCAGACCCCTGAGTGAAACCCTAAGCGATATAGAGCGTTTGTGAGGAAGGAAAGGCCGTTTTTTATCCTTGTGTGGGTGTTATTGCAAGAAGAAGGTGACCAAGGAAAGAGGGAGCTGAAGAGGGTGCTATTCTGTGGATTTCAGAGCCAAAGAACTTCATATTGAGGTATATATTCGGTTCTTCTTCAATTTTGGGTGTTAATCCTTGAGAGTTAGGGTTTCTAGCCCATTTAGAGTGTGAATGATGGTGCAATTGGTCCCTTCTTGTGTTGAAGCTTCGGTCTTGGATCCAAAGAGGTCCAGAGACCTTAACTCCCTGATCTTTATGGGGTCACATTGGGTAATATGAGCTTAGGGTGACATATTGAGGCCATTTCTTCAAATAGAGCCATTGGATCTTTGCATGGGCATCAAGATCCAGACTTTACGTGTTTATATTGCTTAAGGAGGCCAGATCAATGTGTTAGAGGAACGAATCTGGCCTCACGAGGTCATTAAGCTTGAGCATGGCATGAACTCACTGAGTCCCAAGAACAGACTCGATGAATAGGGCTAGGGTTTCCCATAGTTCACTCAGTGAGTAACTTGCCGAGTTGAGGGAATGAATCGGTGAGTTAGAGGGAAATAGAGGACTGGAGTTCAAGGCGGGACTCGCCGAGTTCATAATGGGACTCGGTGAGTTGAGTCGGGGTGGCCCCGTGATTCATGCCAGGTGTAACTCATCGAGCAGGGGAAAGACTCGACGTGTCATGCGAGACTAGAGGGATAGTGGACACGCGTAGACTTGCCGAGTCACCCAAGTGCACTCGGCAAGTTGGGTCAAAGTTTAACCATTGACTTTGTTGACTTTGAGGGTTTGGTCAACAATGGGGTCTTTGTGTCAAGAGAGGGGTAAAATGGTCTTTTACCCTTCTAAGGATGCCAAGAGAGGGTTGAGTCTAGCCTCGAGAGTTATATTTATGAGAGTATTTACTTTATGTGATTAGGCGGAGGCTAGACCATATTTCTACCGAGTCAGAGATTTCCCGAGACATCTGATGTGAGTCTTCTCACTATACTTTACCTAGAGTGGTAACACAGTTATGTGACAGAGTTATTGTATGCTATCTATGCGATGTGTGGAACTGCATTATTTGTATGTGATTTATGTTGTGTGTATATCAGAGTTAGGACCGGAAGGTCCACAGAGCTAGGACCAGAGGGTCCACTGAGTTAGGTTTAGAGTTATGTGTCGGTGTATTTGTATGCTATATATATTTATTTTATGAGATTTGTTGTGGTATGTGATATGCATGATTCAGAGTTATCAGAGTTAGGACCTTTGGGTCCATAGAGTTAAGGCGAGAGGGTCCACGGAGAGTTGGGACTGGAGGGTCCCACTGAGACACACTGACCAGAGGGTCCACAGAGTTATAGCCTTGAGGGGCTAATATGTGTTAGATTGGTATTTTGGGGAACTCACTAAGCTTCGTGCTTACAATGTTTTGTGTTATGTGTTTCAGGTATTAGCGAGGAGCGCGTGAAGGCGCCGACATGATTCGTACACACACAAGGAGTTTTATGTATTTCGATCTTGGGAAATTTTGTGGAACAGAGATATGATACAATGAGATTTTATTAATAATTGTGAATGAACAATGTGTTTTGGAAATGTGAAAAATTGCTTTAATTTTTACAGTGTTACATGGTTCTTTTGGGTTGCTTTCACCAAAGCAACTTGACAAGGTAATTTAAGGAGAGAGAGAGAATACTATGGTTTATTAATATATTATAAAAATAATATATTAAAGGAGAAATCATATTTATTTAATTAGTATTGGTCATAAATTAATTAGAAATTAATTTGGTGACTAAAAGAGATTAATTAAACAAAGGGGCATAAACTGTCAAATGTATGATAGTTGAGTTTTGTGCTGGGTAATCTAATGGACGAAAGGGGGAATGAAATTATGATGGGGGTCCATCATATTTTCATCCAAGGCCTTATTCCAGAAGGTTCCTTAGGCTGCTTGGTGGCTAAGTTGTCCATTAGGGTTTAAACTGAAACCCTAGCAGCCTACAGTATAAATATGACCCTTAGGCTTTGAAAATCGGCTACACCTAATTTCAAGAGAACCCTAGGGCCGATTTTATCATCTCTCACCCTCTCTCATATTGCTTTCTTGCTTGTGGGGTTTATGAACCATTAGAGGAGTTACAATTGTAACTCTAAGCTCAAGATCAAGAAGACTCCAAGGATTTCAAGCAATTTGAAAGAGGTAAACACTTAGATCTGTTCTTATGATGTTGATTTCGAAATATATATATATGATAGATGTAGGGTTGCAAGTCTTGGATTCAAAGCATATACAATAGAGAAACCTAGATCCAAGCATTAGGGTTTGTATGAGCACATAGGATTGTTCTTATGCATTAAACACATCAAACATATGGAATCATTATATAAGCCATGTTTCATTGATGATTCTGGGACGTCATCATCCTAAGGGGGAGATAATTGTAACGCCCGCAGATCCGAGCTAGTAAATTTAGAGACAATGAGCGTCAAAAATTAGTTCTTGATGAAAGATTATTTAGAAGGATTAATCTTCACCGAGTGTTAGTATATGTTACAAGGGTTCCGTACATATAAAGAACGCCGAAATCCGAGTAATAACGAAGAAGTTATGGCCCGTCGAAGTTTTACGGCAAAACCGACACGGCACCGGGAGACGTAAATAGTGAATTCACAATAGAGGACTTTTTATCCTTAGTAATCTAAACAAAATTCGTAGAGTATGTTAAACTGAGAGCGTCCATAACAAGAACGCCCAAATCTAACTTCGTGTGAGGAAGTTATGAATTTTCTAACAATTGGCATAACAGGGCACGACCCGAAACTCGAATTTTAGTTCGAGCAGTTTTTGGCCTACGCAACCTAAATGAGAGTTGAAGATCTCATTAATAGGAACTCAATGGTAAAAATACAGACGAAAACAGAGTCCGTATGTAGAAGTTATGAATTTTACGCAGACATCTAACAGTATAATCTCCTCTTACAGTTAAATTTAAGATCGGTTGAGAATTAGCTGACGGCATCAAAATGAAAGTTGTACTAGTCATAAATACCAATGCATGGATATAAATAACGTCAAAAACGGAGTTCGTATAAATTAGTTACAAATTATATTAGCATATTTACGTATTAAAATAAAGTATAAATCATATATACGTACACACACACACACACAAATATATATATATATATATATATATATATATATATATATATATACATATGTATATATCATTAGCATGGTATCGACGATGCGGTCATTATATGACTAATGTTGACTTCATTCAACATTATTTTAGTATGAATATCGTTAAATCTATTTAAAATAGTATTATGAAGGGGTGTTTCGTCGTTTCTATAACTATAAGGTCATTAAGTAATTATGGAGGGTAGTTTTTGAAAATTCAATTAGTATAAATAAGAGCCTATAGCTCTCATATTTTTTGCACCATTCTCTTGATTCAATAGTCACTTCTTATCCCCCGAGCATTTCGGTCCCTCGTGATTCAACTTCTCTTTCTGTAGTTTTAGTATAGTAAGCTGAGCGCTGAAGCGCTACACGAATCTTTCTTAGAAACATTCAGGGACGAAGTTTTGCCCCTGCAGAGCCCGACTCCTAGCTAAAACCCCCTTGTAAGTAAGTTATGCTTACCCTATTTTAATATAGCTTATATGTAAAATTAGTATTGTTATTATTAACTTATAATAAATATTTTAGCTATTATTATATAAGTGTTGTTATAATATCTTTTTAACTACTTGCGGTACGGGGATTCTGGTTTAAAGGGCCGCATAGGGTTGTTGGATTTTAGAAGTGATATATGCCAAAATGGTCCTGCCCTCCGGTATTTTATGTCTGGCACTGTCTGTACATAGTGGTTAGAAAGTATTGATTAAACGCTTATATAATAATAATAAGACTAATAGTTAGTCACGGTAAATATTAGACTAAAATCTAGTGGTAATAATACTAGGTTTCGTCGAAGGAAATTATTTTTAAGTAAACGAAGCGCTATCCGAGTACCGAGTCATCACCTTATCATGTGAGTGCATAGTTACTTTAAGCTTACACATAGATATGAAGTATTTCATATAAATTATGTGTTATGTGTGCATATTATCTGTATACTTGCTATCTATGTTGGATGAACAATTTTATACATGTTTTAAATGATTTAAACTGTATATGTATTTTATATCCACAAAATGTGTTGGGTAACACATGGGTAGATGTAATAGTTGCTGTGTGACAAAATAAAATGATGAGAGGCCTCGTTGTAGATGTTATTGATGATCCAGTCATCTAGCGGGGTATAGATGATGACCACAAACTATTCTAGACAGTCCAGTGGAACGCTAGCAGGCTCGCAACCTGTAGGTGTTTATTTGAACTGCATGTTTATTTGAACTGTGTGCTCACCAGGTGTAATCCATCCCCTGCATGGTTGCCTAAAGAAAATTTATTGTTGAGTAATCCCCTTAGCAGTAGTGTCCATCTCGATGATGATCCTTAGGCTAGGTCCCTTATGACAGGTGTTTAGGGACGTAATGAGAGGATAACGGGAATGGGTAATTGGGTTATTGTTGATTGATGAAATTAATAAACTTATTTATTGTGGGTTGAAAACCCTATGTGCTCACCAGGCTCCCAAGCCTGACCTACTCAATTTATTTATATCACGGGTACTGATATGAAGTCACATTACACTGAGAGATTAAGGAGATCTAAATCACTAGTGATAATGAATGTAAGTTTTCTTTATTCTTATGTTTATTTATCATGTTTTACTGGGAAGAAATTCTGCAACATTTTTATTAAAAGAGGTACTCTAATTTTCAAACAAAGCATAAACAAAATCGGTCTTTTCTAGCCGTGAAAATGGGGATGTCACAAACTGATACCAAGGAATAACCACACATAAGATGCAAACAACATATTTTCAACAATTATCACAAGCGTCTATAAACCTAGCATGATTCCTAATTTGCATCAACAATCCACCTATGAGATGTGGTTTTCGATTATGCACTAAAGTCAACAAAAATTGTCGACTCACCTTATGTTTGAAGCGAGTTCTCCTTTTTAATTCAAGCCTTGACCCTTCTTGACGTTTTCAAGTTTTTACCTAATAATCACACATACCAAGAAATCATCAAAATGGGGTCCAAGTTTCATTAACACTTTTAATTTCTTAAAGGGTTACATATTTTTTTTACGTTTCACAGCTTGACCATTGTTTAGTGTTTTGGTCATAAAACAGAATATGTAATTCGGATTGAGCTGAATCTAGACTTTCTGAAAACTATACTCGATTTGCTACATTTTATCCAGAGATAGGCATCGGCCAATTCTAGTCAGATTAGCAGCTACAGCCCTCACAAGGTGGGGCAAAGTTGCTGTGCAGATTTCCAATAATTGCCAAAAATCACCATATGATTCATGACTTTGGACAAAGGATTAAAGCCACGCGATGTAACACACCAAAAGCTTGAGTGAAGGTATTAAGACATTAATTAAGTGGTTTATGGAAAGACCAAAATTTGACTAAAAGATGATTGAAAGTAGGATGCCATTACACACCAAGCACAAAATTCTACATTCACCAATAAAGATTTCTTTAATTCCAAATCAAGACACATGTTGAGATGGAACTTGGGTAAAATTTTAGACATGATTTGATAGACTTTCAAGGTTATTACTTCAGCCCTTACAATAAGGTTTTAGGGCAGAAAATACAACGCAATACAACCAAGAATTGCAAAACCAATCAAGCTAGTTGTTAGACCTCGTTTGATAGAAAGACAACAACATAATAAAATATTTAGGGGCTGTTTTAAGAGGCTTTAGTAAAGGTTCCAAAACATGGTATTTGTGCAGAAAAATAACACATACAAAATCATTATGATTGGAGGTAAAAGAAACAAGAATTATGACACCAAAGTGAATCAATGATGACTTGGTGTCTGCTACCAATGATCTCATTAAGCAGACCCATGTGCGTCATGAGAAACAGATCTAGAGACTAGAGAAGGAGATAAAGAAGAAGGAAGAGATGAATCTCATCATCCAACAAGTCCTCATCAAAATTCTTTGATCCACTTGGAACATTGTCGATGTTCCAAATCGGAAGTTTGATGAGATGTCAGCCATCCTGAGGCATCTGTTGGATCACTTAGCTGCTCAAGCCCCAACATCTGCCGCATATGATAATCTCACCAAAAAACTCAACACTGGCCTCCAAAAAGTGTTTGAGAAATTTGATGATGTGAAGGAGTCCTTAGAGCTTGCACCGGTCCGGAGGCTTCCCGATGCAAGAGGGGGAGAAGGCCCAAGCCAACCTTGGAAACCCGCCTCGAAATTTCCACTCCGAGATGAAGAAGACCTAAATTTCAAAGATGAAGTTCAAGTCGTCTCTGGAATGCAAGGAAACTCCTCTGATGAAGATGGAAGTACAGATGAAGATGAATATATTCCGGACAAAGCTCGTAAGGGAGTTCTTGGTCTTTAAGCTCCTAAGTTGACCCTTTCGAAGGAAATGACAGAAGAGCAAAGGAAAATTTGGTCCGCTACTTCCTGGCCTTCCTCTCTCCCTGATGCTCTCCGAATGGGCATTCAAATGGCTAAAGCAAAATCCTTTTTAACCGCTCAAGCCTTCCGAGCCACTCCTTCCATCCAGCCCTCCATTCCGGACCCAAAGATTGCTCCAATCGACCAAGGCTCTCCTCTTCAGATCCCTGATGAAATTCTAGAAGAACCTCTTCCAAATCCAACTCCGAAGTTCACGATCGATGAAAACATGAAGCTTGTTATATCTGATCTTCAGAGAGACAAAAGGAAGAAACCTATGACTGGCGAGCAACAAGCCTTTCATTCCTTACCTCCTCCAAAGCAAATTCATGGATGGTCTTAGTAACAAATCAACAAGGCATTAGAGGATAGTATTCGGATCCAAGCTCTAAAGGATAATCTTAATCCTATGCGTGGCATCTCTCCTCTTTGTCGTGAAGGCATTCTCCAGACTCAAGAAATTGTTTTGAACATATACTACGACATTCCTACCAACGACTCCGAACAACTGGATCTTCCTCTTTCTCCCTACAGCAAATTCTACACCAAATTTGCTCCTCTTCACCCATCTGATGATCCGGAGGTGATTATCTGGACTGAGCGAGAAAGACTTAAAACTTTCTACTCTAAGCACGCACAACCTCTCAAGGAAGTGTGGTCGAGGAAGAGAATTACCCAAGTTGAGGGTTTTGGAAGAAAATTTGTGGTGAAATTTGATCTCAACTATCCTCTATTCCGTTTTCACATCCTCCGGAACAAGCCAACACCCCGGACTGTTACTGATGCTGACTTTCCCTCCATGAATCCGAATGACATCCTTACCTTAGTTGCCTACTTCAGAGAAAATCAAAAGGATGACATCAGTATGGGAGCTTACCATGCGACTCTGAGCTTCCTAAAGGATTATGTTGCTGAATTTTTCCGACGTGATTATGAGCTTGCACACCTTTACGGAACTAAACAATTTGCTGCCAAAATCGACTTTGTTCTTCTGGAAGCTAAAGTTTTTGCAGATGGTCCTATTGAAGAATCGGTTCTAGGGTTTTTCTACACCACAAGGAAAACAAACAAGAAGGACTGTTTCCGAGTCCTTGACAAACATCTAGTTCCGACCAAAGCTCTGAAGAAGATCATATCCCGGGGGTCCAAGTCTGATGCTCCGGAACAAGTCAAGGAAAAGTTTGTAAGTCAATTGGTGTGGTACATTGAAGTCTGAGAGTGGTTGTTCAGAGCATACACCTTCATCAAGGAAGAAATGAACTAAGTTTACTGGATTGCTAAGTTCACTTAGGGGGAGATTGTTGGAACCTAAAAGTGAACCTCTAGAAATCCTAAATACTCATTCTGAAGTGTGTATGTTCCGAAGTGGAGAAGTGGTCCGGAATTTGTCCGGACCAGGAAAGAAGACGTTGTGAAGCTGAAGGCATTCCGGAATGACTCTCATGTCCGGAGGGTATGCTAATCTGGAGCAACTCTATTTTGTCTTAGTACATTTATTATATTTGTCTTTGTATTGATTTAACGTTTCATAGGACTTAGTCTTTTGTTGTATTTCGACAATCAGAATGTCAGACACATTTCTATTGTCCAGTCCTATGTAAGCACTCTAGTTAATTCACTTAACCTTCACTGCTATTTGTAGGAACATTCAATACAAGTCAACTACGGATCTTTCATTCAACTTTTGGCACTTTTACTAAGTTATTTAAAACTTCTTTCAAACATTCTTCTTATTCTTCATTTATTAACTTTACGTTGATCACTTATTCTCATTGTTCATTAAATGACTTGATCATTTATTGTATCTATTATCTAAGACTTGACTGGTCTTTCTAGGCTTGGCTTGAACATTTATTAGCAAGCAGACATTGATCTTAAGCATTCACTCAAGGTTTGAGTTTTCAAACCTTGTCCCTGCACGTCAGATCGATCTTGATCTCTCACACCACCAACAATTGGAATAACTTGAGAGAAGAACATATTGCACCAAAATCGGCTAGCCCTCACTTACCAAGATGCTGGGTCACATTTCATGAGCTATGAGGCTTCTTATATAGTGTGCACATTAGGGTTACACCATGTAACTCATGACTTTCCATATTCCTCATGATCCATGGGTTTTAACCTCCATGGAGTATCCATGGGTCACCACATGGGGTTAGCCCAACATGAAGAACTATGGATCATAGCCCACTTTATAAGAATGAATGATTTACCAAATCAATCCCCATTTATTCAATAAGTCTCTTTTTATCACAAAATTAATTCCAAACTAATTCTTGATCAATACTACTTAAATAATATGATTTCATATTAATATGTTAGAACTTATAATATATTAATAAATCATAAATATTCTCTTCTCACAAAAGTCTATCCAAATTGTTCTGATGCCATGCAACCCAAATGGACAATGCTACTCTCGGGTCAAGTACATACCAATAATAGTTATGGGCTTAGACACATAATCCAGCTTCAAGATCAGGCTCTCTAGTCTTTACATGTTAGGTGTAAAGAAAAGATTTTATCAATCATCTAACTTCTCTAAATAGAAATCTAGGGAATAACCATTTGCGTTTAACAAAGTCTGCATGACAACAAAATTTTGAAAATAAGTAAGTTAACTATATATGCATAACAACAGGTAATGACGCTACGATTTCTAGTAACGTATTGAGTTTGTGTTGAAAAAAAATACATACATTCATCAACATCTTTAGGATATTCACCTAGGGGATACAACTCCAATCCAACAGTCAACTTGTTTTGTCGACTAAAATGACACTTATCCTTCACATATTGACTTCTTACAACAATAAACTCTTTTTTTCTTTCTTTGTCTCTGAAAAACCAAAGCCACATACCTAATGGTACTATCACATCGCTCAAAACCTTTCTCATGCATCTTATTTAACAATATTTTTACTTTATACTCATATGAAGTCCTCAACCCCCTTTCCAGCTCAACTCTCTTTGCTAATTTACACCATCCATTTATCAATATGTCATAAGTCGAAGAATTGGGAGGAAACGTTTTCTATTGCATCTAATTCATAAGCTCTATTGCTTGAACCATCATTCCCACTTTAGCAAACGCACTTATAAGCACATTATACAACCTAATCGCTTCCGTCCTATTCCCAGTCCTGCAATACCCAGAACCAAAATGTTATACACATCATAATTAATCTCAAAACCTCTTCTCAACAAGTACATTAGTCGCTTAAATGCCTCTTTCATAAGAGCACCCTTTGAAAGACCCCTGAGAAGTGTATGATAAGTTGAAATAGTAGGAGAAATTCCTTCAACCAACATATGTAAAAATGTATCAAGAGCCTTTTTAAATGGGAGCTTTTACAATACGCATTAATTAACACATTGTACATAGCAATATCAGGCGAAAAGCCATTACTTTTCATTTCTTGTAATTCTAATGTTGCTTTTTTGTCATGTCTAGCCTGCAGAAGGTGGTGATACTGTCATGAATACCTATAGAAGGTGGTGACATCGTTATGAATACCCATAATGACATGAATCAAAAAATTTCATCCACTTTTTTACTTTTTAAAGCTACATAAACCATAAGTCTGTGAGCAGTGGAGCTAGGGTAAAACCATAAACTTAACATTTCATTCAACAAATCAATGGCTTCATAAATCTTTCTTGCTTCACAATGTCCACCCATAATAATTTTTAAAGTGATCTCATTAGGCACTAACCACACACTCTTTATTGCTTTCCATAAAATTAAAGCATTGTCCATTTTACCCTCTATGCAATAGGCAGCAATGATTGTGTGTCACACCCCGCTAAAGCGGAAATACGAGGCGTGGTAGTACAAAGGGTTTCATAGAAAAAGTTAAAAGACAACACCAACCATATTATTAAAAATCATTACAAATTTACAATGAGTTTGAACAACTTTTTAAAAGAAATTACAAAGTATTTAAAAGTCAACACAAGCAAATGCTCCTACAAGTGTTGTATCTCTACGTGCCTCTTAATAGATGATTCCTGAAAAAGCATGTAAAACGAGCGTCAACTATAAAATAGTTGGTGAGTACTCACAGATTAAAAATAATATTGGTTTCATTAATCGAAATCAAAGTTTTGATAAAAGTTTTCGTAAATAAAAATAAGTAAATAAGTTTGCATAAACAAGGTTCGTTGCCACCATGAGAAATAAAGTATGTTGCCCAATTGAGATGCAACGTTCATATCCTAATGGAAATAAAGTTCGTTGCTAAAACGAGTAAACAAGTTTCATCGTTATTGCTATAATTAATAAATAAGTTTGTATGTATATGAGCAAACAATTAGTTCACAACCAAGCCTATTCCTGATGCCCTATCAAGATCTATGTTTATCGTTCCATAGATTATATGGTATCATGCACTCCAGCAATCGGGAGAGTGAAGAGTTGTCAATTCCTAATAGCGCCATCCACAATGACCATTGGCTCAAAGAGTTAATGGATGGAGTAAAGTGTAAGGGAAGGGACTCAAGACAATAAGGCCTCATGTTTCAAGTTGTATAAACATGCATAGCAAAATATAGCAATCAAGTTTTGATACAAGTAAAATTTAATACAACTAACAATAAATAGTTTTTGGACATGTTTTTCCACCCCAAAACATAAAAACTGAAAATAGGGGAGTCGTGAATACTCATAATCATTGAGATGATGCAAATGGTGCCTTGAACTACATTCCACTTGTACCACTACTGATTCCTACAATAACGGCATACACTAGTGAGTCTCTAATCGAAATCTAACACTAGTATACTTACTACTACAATAGAATTATGTCAATATTGTGTCACAATTTAAAATTGATAAGTTACAAACATTTTTCTGTGAAATTTAGATTTCTATGAATCAAGTGTTATATAACAATTTAAGTGGAAAATTCTCATTATTGAAATGTTAATATTTAACATTTTAAGAGGTGTTCTAATGATTAAATATTCAAAAACTAAATCAATTTAGTTTTAAACTTTCCCAAACTTTGTATTTCAGTTTCAAATGAAGTCAAAGATGTTAAGATAAATGTTCTTGAATTTTTTATTTGTCTAACTATTTTTCACCATTTTAATTCCTTGAATAATCATAAAATCATGGAAAAATAGTAAATTATCATGAAAAATTTTTATAATTTTTGTGTAACTGTTTTACAGATTACATAATCTAGGAAAAATAATAAAATGTCTTTTCAAATAGTTTAACATGATTTTTCTAAGTTTTGTGAATTTATTCTATCAAAATAGAGATAAATATAAAACAGTTTCAAAAATTCCTCAAACTTTTTGTAATAGTGTTATTAGACATATAAAAACTGGGAAAAATATAAAAGTTGGTTTCCAAGTAGTTTAGATATTTTTCTTGGTTTTATTCACTTAAATAATCATTAATTCGTGAATAATTATTAAAATCTTAAGGAAAATTACCAAACTTTTTGTAAACTTCATATACAGTGTACATAATCTGGGAAAAATACAAAATTGGTTTTCAAATAGTGTAACCTAATTTTATGATTTTTGTGTATTTATTTTAACAAAATGAAGATAATTAGAAAATAGTATGTAAAATTGTCCAAACTTGGTGTTACACTTTTATTAAAAAAAATATAATCTGGGAAAAATGGCAAATGTGATTTTCATATATAAGAGTCTGATTTTCCTAATTTATGTGTATTTAATAAATAAAAATTAGAATAAATAGTAAACAGTTAAGATAATTCCTGGAAATTTTTGTAAAATTATTTGATGTGGTATATAGTATGTGAAAAATATCAATATTCATTTGTAAATAGTGGATTCTGATGTTTGGATTTATGAATGTTTAATTTTAGGAAAATAGAAGAAAAATAGCTTACAGAATAGAAAAATTATACAACCTTTCATATAGCATTCTAATGTATTATAAGATTTTCTGGTAAATTTTCATGAATTTTAGATGGGTAAAACTATTTTTCCATATTTTAGTCCATTATAAAAACAAAAATCATGAAAAAATATAAATACACTATGAAAAATCCCCAAAATACTTTTCTCAGTATGAAACATGACCTAGAAGAAGCAAAAATTATTAAATGCTATTTTAATATCCCTTAACTTGGTTTTATGATTTATTTGTGTTAGTCATAAAGAAATTTAAAAAGCATAGAAAATAGTAACAAAGATGTTTATTAACTTTAAGGGTCATCCACGAATTTATCCATAATTTATAGACCTAAGAAAGTATTTTATATGATTTATTGTTTTATTTTCTTGCAATGATTATAATAATTCGAGAAAAATGAATTAATTTCTAAAACTTTACAGATCATCTTATTTTGTTGGTTGGATTCTGGGAAAAATCACATTTGAAAAGAAAAGAAGCTTTAGGTATTTATTTGGGAATAAATCCTTCTTGAACATATTTGAAAGCTTTTAACAACAAACTTTGGTCATCTAGCATCTAAGCTTGAAGATCATCACATGCATGTTGGTTTGAAGACCATTCACGAGTTTGAAATGTTCAAAAATCGTTTTGAAAGAAAACTTTGGTTCATATTGTGATTTCTCCATGAAAACTAGTATCAAAATGGGTTATTTTGAGTTTAACATAGATTTGGGTCATGAGACTTCACCATTTGCAACATGCATGTTGCTTTTGGGTGAAATCCTACCACTATCATCATCAAAACTGAAGTGCATGAACATGCACATAAATTTTCTAAGAGAAAGGTGTAGAAGAAGAAGGAAATGCAAGAAAATCCATGAAAACTTCAAGGAAAATGAAGGAAAATCGTGTTCTACCTTAATAAACACCACTAGATGATGAAGATTTTAAGTATCTTGAGTGTTCTTAGACTTATTTTCTGGAAAATTATGTGGTTCATAGAGAGAGGAAGAGAAACAATGTGTGGGGGTTTCAGAGAGAAGAAAAGAGAGAAAACAGAGATTATGGTTGTGTTTAGTTATCGAAAAACAGTTTTTATTTTCCGTTTTTCTTTTTCCCTTTTCAGTTTTCGTTTATTGTTTTCAGTTTTCATTGGAAAATTTAGAAACCGCATTTAGTTAAAACTTATTAATTTTTCATTTTAAGTTTTAAATTAGAAAACATGTTTAGATGTTTGTAGGGGTGGATAGGTGTATGTGTATGTGTATGTGTGTGTTTGTGGGGATGGGGCGGGGTGGGGTGGGTTTATGGGTGTGGGTGTGGGTATGTGTGTTTTTATGGGTGGATGTGGGTGTTTGTGGGAGTGTGTGTGTGTGTGTGTGTGTGTTTGTGAGGCTACGGGTGGGCTCGGAAGTTGGTGGGTATAGGTAGGTAGGGTGTGGTGGGTTGGGGGTGTTAGGGTGGGGTGGGCAGAAGTGGGTTGGGTGGGAGTAGGTATGTGTTTATATTTTAGAAAAAATTTGGACTCATAAAAATATGGAAAACAATGATTACCAATTTTCTAAAAAATTTCAACTTCTTTATAATTTTAGAAAACGGAAAATTTTCATTTTCCGTGAAAAATTTAGAAAAATAGATGAACTAAACACGTTTTCAAAATTTTCATTTCTCTTGGAAAATGTTTCCGGAAAACGACCCATTTTTCTGCAACTAAACGCACCATATATCTGTCTGGATAGCTCATCTCCCTCATCATCTCTTTGGGGTTATACTCTACCAAAATCGTCTACCAAAACAATGAAATGCATGTAGACTCATGAATTATCTACTGCAAAAATTTCTCCCACAGATTCTGCTTCTAACTTCGTATTTTCTAGAGAGAAGTAGGAAAGAAGTTTTTAGAGAGAGAAGTGGGAGTTGGAGTGTATGAGAGAGTAAAGTGATTAGGATTTTGGGGAAGAGTAATCTTGGGGAAGAGAGAACGAAATATGAAGGAGGAGAGAGGGTTTCCCTCTCTTCCACTTTTATAAATTTCAAATTCTTTATAAAAATATTAAATTTTTAAAAATATTAAATTCTTTATAAAAATATTAAATTTCAAATTCTTTATAAAAATATTAAAATCTTGATTTTTATCTTAGAAAAAAAGGTTAAATATTAATGACTTAACTTTTATTTCTCCTTGATTATACTTCACTAAATTTAGTTTTTTTTATATAAATTGATATTGTAAGGTTCCTAATTATTTTCATTTAATTTTAAGGTTAAAGTTTTATAAATTTAGGTGTTTAGGGTTTTTAGGGTTTTTCGGATTTTGCTAAACTTTGAATGTCAAAATGAATTGAACCTTTGAGACTTCAAATTATTTTTGTGTTTCCTAACTCTTATTCAAATTAGAAATAATGTTTGTAATTTATTTTTATCGGTTTATTGGCATTCTATGTAGTGGTTTCGAGATTCAAGTGAAATTGAGGAATCAAGTATACTAGTCCTAGTTTTCAACTTTGACTTAAGTTTTTATGAGACTTTGACCTAATTTCTACTTCTAGGTCAAGTGCATGATGTGTGTATATGATTCATGAAAAGGTGTTCAAGTCAAGTAATGACCCGAATATGGATAGTCATGACAGTTAAGTAGTTGTAGAATTTACATATCAATGTGAAATCCAAACACACTATCCTTTGATTCTACTTGTTTCCAAGTTTCTCTAGTTACTAAGTCTAGTATGTGTCATGCCTACACGTACAACTAAGTTTATCAATTCTAGAACTGACTTGAATTTTGACGGTTGTCACATTGTGTTAAATGTTTAGAGATTTAACGACAACCCAAGATCTTTTATTACATTATAAACATATTCCACTTCATATTTCTGCACTCCCAATAGCCCATTTCCTAGAACATTATAAGCAACAACATCAAACTTTAGATCTTTCTTAGTCATCTCTTCAGCCATTCCAACAACAACTGACACTTCACCAACTTTAAAATAACCATCCATTAATGATTTATAATTAGTGCAATCAGGAAACAATCCTTTAAATATCATCTACTTAAAAAATAAACCAGCCTCATCCATTTTCCTTTTCCATTTATAATTATTAACAAAAGCATCAAGTACTAGTGAATCAATTGCTTTTTCAAAATAATATTTGAATCTTTTTGTGAATCAGATTTAAATCACAACACAATCACATATAAATCACATGTGATTAATATGTAGATCACACCTAAATGACAAGGGAATTACATGTAAATCACATGTGATTTAAAATAAAATCTGAATCTTTTGTGAATTACATTTAAATCACGTGTGATTCATATGTAAATCACACCTAAATGACAAGGGAATAACATATAAATCACATGTGATTTTAAATAAAATCTGAATCTTTTATGAAAAAAATTCTAATCACAAACCAATCACATATAAATCACATGTAAACTGCATCAGTGTAATCGAATGAGGATCAGTTAAAACCAAATACAATGCTAAAATGAAAAATATGAAATTAATTAGCGAATAAATCACCTGATTTTTTATCAATAAAGATTAAAGATATTCACTTCTACTTCTCCTTACTATCTAAACATCTCTTTTGTTCTAGGTAATTAATCATCAATTTGCACTTTTGATCAATCGAGCATGTGAATTGATCATTAATTACAACTTTTGATTAATCGAGATATAAATCGATCGTCGGAGATAAGAAAGAAACGTGAATCGATTGTTAAACATGAGTCGTAGACCGAGCATCTAAAAAAGCATATGTATTGATCGTCAATTCCAACTTTTGATCAATCAAGATACAAATCAATCTTTGGAGACACGAATCGAATCGTTAGAGCGATGTTGAACAAATATGTGTGTATATTGTGTGTGATATATATATATATATATATATATATATATATATATAGAGAGAGAGAGAGAGAGAGAGAGATACACAGAGAAACGGTTATTTTTTAAATTAATTAAATTAAATATTAAAGAATTATTTTTGTTAACACCTAATATGCCCCTGTAATTGTAATTATTTTAAAAAAGTCTAAAATACATTTAAAATTATTAATATTTACATTATGCCACTTTTAATCTAATCCGTTAAAAGTTTTGATCTAACAATCCACTTTAGTTCTTGGGCTCGAAAAACTATAAATTCTCAAATGATCATTCCCTCTTGCTCTCTCTCTCTCTCACTCTCTTTTTCTCTCTCTCTCTCTTTCTCTCTCTCTCTCCTTATATATATATATATATATATATATATATATATATATATATATATATATATATTAGAAGGATTATTAGAAAATGCATACTAGGGTTACACATTAGGGATCCAATCAACAAGTGAACGGTGTTAATTTATTAATTAATAGGTGAATGACACCAGTTATGCTTATAGGTGCTGATAATTTTCATGTTTAGCCCCAAAATAAAAATTGTAAACCCATCTTTATAATCTTTCATTTGGATGTTTAAGACTTAAGTGTCTAAAATCCGGATATGTTTGCATCAACCATCAAGAATTTATTCATGTTTAATTGTCAATTTTATCTATAGAATCTGACCCACAAACCCAAATTTGACCCACGAACCCACTAACCTATGAACCCATATAGATAAATGGGTTGGCGGGTCATATATGGGTTTATGTTTCAAACCCACCAACACATGACCCGCCAACCCATGACCAGTATATTTAAATGGGTCATGTTTGGGTTGGCATATTTTGACCCGCCAACCCGCGACACGCCAACCTGAACACCACATGATTGCCAGGCCTAAAGGTGCATTACTAGATTCTTTAACTAGTTGGAACACAATTTCTTGACCTCGTACCCTTATACCATAAAAATATGTTGTTTACGGATTAAAACCCCATAGTTTTGGTTATTATTATGATGTGGTTATGCTTTTGTAATGTGGGTGAAAGATCATATGTTAAACTTTAGTCTATCTTGGATTTAGGAAATAAGATCCCTCTCTTGCATATAAATTCTAGAGTGGTTATTTTATTTATTAACCTTTAACCAAAATCCTAATCACACTGTCGAAACATTATGCCTTTTCACTATTGATGATTTGACTTTTTTGATACTAAGATTAGTATAATCTATTTATTTTGAATAAATGTATTCCACAAGTTTTGAACCAATCTGTTTCTAACCCTATGAACTTGAAATGTTATGGTCCATTCAAATATGTAATTGTGAGATTGAGTTAAATATCTAAACAAAATAGGAAGTACGAGTTCTGAAATTTTAAACAACTCATTGACATTGCAGAGAAGTAGAATTTGTAATGTCTCCATTATCTTCAAAAACCGAAGATTAAAGGACAGTGGGAAAAGATCCATAAAAAACTTTTGTGAAAAGAATGATTTTTTAACAAGTTATTTGAAAACCATGAATTATAAAAAATAAATAAATAAATAAATAAAACTTGGAATATGCAATGATTATTTTAATTTCGTATGTGATTCTAAGTTGTTATGTGATTATGTATGATATTTTCAACTTCTTGATGGTTTGTTAGATGGTCATACGGACATTTTTTTTATTTAACACGTTCATTTTCCAACCTTATCAACCAACATCATTTTTATATATCTGATTCTCTCATTTTACTAGATAAACATAAGGGCATTATTCTATTGTCTAGCCTTGGGCATGAAAAATCAATGGGTTGGCCCTGTTCTTCACTACTACCATCCTTCTCCATGCATCTCCTATATCGCCGAAAACTTCATGAAGATGTGGATGCGATCTCAGGCGATCTACTTGCAAATATCAATTCACAACAAATGTATTTCAAGAAATCAATTTAGCCCATCCCACAACCCACTACTATATCAGACGTCTTTGTCGCCAGAGTTCCATCACCAGAATCTTTGTCGTCCCCAATCATCTCGCACCCACTTCCTAGATATGCTTCAATAATGGTTTGAATCGATTTTGATTTTTGTTTCAGAAAATGAATTTTAAAACTTCTATTTAGGTTTTAGAAATCGATTTTGATATTGGTTTTTTAGAGATTTCTTGGATCTGTACATATTTTCGGCATATGACAAAGGATGGAGATCTTTTGAGGAAGCGGAAGATGCACCACTACACCATACCTATCTTCGGTGGTGACAGAAGAACGTTGATTTCATTGTTGTTGGTTGTAGTTTATTTGATTCTCAAGTAATTCAGTAGTTGGGCCTCCTAATAGGAAATTGAACATCTCCGAGAACATCCCAACACCGGTCTCGTACACAATAGGAAGCCTATCGGCTCCACCGACTCCCTCATCTTCTAATCCGAATAATGAACCTGGTTGTGGTGTGTCAAAACCTTATAACCTCAACTTAATTTGATTTAAATCATGTAAGAAAAATTGATTGATATCACTGAAAAATTTCCAGAAATTTTGGCATCTGGGATAACGTAGTTTGGCATTTGAAATTTTCATATGCTTCTATATATGTAAATCTAATTAATTATGTATCATTGTCTCTTAGTTTGATGAATTGGGTTTGATTTGACATCAAGAAAATATGGAACAAGGAGGACGTGCATTTGTGTCGGCAACGGTCGTGGTTTTGGTGGTTCCTAACGATACTGATGGTGGTTTTTGGCCACAACGGAGGTTTCTCGAGCCTACAGTGGTTTCCAGCAAAGCAGTAGAAAGATAAAATATAGTCTTAAATGTTTGGTGGGGATTGGGTTTGATTAATGATGAAGGTTGGGTAGGTTGGTCGATTAGGGTAATTACTCTAATCTATAGGGACCATTTGTATAATTTAGTCAAAATAATTGTATTGATGTTTTGTCATGTTTTCATTGTTTCTAACAATTGTTTCCCTAGTTACGCATTTTCTATAGAACCCTTCCGTTTATGTTTATATATATATCAGGTTATTATCTTAATATTATTAACTTAATTGATATATTTATAGAGAAATGATACCTATTATGATTTGAATTCATACTTTATAGATAAATTCATACCTAAGAAAAATAAGAAAATATATGGAGATGAATGGAGCTTCTAATGATTAAAAGTAGATAACTACCAAAAATGAAGGTGAATGCACTGCGTGCCAACAATATTCATGTCACATCCAAGCCTCAAAATTTGATTTAAATAAGGAAACACAAAATTAGGTAACACGTTAATGTGCCAAAATAACGCGTTCACAACTAATTCTTCAATTATAAATAGATATCCTCCTCAAACCTAATTATTAGGACAACTCATTCATTCAATTATAAACTTTTTCGAAGCTGGAGAACACAACTGAAGCAAGTGTTTGAAGATCAAATCGTGAGATCAACATTTAATCATTTAGTTTGTTTAGTTATTGACCTTTGTGAAACCCTAATCATCCTTCCATCTCATTTGTGAGCTAGCGTGGTATTTTGGAGCAAAATAAGAAGAAAGTTGGAAGAAGGAAGCAAGGATCTAGAAAGCAAAGCTCTCATCTTCAGTTTGACACTATTCTAGACCTTTGTAAGCATCCAAGATCTGATTTTTATTCCTCTATGTTGTTAGATCTTGAGTTTTGTCCCCTTTTCTCCTTATTCTTGGATGTTGCAATGGATGGATCTCATAAAGTTTGCAACTTTATGAATCTCCAAGTCAAGGTGACCTTCGGATGTGGTCTTTAGCCAAGTTTTGATGCCATGCATGAGATTTAGGTCATATTTTTCCCCTTTTTTACCCATTTTTGGGTTCAAGACATGCATTGGACATGCATGTCTATAAAGCACCAACCTTTGGTTTGATTTTGGTGCTAGAATCTCTTCTGGAAAGGGTGGGTTTCAAATCTCAAGGATTTTGTGCTTATTGGTTAAGCCCTTGAATCTTTAAACATGTTGGTTGAGTTTTGAGCAATTGAGGTAGCCCCAAAGGATAAAGTTGGAAACTTTATCCTTTTGATAGCATTTAAGGTTAGATCTGAGTCTTGGAGTCCTGAAATTGTAGGACAGCTAAATGTATAAGCTCGGACAAACTTGGTGAGTTTGCAAGCCAACTCGGCGTGTTGGCTGGGATTTTCTCGATCTTCTGATTATGGTATTGGTAGGAACTCGACGAGTTTATTGGTGCACTCGACGATTTGGGTCAACATGGACTGTTGACATTGACCGTTAACTTTGACTTTGACCATGGTTGACCAAGTTTGACCTTGAGGGGTATTTTGGTATTTTAGGATTGCGATGGTTATTGGTCATTTGGATGAGTAGGTATTGGTTGGAGCTGAGACTCGGAGTTGGGACCTCATTAGCTATGGATCAGATCGAGAGGTGAGTCTTCCCCACTGTACTTACAAGTCGAAGGCACCAATTTCGGCCCATCGGGTTGATATCCCGTTATGCATGTTGTTATGTTGTTATGATCTGTTATATCGATATCATGGTAGATATGATAATGCTATGCTTAGTGATCTGTTAGAACTGTTTGACTGACTGTAGACTGTTATATGATTATCTGTTATATATGCACATGTGTTATTGGTGGTTGAGGCTTCTCTGCTTTGTACGTAAGCCAATAGGCCTGGGGTATTCCAACTCGATGGTTGATTGGCCCATAGTATGTTGGCAATCCAACCCGATGGTTGATGGGCATGGGGTATTCCAACCCGACGGTTGATTGGACCCATAGTGTGTTGGCATTCCAACCTAATGGTTGAGGGGCATGGGGTATTCCATCCCGAGGATGAATGGATCCATAGTATGTTGTTTGTCGTATATGTTATATGTTGTGTGTTTGTACTCTGGGGGAATTCTCTAAGCTTCATGTTTACAGTTTTGGTTTATGGTTTCAGGTACTTCAGTGGACCGTGGCAAGGTGAAGGTGTGACCATACACATCATCGTGTTCTTAGGACTTATGATTTTGGGAAAATCTGATAATGAACATGTTTTGAAAATTATGTTGTAAACAATTCCGATTTTTAAATAATGTTTTAGAAACAATTGTTTTTGTAACTACCTCTTTAGCGAATGGGTTGTTTTGAAAAGTTAAAAATTTGTTGAAATTTTATGGATGTTACAAGTTGGTATCAAAGCCTTGGTTTGGGTGAATTGGAGGAACACTCGTGTGAATCCAGTCTCAAACTAAGGAAAAAGATTAAAAAAACGATTTTCAAAATAAACAATGAGATGTGATGTGTACGATCAGTCGGAGTCAGTAAGTAGACCCCAAATTACCACATAGTTATTTCGGATTATGGACGTGTTCGGAAAAACTAGCTGGTAGTGGGTAGAAGGTAGCGGTTAGCTGGTAGCGGGTAGCGTTTTGTTGAAAGCTACTCCATGAAGCTTTTGATTTTGGAGCGTTTTGTTTAGGTTAAAAGCTAAACGCTCTTGTCGCCGAACGAGGCTTTTTCTTTTTTACTAGCGTTTTCTTAAAAGCTAGAAGCCACAAGCTCCCAAATGAAGCGTGCCGAACATGCCCTATGTTGTGATATGATAGAACAACATGCTAGTGATAATCTAGGGATCTCCAGGAATTTGCATGATAGAATTGCTTGATTATATGATGCTTTATCTATTGTAGAATGCCTTATTGATTGTTGTATGACTCTTTCATAGGTGATCTAAATATTGAGTGAATGCGCTAAGTCACATACTGCATGAGTTAAATGGCCTTAGGTTAAGGGATTTGGTTGTGTAACGTAACTCTTGTCAGAGTCCAACCGTTGCAGGATTGAATCTTTTAGCCTAAGGTTGTTAATGTTGTGTAGTATGTGCTAGTGTTCATGCGATAGTTATCTAGCACCAATGGAGGGTCGTGGGGCAGTTGGTTGTAGGATGAGTTATGTGGGGTCAGCCGACCAGTCGTGATATGTTTAGCCTTCCTCTAGGGAGTGAGGATGGAGTGCATGAGTATGCTAGTATGTATCCGGGTATTGGGATTATTGTCATGAGTAGGTCTTAGAGGACCCGAGATGATCCATGTGGAAAGCATGGATAGGTGTGGAAGGTAGTATTGGACCCGTACTACAGGAAGCATAGGATCCATACTCGAATAAAGGAGAGTTTTGGAGATTCTAAAGATCAGTCAGGAGAGATTAGCATAGTTGAATACCATGATCCGTGGCAGTAGCTCCGTATCTTTCGATCTTTGTCGTGGTTGCTCGGGCATGAGGTTAGGTCTGGAAATGGTTTGGCCCTAACAACAATATTGGTTCCAATTGATTGGTGCAAACATTGTTGAGCTTGTTGGCTTTGAGGTCTCGAGGGTTCTGCTCAAGACCATGCATTTGAGTCGCGGGGATTAAGGATGGATTGACAGTTATGATCGGTTGGGGATTACAGTTAAAAGTAGAGTGGTTGATTGATGGTTGGTATGTCGCTGTCTATGATGGGGACCTTGCCCCTTTTAGTTTCCGAGTTCATGGAAGAAGTAATTAGGCTTGTAACCTTCAAGGTAGGGAGAGCCCAACTTGGGTTCGGTTGGTCGCGATGTAACGCCTAGTTCTTAGTATGTATTTAACTTATAATTTATTCTATTTTATAGAGCAACTTGACGAGTTGGGAGCCCCAAAATCTTCGAGTAGAGATCATAAGGGCCACGTATTTTAAGTAACATACTCGACGAGTTGAGAGGCCTCAAATCGACGAGTAGGCTGGCAGATATGAAACCCTAATTTATGGGGTTTGCACCCTATTTAAACACCTTAACCCCAAGGTGTTGGCCTCATTTCTAGCCTCCAAGTCCATAACCCTAAAATACGAAACCCTAAAGCTATTGTGAGTGATTGTGAACCATTCTAAGTGTTTTTAGTGTGTACTTGAAGCCATTGTAAGAAGGAAAAGCTTAAGGACATAAGAAGAAGCATATAGATCCAGAACCCTTGTGTCATCCATGACATTTTGTTGGTATAAAGCTTAGACCTTGCCTTGTAGTTGTTTATCATCTTTTAGGGTTATTTTACTTGGTTTTGGTCCAAATATCATGGTCTTTGGAAGTTCGACGTCCCAAATGGGTTAACACTTCAGATCTAAGGTCTTGAGGGGTTTTCATGGCATAAAGGTGCCAACTTTATGGCCATGGATGTCCCATGCAACCTCTAGACCATCATTCTGGCCTTTCGAGCTTCTAATGGCAATGCGTGTAGAGAAAGCTAGAACTTTACATGATCATTTAGTCCCTAGAGTCCAGATCTATGACCTCATGGTCTATCTTGTAGTTTTGGTTGTTTTAGGATCAAAAACATGGCCATTTGGGTTAGGGTTAGAGCTTATTTCTTCTAAAGTAGGTTTTAATGGGTAAAGTTGGAAACATTACCCTTCTAGATGTATTTACGGCCCATATCTGGAATATGGGACTTGGATTTGAAGATTAAGGGCTTAATGCATTAAGAAGGGTTAAAAGACCGAAGAACTCGACGAGTTCATAGAGGAACTCGACGAGTTGGGCTGAAGTATCCCGATTCTGTTAAAAGGAAGAACTCGACAAGTTGAGGGAGAACTCGATGAGTTTATTCGAAAAGGCACGATTCTGAGATTTATGGGAACTCGACAAGTTAAAGGATAACTCGATGAGTCGAATCAACTCAGAGCGTTTATTTTGACTTTGACCTTGATTTTGACTTTGACCATAATTGACCCAAAAGGGTTATGAGTATGAAAATAGTATATAAGGGGTTGTTTTGGTTCAAGGAGTGAGTAGAGCTGATTCTAGGGAGTTTTCCTCCTGTTTGAACGGGTTGAAGGCACCAATGTTGGCCCGTTCCAAACTAAGGTCCAATATTGTGACAACCGTCAATTTCCGGTCAAGTCAAAGTCAACCGAAGTCAACAAGTCAAACCGTTCGACTCATTGAGCACGTGGGTACTAGAGTTTATGTTAGGTAAATACTAAACAACTCACTATTCTAACTAGAGATCATAAATCGAAAAGTACGTACATCTAGATCTCCTTAACCCAAATCTATAGTAAGTGACGAGCAAAACCGATAAAACAATGTTGCATACTCATCGGGAGTGTGTAAGATCCTTAAACAAGGCTTAACAGGGTTTACGGACCCATCATTGCGAAGCCGGGTACTCAAAAAGGTCACAAATGAAACCTCTCCCAATCGTTTTCACTAAATCTCTCTCAAATATCTCTTTGTATGAGAAATCTCTCCAAGAATGTCAAATCTCTCCCAAATCTCTCCAAGTATGTGAAATCTCTCTCAAATATCTCTTTGTATGAGAAATCTCTCCAAGAATGTCAAATCTCTCCCAAATCTCTCCAAGTATGTGAAATCTCTCTCAAATATCTCTTTGTATGAGAAATATCTCCAAGAATGTCAAATCTCTCCCAAATCTCTCCAAGTATGTGAAATCTCTCCCAAATCTCTCTCAAAAGTTCCCGTAACTTTTTGGAATCATTCGGGTCATTCCGACCCTTAACCGGGTCAAAAACGGCTTAAAACGGGGTAAAAACGAGTAAAATAGGATTTAGGGACCGAAACCCTTCTTAGGAACCGAAACCAAGAAGAGAAGCCTCTCGGGCCGAAACTCGCGAGGACCGAGCCTCGGCCCTCGGTCTCTCCTCTCGGCCTCTGCTCCGCCTCTCGGTCTCCTCCCGCCTCTCAGTTCCTTGCCCCCTCTCGGTCCTCTCTCTTCTCCTCTTGGTTCTTCTTTCCCTTCTCTCGGTTCTCTGCCTTCTCTCGGTTCTTCTTTATCTTCTCTCGGTTCTTGCATCAGAAGACCGAACCTCCGGCCAGACTTCAGATTTTTGACGCTTTTCACCTATTTTTGATATTTTTAACATTTTAAGCCCGTTTTTAATTATTTTAACGCGGGGTTTTCACCCAAAATCATATTTTAACATAATAAACCCTAAATATTCATAATTTAATCATATTTTCATGAAAATCCTTATTTAAATAATAAAATCTTGTGGGTGAATAATTGAGGTGGAGTGTTGACTTTACTTTACCTTATGACACAAGCAACCACTCTCACACCCATTCTATGACCAGCCACACCTCCCCACCTTACCTAGATCACATCAATGTCCTTTCCACTCAATTAACACTCTTTCCCACGTTTTTGAGAGCTGGACATTCATCCTTTCTCCTCACTTCTCCCATTTTCTCTCATTTCACCAAGAAGATCAAACTCTTTCCTCTCTCTAGAATTTGAGATTCAAGGGCTGATCTTGGGTTTTCCTCCACATTTGGTAAGCATAATTCATTCTCCTTATGAATATCTCACTTCTTTCTACTCAAATCATGGATATCTTACACAAACTCCATCATATTTGTGTTAGAGCTTCGAATCTTCAAGTGATTCTTCAAGTGTTCTTGGGTTGAACACTTCTCTTCTTCAACACTTATCTACTGAAATCACTTAAGGTGAGTTCATACCCCAATTTTATCATGTTTTCTCAAGTTTTTAGGGGGGGAATACAAGTTAAAACACCAAGAACATAACTAAACTTTTCTAACAGCCTTCATCAGAAAATTTTAACTCCATTCATGGACTATTTTGGACAACTTAAACATTTTAGTTTTTGAAACTGTTTTAGGTGCAAGTATTTCCACTCCTTAGCTTTAAAATGACTACTTGCACATCTCCACACGATTTTTCTACAATTTATGGTGATTTTTACAAAACAGCCTGTCTTTTCAAACACAAATCCGGACCAGTCTGTGAATATGAGCATTTTAATACAAGTTAAAAGCTTCCAAAAATCATGATAAAAATTATGAGTAAACTAGACACATTTTGGGAACTCTCAGAATTTACGGATCTAGTTTTCGACTTCGTATTATTTTTCTATGATTTTTCCAAAACAGTGCAGAAAGGTTAAAGTTAGTTAACAGCATATAAATATCATAACACTTTGTATTATGTTGAGCAAAGTGTATAATCATAAGTTCTAATTATTGAATGTGTTTCCTTGTTAGTTTATCATTATAAACTGAAACTAATTCATTCATGATAAGATTATTCATTCATTTAGAACTCGTATATTAAGCTATAAAAAGCATAATTTAATGGATTCATAACACTAATGCATTTTCATAAAAGAGTTCTTACATATTATAAACATTTTAGATAAACTATAATAGGTATAGTTTATGATACATCACTTAACACACTCGTACAAAAAGGGTATATCCATACAGAAAAGGTTTACATTCACACACATTACACGTAAACTTGTTAACCTAGATTGTGAGACATTCTCTTCCCGTACGTCCGAGTGCGGGATATAATTCCTGGCAGTTATAATCTGAGTCTCCTGAAGGGAGAACGTGATACTTGTATATATATCTATATTGGGTTTGACACCCCACACCTTACTGCTAGCTACAGTGGGAACTGCAGGTCTACGGGTGACAAATGTCATTTCAGTTTTGCGACGCCTGAGAAACGTCGTGGCAGGTTCATTCGGTCATAGTATGATTATAGCGACTCACATAGGGATATACCAATCCATAAAGTTTACGGGATTTTCATAAAACCTAAATGGGTTTTATGACGATTTAAAATCACTTTTTATCTCAATAAGTACAGATAATACTGTACACTTTCGGTTTTGGTAATTACGATTACACATCATTTGAAACCACATTTATATCTTTAAGTATGGCCAATACTTGTTATTTCTCGGTCCTGGGATTTAGGACTACATATACATAAAGTATTAACAAACATAAGAATTTACGGGAATTTCATTTAATTCAAGCGCATTTATGTCGATTTAAACACATATCATTTTCTATTAGTAAGATAGGTTACTTATACATTTTGGCCTTCGGTTATAAGACTACATTACACAGATTTTAAAGAAAATATCGGATTTTCTGGATACATATTCTAACGCTTTTACAAGGAAACGGTTTACTTCTTTAACGAAATCTCTTATGAACTCACCAACCTTCGTGTTGACACTTTTTCAAAACTACTTGTATTCTCAGGAATTCAGTGAAACAGAAAATCAACAATGTTTTGAGGATGGGATGATAATTCATCAAACAGTTCATTTTGTATCATAATGTAATTGATGTGAATCATGTAAACATATACTTCGATGTAACTTTTTCAATTATATTGTGATGGTTGTATTTACTTTGAGCACTATTATACTCGTTGTTGTGATACTCTACATGAAGTCCTCCACCCCCGGACATTTCCGCCATCCTTGGTTTGGGGGTATGACAAATATTAGGCAGTGCCCGATGTATATGTTTTTCAGATTAAAATTCGATGTTGGGTGATGCTCGAAGAATGTTTGTATGCTTGATGCCTTCATGATTCTTGCATGTGCCTGTATTCATACGCTTTCTGGATTATGGTCTGATGTCGGGCGATGCCCGATGAATGTTTGTATGCTTTCCAGATTTCGGTCCTATCCCGGGCGGGGCCCGGGGAATGTTTATATGTTTATGTTATGTGATTATTCTATGTGTATTTGTTGATATGTATATATGTATACCAGGCTTTGTTCGATGTCGGACATTGGCCGATGTCGGGCGGGGCCCGATGAACGGACGGGGCCCACGATATGTTTATATGTGATTATGTGTATGGTATGTGGTAGTTTAGGGAGACTCACTAAGTTTCGTGCTTACAGTTTTCAGTTTTGGTTTCAGGTATTTCTGGTAGCATAGGAAAGAGCTCGGAATGACTGCATTGCACATACCATGATTCTTTAGCCTGGGATGTTTACTCTGATATATTTGACATATGTTTTGATATGGATATACCGTTTATGATGTTTTGAGATACTATGACTTATGTTTTGATGAAATGATTTTAATAGCTAAGGTTTATTTATGATTTAAAAATGAAATTTTTGGTCATGAATTTTGGGATGTTTCAAGTTGGTATTAGAGCCTTGGTTTGAGGGATTCGGGCATACTCTTGGGTGTGTCTGAACTCATACTGAGGACTTGGTATGAAAGTTTTCAAAAGAAAATCATTTTTATAAAAAGGAATTTTAAAAAGAGAAAAGGGTGTGGTGCATGCAATCAGCCGAGCTCAAGTAAGTTTTCCCAAATTACCCATACAAGTTTATGTTATGAGATGAATTGTGAATATGTGAACTGCATGCTAGATTATGGTTAAGGATCTAGGAAGGATGCCTTGTATGCCTATTGTATGAGCTTACTAAACTGCATGCTAGTATTGATTAGTCAGTGATATGATGGCCTCGAGTTATGATGAGTATTTTGATGATTGTTATGATGTATTTTCAGTATGGTGATGCTACATACTAGACCAGTTGGCAGTTCTAGCGTTGAAGAGGGATCGAGCTCGGGCTCTCGAGCCAAGCAGCTCAATGATCAGATGCGGGAGTTCATTTCATCTAAGATCACGCGCAATATCATTGACCAGACTCTTGTGATCTTCGGTACGGTCAAGGAGGGCATTTTGGAGATTTTGGATGAGAGGCTGGGTGCATTCTGTACTGAGATGGCGGCCATGATGGGGGCGCGCACGTTGACATTCAGGGAGTTCCGAGCTTGTGGGGCTCTAAACTACCATAGGGCTAGGGACCCCATTGCTATAAGCGAGTGGTTGGCGGATGTCGCCAACGCCTTTCGCACCAGCCGCTGTCCCGAGGGGGACAATGTTTGACTTGCTTCCTGCCTCCTGAAGGACAGGGTTCGATATTGGTGGGAGGAGATTGGACATGTTATTGGTAATGTTGCCCTTGGTACTATGAGCTGGAGCGAATTAACGACCAGGTTCAGGGGCGAGTTCGCACTTGTGATCGAGGTATTAACAAGCGATTTGTTGGAGCTTTGGGGAAGCTGGACTATCCCCTTGATGTAGAGATTGCAAATGACACGACCGCTCGGGTCGCGAGGTTTCATCGGAGATGTACACTACAGTTGTTCGATGAACAATATTTCGTAGATTTAGTCCTTATTTCCCTGCGAGGGATAAGGTTATCATGGGTATGGACTGGTTGAGCACCAATGGGTTAGTGATTGACTGCGAGTAGCAGCTAGTATGAGCTCGGACCCCAAGTGGGGGAGGGTTGTGATTTAGGGCGAGAGGCCGCAGTGTGGAACGACTTTGTGTTCGGTAGCGAGGGCGATATGCTACCTTCGGTAGGGTTGCACAGGGTATGTCGCCTATGTTATGGATACCCGGGATAACGGTAAGGCAACCGTGCATGATGTACCGATCGTACGGGAGTACCCGGACGTGTTCCCAGAGGATTTGTCTGGGGTACCTCCGGAGAGACGAGTAGAGTTCAGGATTGACCTAGTTCCTAGTGTGGCTCCGATAGCCAAGGCACCATATCAGTTAGCTCTTCCTGAGATATGGGAGTTGTCTACACAGCTGTAGGAGCTGTTAGACAAGGGATTTATAAGACCGAGCAGTTTGCCATGGGGAGCCCTGATTCTGTTTGTGAAGAAGAAGGATGGGTCCCATCAGATGTGTATAGATTACCGAGAGTTGAATGAAGTAAAGGTGAAGAACCATTATCCCATCTTGAGGATTAATGACTTATTTGACCGACTTCAGGGTGCATCTTGGTTCTCCAAGATTGATCTGCGATCAGGTTATCACCAGATGCGATTAAGGGATGATGATGTGCAGAAGACAGCCTTTCAGACTCGCTATGGTCACTACGAGTTTGTGGTGATGCCTTTTGGGCTCACCAATGCTCCTGCCGTGTTCATGGATCTCATGAACCGCGTGTGCAAACCAATGCTGGATCGGTCTGTGATAGTTTTTATTGATGACATCTTGGTGTATTCCAAGACTCAGGAGCAGCACGAGGAGCACCTGAGGGAGGTGCTTGAGACATTGAGGAAGGAGAGACTTTTCACAAAGTTCTCCAAGTGTGAGTTTTGGTTGTGCGAGGTGCAGATTATTGAGCACCTTGTCAACCAGAAGCGTATTCTGGTCGATCCTGTCAAGTTAGAGGTTGTGATGCAGTGGGAGGTTCTGATGTCTCCATCTGAGATTTGGAGTTTTCTTGGTTTCGCAGGTTATTATCGTAGATTCATCCAGGATTTCTCCAAGATTGTTGTTCCATTGACCCGACTGACCAAGAAGTCGGTGGCATTCCGCTAGGGCCCTGATCAGCAGGCAGCTTTCGAGACTCTCAGACAGTGGTAGTGCGAGGCACCAATTCCGACTTTGTCGGAGGGCGTTAACGATTTTGTGGTTTACTGATCACGAGTATGGGTGCATTGCTGATGCAGTGGGGTCGTATGATAGCATACGCTTCAAGGCAGTTGAAGCCTAATGAGGCGAATTACAATACACACAATTTAGAGCTAGGGGTTGTGGTTTTCACCCTAAAGATTTAGCGACACTACCTTTATGAGGTTCGTTGTACCATTTACACGGATCACAAGAGTTTGAGGTACCTTATGGACCAGCCGAATCTGAACATGAGGCAACGTTGTTAGTTGGATGTGGTGAAGGATTATGACTGTGAGATCCTTTATCACCCAGGGAAGGCCAATGTGGTGGGCGATGCTCTTAGCCGCAAGGCAGTCACGGCTTCGATTCTAGATATATGCCTGAGGATGAAAGTGATTGCTCCCCTGCTGGAGCGGATTCGGGAGGCTCAAGTCGAGGGTATGAAGGAGGGGCATCGGAAGTGTAATCTTTGATTATGCAGTCGTGGGTTGTTGAACCTGCATCGGAGGGTATGGGTTCCTTACTGGGGTGATGTACGCTAGGTTCTAATGGATGAGGCTCACAAGTCGAGATTCTCCATTCATCCCGAGGCAACGAAGATGTATCAGGATCTTTGCCCTGATTATTGGTTGCCATGCATGAAGCGGGATATAGCATGGTATGTAGAGTGGTGCTTGACTTGCAGGAAAGTCAAGGCCGAGCACCAGCAACCTCACGACAAGATGCAGCCGTTGGAGATTCCTGTGTGGAAATGGGAAAACATCACCATGGATTTTATCACAAAGCTTCCCAGGACTACACGTGGAGTGGATGTTATCACAACGCTGCCTAGGACATCACTATGGATTTTATCACAAAGCTTGCCAGGACCAAGAGTGCACATTTCATTCTGATCCAGGAGAGTATATCGACTGAGAAGCAAGCCAAGATCTACGCATGCGAGTTGGTGGCACGTCATGGAGTGCCGGTGTTAGTTGTGTTAGACCAAGATGTTCGCTTCACTTCCAGATTTTGGAAGCGGTTTCATGACGAGATGGGTACTCGTCTTCACTTCAGTACAACTTTTCACCCTCAGATGGATGGGCAGAGTGAGAGGACGATTCAGACTATGGAGGATATGCTACGCGCATATGTATTAGATTTTGGCGGGAATTGTGATATGTATCATCCGTTAGCGAAATTTTCGTATAACAACAATTATCACGACAGCATAGACCGACCTCCCTTCGAGATGCTCTATGGGAGGAAATGTAGGACCCCAATCTGTTAGGGTGAGGTAGGTTAGAAGGTCATGGGGAGTATCGAAGTGGTACTCAAGACTACTGAGAAGATCCAGCAGATCCGGAGCTGGCTCCAGAATACTCAGAGTCGGCAAAAGAGCTATGCCGACAAGCGCTGGTTAGACCTGGAGTTTTAGGTAGGGGATATGGTTCTCCTGAAGGTGTCACCTTGGAAAGGTGTCATCCGGTTCAGGAAGCGGGGCAAGCTGGGCCCTAGGTACTTTGGTACATTCAGGGTTTTGGCTTGGGTGGGCCGGGTTGCGTATCGACTAGATCTGCCAACTGAGCTTAGTCAAATCCACAACACTTTTCATGTCTCCCAGCTGCGAAAGTGCTTAGTTGATGAATCTACAATTGTGCCTTTAGAGGATATTCAGGAGGAAGACCGCCTGAACTTCGTTGAGAGGCCAGTAATAATTCTGGATCAAAAGGCAAAAACCTTGAGGAACAAGGTTGTACAATTGGTGAAGGTACAGTGGATGCACCACAAGGGTCAGAGTGGACTTGGGAGCCAAAGGAGGAGATGAGAGAGCAACATCCAAAATTATTTGAGACAACAGACTTTGAGGATAAAATCTGAGACAAGTGGGGGAGAATTGTAACGCCTAGTTCTTGGTATGCATTTAACTTATAATTTATTCTATTTTATAGAGCAACTCGACGAGTTGGGAGCCCCATACTCATCCAATAGAGATCATAAGGGTTGCGTATTTTAAGTAACCTACTCGATGAGTTGGGAGGCCTTAACTCGACGAGTAGGCTGGCAGATATGAAACCCTGATTTCCGGGGTTTGCACCCTATTTAAACACCTTAACCCTAAGTTGTTGGCCTCATTTCCATTCTCCAAGTCCCTAACCCTAAAATACAAAACCCTAAAGCTATTGTGAGTGATTGTGAGCCATTCTAAGTGTTTTTAGTGTGTACTTGAAGCCGTTGGAAGAAGGAAAAGCTTGAGGACACAAGAAGGAGCATATAGATCTAGAACCCTTGCCTTATCCATGGCATTTTGCTGGTATAAAGCTTGAACCTTTCCTTGTAGTTGTTTAGATCTTCTTTTAGGGTTATTTTGCCTGGTTTTGGTCCAAATATAATGGTCCTTGGGAGTTGGACGTCCCAAATGTGTTAACACTTCAGATCTAAGGTCTTGAGGGGTTTTCATGGCATAAAGGTGCCAACTTTATGGCCATGGAAGTCCCATGCAACATTTAGACCATAATTTTGGCCTTTTGGAGCTTTTAATGGCCATACATGTAGAGAAAGTTGGAACTTTACATGATCATTTAGTCCCTAGAGTCCAGATCTATGACCTCATGGTCTATCTTGTAGTTTTGGTTGTTTTTGGATAAATACCTTGGCCTTTTGGGTTAGGGTTAGAGCTTATTTCTTATAGAGTGGGTTTTAATGCGTAAAGTTGTAAACTTTACCCTTCTAGATGTATTTTCGGCCCAGATCTGGAATATGGGACTTGGATTTGAATATTAAGGGCTTAATGCATTAAGAAGGGTTAACAGACTGAAGAACTCGATGAGCTCATGGAGGAACTCGACGAGTTGGGCTGAAGTGTCCCAATTTTGTTAAAAGGAAGAACTCAACGAGTTGATTCGAAAAGGCACGATTCTGAGATTTATGGGAACTCGGCGAGTTAAAGGATAACTCGACGAGTCGAGTCAACTCAGAGCGTTGACTTTGACTTTGACTTTGACGATAATTGACCCTAAGGGTTATGAGTATGAAATGGTATCTAAGGGGTTGCTTTGGTTCATGGAGTGAGTAAAGCTGATTCCAGGGAAAAGACGTTTCAGCTAGCATTCGACATTGAAGGTGAGTTTTCCTCCTGTTTGAACGGGTCGAAGGCACCAATATCGGCCCGTATTTATGACTGTATGTATTCCGGACTAAGGTCCGATGTCGAGCGGTGCCCGATGTATGTTTATATGTTTTCCATATTACGATTCGATGTCAGGCGATGCCCGAGGAATGTTTGTATGTTTGATGTCTTTGGGATTCTTGCATGTATCTATATCCGTATGCTTTATGGATTATAGTTCGATGTTGGGCGATGCCCGAGGAATGTTTGTATGCTTTTCGGATTTCGGTCTAACGTCGGGCAGGGCCCGAGGAATGTTTATACGTTTATGTTATGTAATTATTCTATGTGTATTTGTTGATATGTATATATCGGGCTTTGCTTGATGTCGGGCGGGGCCTGATGCCGGTCGGGGCCCACGATATTTTTATATGTGATTATGTGTATGGTATGTGGTAGTATGGGGAGACTAACTAAGCTTCGTGCTTACAATTTTCAGTTTTGATTTCAGGTACTTCCGGTAGCAAAGGGAAGAGCTCGGGATGACTGCATTGCACACACCATGATGTTTTAGCCTGAGATGTTTACTATGATATATTTGACATGTGCTTTGATATGGATATACCGTTTATGATATTTTTAGATACTATGAATTATGTTTTGATGAAATGATTTTAATAGCTAAGGTTTATTTATGTTTTGAAATGAAATTTTTGGTCATGAATTTTGGGATGTTTCACTTTATATGTACGAAACACTTGTGACATATATTATAACTTAGTTAAGATTATTCCTTCTAGATAATCTTCTATCAAAAAGTCATTTTTGACGCTTATTATCACTAAATTGATTAACCTGAATCTGCGAGCGTTACACGTCCCCACCAAGATCCTCCAAAAGTTCATCTCTAATGCAGCCAAGTCAGATGCTTCAGATCATGTAAAGAACAAGTTCATCAACCAGCTTCAATGGTACCTGGAAGTCTGAAAGTGGCTCTAAAGAGCTTATTTGTTTATCAATGAAGAAGCCAACTAAGCTGGCTTGATTGCTAGGTTCACTTAGGGGGAGTTTGTTGAAGCATGAAAAGTAAACCTCTAGCAATCCTAAGCAATCAAGTTTCGATGTTAGCTAAGTCCGAGATGTGATGAAGTTCCGAGATGAAGATCAATTTGAGGTCAAGGCAATTCCGAGATCAGAAGTATGTTAAGCATTTAATGCATTTTGTCTTATTGTTGATGTAACAATTCATATGACTTACTTTTATGTATCTTTTAGATATCATTATCAAACACTCCAGTCATAAGAATGTACCTCGGTTTGTACTATGTTCCTCCTTCACTATATAAGGAGTGAGTGTTTTCACCATTAATAACAAGTGAACGATTCAATGTTTTACACTAAGAATATAAATTATTCTCTTCTCATCACTTTCACTTTTCCTTCAAGTCAAAGTTCTTTCACAACATTCTTCTTGTTCCTTAAATATCTTTGCATTAATTATACTCTATTTTTTCTTCATTTATTACTTGAATACTTTGTTGAATATCTCCTTCATGTCCTAACTGGTTTTACTAGATTCGACTGAAACCTTACATTAAAAGCAGACGTTGATTTTAAAGATTAACTCAAGGTTTGAGTTTTCAAACCTTGTCCTTGTGCATTGATTCTTGGACTCACAATTTTGAGCTCATTGTGTCGGTTTTGGTGTGCTTTAGTCCATATTCAAGAATTAGAAGCTTGGTGCAAGGTGGTGGGTCAAGGAAGAGCTTGTGGATCTTGACTAGTTGCTTCATTTCCAGCTTGCTTGAGCTATAAAGCTATGAACTTGTTCATTTATGGCTCAGATATATATTATATATGAGTTTTGGTCCCTTTTTAGCCCTAATAATGAGATATAGTGGTTTGATACCACTCCAGAAGCTTTGAGTTGCCACTCTTGGTGTTTATGAGGTTCTAGATTCATAAAGTTGGCACCTTTAGGGTTTAGATCCATCCATGCATGACTTTATGTCCATTTAATGAAAGTAGAGTGTTATATGTTGAAGTTGGATCTTTATGGGGCATGCAAAGTCACCAAGTCAGTGACTTTATGGTTTTAGACACTTACTAGGACTCAAACCTGTGGTTTGGACTTTTGGGCTTAAGCATTAAGAGCCTAATGAAGAGTTTGGATTAATGGATGATTACGTTGGGCATACAAGTCTATACACACAACGTACAAACCAAATAGCATGTACGCTTAGCGTACAACTGAGTACATCCCACGTACTCAGTCAAGTGGGATGTTGCATTTGGGCTTCCTTTTTGGGCTTGGGTGCTTGAGTTCTTATTGGGCCATCTGAGTGCAAGTGTTTTGGACTAGGAAAATGGTTCGGCTTTAGGGTAAGGCCCATGTAAGGGGTTTGGGCCTAATTTGGAAAATTGGGCCACAATTGGGTCTTGGTTAATTAGTGGACTTTTGGGCCTTTTAGATTGTGAGTTTGAGCCTTAGTCTTAAACTAAGCTAGGTTAGGGGTAAAATGGTCTTTTTACCCTAAGTATGGATTTATGGTTATGGATTGGAACCTAAATGTTAATTGGGTGTTGTTTTGGTATTATTTAGCTCGGGGATTCGTTGGACCAGCAACTAAAGATTTTTAAGTGAGACTCAATAGTCGAGGTGAGTTTCCTCACCATGTATAGTGGGTCGAAGGCACCAATGCCGACCCATGATCTGTTATGTTAGCATACTCAGTGTCTGTCTGACATTAGTATGTGTATGTGCTTGTATGCTTACTGGGGGGGGGGGGGGGGGCAACAATTAACCTATATGCTATTACTTGTTATGCAGTATGAATTGTATGTGGGCGGGGCCCGTTATGCGAGTTAGGGTGAGGCCCGTTATACTCATTGGGCGGGGCACGTTATGCGAGTTAGGCAGGGTGCGTTATGCGAGTTAGGTTGGGGCCCGTTATACTCTTTGGGTGAGGCCCGTTATATGTTATATGTTTGGTATGCGGTACCTTAGGGAGCTCACTAAGCTTTGTGCTTATGGTTTTCAGTTTATGTATCAGGTACTTCTGCTTCCAAGAGGAAGAGCTCATGTTGATTGCATCGCATACACCACATGGATTCCGCTTTTGAGATATCACTTTGATTGTTATGATGTTTGATATACTTATTTTCACTTGGGTTGTATGGATAATGTTTTTGGAATACCGTTTTATTTAAATTAAAATGAAAATTTTGGAACATACTTTTGGGACGTTACACCCGCACTTGCCGCAATGGCTCCGACCTTGTTGGCCTCTAGATCGTCAAAAGTCTTGGGCTTCTTCGTTGAGCCCTCTGTTGTCTATGTCTGAATTGGCTTCCGCTTTTTCAGAAGATCCAAATAAGTCTCCATTTCTTGAGCTCTGGCAATCACATCATCCAAAGTCTTGTAGCCGGATATGCTCACAAACTCCCGAATGTCATCCCACTGAATATCATGATACATCTTCATCTTATCGTCCGCAACATACTGTGGAACCAACAAAGCTCTCTCCCGGAACTTGGCGTGATCTCCACTACAGTCTCCGTAGTCTGGTGAAGGTCCTGAAACTCCCTCGCCAACTGTTGCACCTCAATAGCTGGTGCAAACTCTACTCTAAATCTCGTCACACAATCATCCTAGGCCACTGCCCAACTCCCAAAGTGTCCAACCTCCTCCCACCAATCACGACCTCCATCAGCGGGCAAGATGCAAATTATACCTTAGAACCTTTGGAGCAGAAGCTTGTCTGTGGGGCATTCACCATGTCAGCGATCCATCGTCTACTAGTCCTTCTTTTCAAAGAACTTTGGGGCTCTAAACTTTAATTTGACATGCCCATGTATTGTGTTTCTCTTTCCATTTCCTTGAAACTTTGGAACCGATTTAGATCCTTGGCATCCTGTTCCTTTTATTTTATAATATATTTGCCTTTTCTAAAAAAAAGATTTTTTTTTATAGATTTCTAAAAAAGGAAAAAGAAGAAACCAAATATAAGTAGTTTTCATGTACAAGGAAAACTAAACTTATGTAAAATAGCGAGGGTGTGATGGTATTTTCTTTCAATAATTTGGGCAAAAATCAACTTCTTTGAAACAGCTCTGACTAGAGACGAAGTCTATCCTGTAAAGGTCACACCCTGGTTTTCCGAGAAGAGCAACAAACTGAGATCCATATCTTCTTCTTTGTTCGTGCCTGCTAGATATTGTTAAATCACCCAACTTTTTTAATTCAATCTAGCTGAATTCGCAGCAGTTCAAACTTCAAATCGAGATACTAAGTTCCCAAAATGAGCGACAGCGATGATGACGAGCTGTTACAGATGGCTTTGAAAGAGCAATCTCAGAGAGATGTCAACTACTCAAGACCATCTCAGTCTCGATCCTCAAAACCTGTAGTCAATTTTGTTCAACCGCCGTCAAATCACAGGTCTGCTAAAAACCCTAATCCAGTGACCACCACAAAACCACAACATCGTCGGAACGCCACAGAGGACGATGATGAATCGGAAGTGGAGATGCTTAGTATTTCTTCAGGCGATGAAGATTCGGTTACTGATCAGAAGGTTGGGTCGAGGAATCGGGCCAAGGGTGCAGGTAGAGGTGGTGTGAAGGATGATGATAAACTTTGGGTTGGGGAAGAACCCGATGCTTGGAAGCGAGTAGATGAAGCAGAGGTATGTATGATTCTAAAAATCTAGGATGTATGTATGCATCAATTTGATCTTTCATGTGATTTCCAAGTTATCATTAATCATTTCAATTGTGGTGGCATCATTTCTGTTTTTATGATGTATTCAAGTTAGCATCATGCTATTATATTGTTAAGCATATAGAGTATATGTATAAAGAATGGAAAAAGCACCCTTGATTTCTCACATTGGAGTGTAACTTCTATAGACAATCATGCTAAGTTTCAGGATCTTGAACTATAAACAGTTGGAATGCGTATGACCCTGATCTAGTTAAGTTCAGGGAGCAATTGCAAGTTCTTTTCTATTGCAAAAAGCTACAAGCTTTTTGGTCTATGCAGTGTTCAATGAACAATTAATTGTGGATAGATGAAGTAGTTGTTAATTTGTTATGGGTATTCCCTAGAGGCTTGACCTTGGGTATTTTCCACTAACTGATGAAATATGTTCTTGTTGTAAAACATATGTATCATAAAATAATGCATGTTAAGTATATTTAGACAATTATGTTTGTTTCAGTGTCATTTTTTTGTTCTCGAGTATATATAAGTTAATTTTCAGTTTCGTAATACAACCGTTTTGTTGGTTACTATATTTAGGTTGCTTTTGGTCACCCCATATGCATATGTGTTATATACTTTATATTTGATCTTAAATTTTCGTGATTTTTTAAAGTCAATACATTGTTTTTGAAAACACAAATGCGTTATTCATAATCAAAGGGATTAAAATGAAACAGATAGTGGTGCAAGTAGACATCTACCAATTATTTACCTTGAGGAGGATCATGAGCTAATCCATAAGATTTATCATGATCAATTAATTAACGCAATGGGTGCATTTATTTTCAGCGTTTTCAATAAACTTATTTGGATAAAAAATATGTATAACATAATTCTAAAAGCTGAATTATGTGAAACAACTTGTATCATATACCTCCGTTGTTTTTTGATGTATAACATCCAAAATGTGTTTTTCTGATTACCAAAGATTCTTGTTTTGGCATCAATGCTAATCTTATTTTAATTTCCTTTGTTTTCTATTTTTGTACTTGCGTGAATTAATTTCCTAAATCTGGAATAAAAAGATACTATTAATTATTATACCTGATATTTTAGACCTAATTGATTTGTAATTTAATTTTCCACACTTGAATACCAACATCTTCATGTGACAATTGATAACTCACTTTCCAAAATCCCAATATTATGTTGCTTTTGTAATTATATTACAAAAATCATATCATAAATTAAGCTATACATATGATGACATCATGAAACCTTGTATGTTACATTACAATATCTCAAGCTAACAAAATATTAATGTTGTAGAGATTGTATGATGTTATTTGTATTATACAGAATATAGGTAACAAAATCGGGTTACATTCATTATAATAGATTTCTGATGATGAATACAGTATTTAATATTTATTTGTTTCTTAAAAAATAATTAAATTTTCTAAAATTTACATGGTTTGACAGCTTGGCAGAAGGGTCCGTGACATGAGGGAGACAAGAACACCACCTCCAACAACAACTCAAAAGTTTGAGAAGAAACCATCAGTTGCTATAAAAGGCCTCAACAATTTACACTCTTTCTCCCGTGGGATGGAATTTGTAGATCCTCTTGGACTCGGGTAACGACTCTCTAAATGACCATTTTACCCCTACATTCCAAAAAAAAAGAACAAACTTCACGATATTATGTTACTTTTTATGGCAGGGTTATAGACAACAGAACATTAAGATTGGTTAATGAATATACAGCAAGTTCTCCATCCAAGTCTGACAAAGTAGATGCTGATGTTCGAGGTAAATTTTTTCTTTTTCTTTTTTCTTTCTTCTTTCTGAAATTATGGATTCAAAAGTTAGTTTTATATAACCTTTTATAGTTTTATACTAACAAATATGATTGAATACAAAATTATATACACACAGATAAATTGATGTATTACTCTGAAAGCTTTGATCCAAAATTATTCCTATGTCGGGTCCACCAAGATACAGCTGCAGCAGACTTGGAGGCTGGTGCTTTGGCATTGAAAACTGATCTTAAAGGAAGAACACAACAGAGAAAACAATTGGTCAAAGAAAATTTCGATTGCTTTGTCTCTTGCAAAACAACCATTGATGGTAACCTATCACCAATTAATAGCAACATACTTTCATTTATTCCTATTCCAGCATTCTACTTTGTAAATACAATACAGTTTTCATTGCTATAATTAGGTAGTTGAATTCATAGTATAATATCCTAATAAGAAAAATCGATTTTTCCAACTACCATGCATTAATAAAAAAAACTGAAAGTACACAAATATATAAAAGCACATTGTTATTTATATATTGTACAGATATTGAGTCAAAACTGAGAAGAATAGAAGAAGATCCGGAAGGTTGTGGAACATCTCATTTATATGGTTCTATTCAAGGGGTCACTTTAGTGGCTAATCGTGCTTTTGCTCCCCTACTTGAAAGACAGGTTGGAATTGTTTAATGTTTTGGAATTTTTAAAATCCGTTAAATTGGGAATTAATTTTTTATTTAAAAAAAAAAAAAAACTTTAGGCTCAAGCAGAAAAGATTAGGTCAGTTCAAGGGATGCTTCAGAGATTTCGCACTCTATTTAATTTACCAAGTGCAATACGTGGTAATATTAATAAAGGAGAATATGACCTGGCAGTTAGAGAGTACAGAAAAGCAAAGTCAATTGTTCTCCCTTCTCATGTACACTAACTAAACTCAACATCTTTTTTCTAAATAATTTTTTGAACATATATATATATATATATATATATATATATATATATATATATATATATGTGTGTGTGTGTGTGTGTGTGTTTGACAACATTACTTTTAATTATTTTACAGGTTGGAATATTGAAACGTGTTCTTGAGGAAGTTGAAAAAGTGATGAACGAGTTCAAAAGCATGCTTTATCGGTCTATGGAAAATCCACAGATTGATCTAACAAATGTAAGGTCAATGGTCAACTCTAGGCTTATTTTAAATTTAAAATTTTAATTTTTTTTTTCTTGTAGCTTGAAAATGTTGTGAGGCTTTTATTGGAGCTGGAACCTGAGTCGGATCCTGTACGCCATTATCTGAATGTACAGGTATGCATACATACACATACAGATACAGAGATACTTAATACATATTATATATGCATATTTATAAAAACTGTATTTTGTTTGTTTTTTTTTATATATCAGAATCATAGGATCCGAGGTTTGCTTGAAAAGTGCACTTATGATCATGAAACAAGGATAGAGAATTTACAAAATGAGCTACGTGAGAAAGCACTGTCTGATGAAAAATGGAGGAAAATCCAGATTGAATTAAATGAAACTGTGAGCAAAATCTATTTATTTTGTGGATATATAATATATTTTCTATGTGTTAAAAGTATATTTCTCATGTACTACAAACAGGGTGATGTTATGTCTCCCGATTTTGTGAATGATTTAAATTCACAACAAAGAGATTCAGGTGCTGAAGAACTTGATGCTCTTAGAGGAAGGTACATAAGAAGATTAACTGCTGTAATTATTCATCATATTCCAGCCTTCTGGAAAGTTGCCATTTCTGTTTCAAATGGGAAATTTGCAAAGGTAATTATTTCATTTTTTCTAAACTCGGTTTTTAATTTTTCTTTTTGTTTATGCTGATTTTTTTTCTCTTTTACAGTCTTCCAAAGTCAATAAAACTGAGGAAAAGACAGGAGATGAAAAATATTCAAGTCATTCCCTTGATGAAGTGTCTGGAATGATACAGAATACCTTATCTGCATATGAATCAAAGGTAGATATTTTTTCTTTTGTTATTTTTATAAAATCTGTTTCTAACAATAACATCAAATAAACTAAACCAAAATTCTTCAGGTTCACAACACGTTTCTTGATCTTGAAGAATCAAATATTCTCCGCCCGTTTATGAGTGATGCAATAATAGATATATCTAAAGCCTGTGAAGCTTTTGAAGCAAAAGAATCAGCACCATCTGTTGCAGGTATGTGTTTTGACCTTTTCGCCCCTCTGAATAAGATTTGTGTTGATCTCAGATTCTCAGTATATATTTTTTTTTTTTTTTTTGTTTATGGTAACAGTTGCAGCTCTAAGGACACTTGAGTATGAGATTACAAAAACTTACATACAGAGGCTTAGTTCATGGATGAGGGCTTCAACTGAAGAAATATCAAAAAATGAATCATGGATTCCAGTTTCTGTTCTTGAGAGAAATAAATCTTTATACACAATTTCTCACTTGCCTTTAGCATTTCGTTCAGTTATGGTGACAGCAATGGATCAGATAGATATGTAAGTTTTAAGAAATATAAAAGTAATAGATTAAAATAAACAACAAATCAATAAAAGTAAGAGAAGATTAAAATCAAATGCTATTATTGCAGGATGATGCAGTCTTTAGGGAGTGAAGCAAGAAAGTCAGAAGATGCGTTTATACTGTTTCAAGAAACTCAAGAATCCGTTAGGCTTTCGTTCTTAAACTGTTTGCTTGATTTTGCTGGTATGGAGAGGGGTATTTCTGTCTTTTTTTTTTTTTATTTCCATTTTTTGTGTTAACTTGTAATGGATCCATACCATGTGATGTAAATTATTAGGTTACTTGGAGCAAATTGGAAGCGAGATTGGTCAAAATATATTAAATAAAGAAAATTCATCTTTTCAAAATGGGTATCCTGTTGATGATGTGGAAGAAAGTTCATCTGATCCTCTTCCTGGAAGTATTACACATCCACATCAAAAGCTGCTGATGGTGTTGAGTAACCTAGGATTTTGCAAAGATGATCTTTCTCGTGAAATGCATGATAAATACAAACACATCTGGATGCAATCCGGGTATGTTTATTTTTCATATTATAATAGCAACGTGCTTTTGTTTTTTTACTTTATTTTTCATATTATAATAGCAATTAGCAACGTGCTTTTGTTTTTTCACTGATAATAAAAAAAATATTTAACCTGAAACTTGTATAATGCTTAGAAGTGCTAGATTAGATATTGAGAATATTGGTAAAGAAATGCAAGTATGATGCTAATATGCTATAGTTTGTTTCGACTGTAAATGACCATTTTACCCCTGTGTATGGAGTTAGTATTTAATGAGAATTGATTGTTTGATAAATAAGATATATTAATAGTTGAAGATTACAATTAGAAATATCTGTCAATAAAAGCAAGGAGGGCAAAATTGTAAAATTCAAATCACCTAAAATTTTGATGGTTATGTGGTGAATTAATTTATATTTCAGGGAGAAAGATGATGACAATGATGTGGGGGATTTGGTTAGGTCTTTCTCTGGGCTGGAAGAAAAAGTCCTTTCACAGTATACAATTGCAAAGGTATACAACAAATCAGTCTTGAATTAAATAATTAATAGATTTTATTTAAGTATAATCATCTTTAAGCTGTAAGGAACTAAACCAGTTTTTTTTTTTTTTTTTGGTCTCAGGCAAATCATGTTAGAACAGCTGCTGTGAACTATTTGTTGGATGCTGGAGTACACTGGGGTGGAGCACCTGCAGTGAAAGTGAGGACTTTGACTTATATTTACATGTTTAGTCCCCCAAGTATTATGCTTATGTTACATTTAACTTTACTTTGCAGGGTGTAAGGGATGCTTCTGTTGAGTTACTCCATACTCTTGTAGCTGTACATGCAGAGGTATTAAGTTATTTACCCTAAACCCTAAAACCCTAAACCCTAAACCCTAAAAATTGGTTTCAGGTTTCTGCTGGTTGTAAGCCTTTGCTTGACAAGATACTTAGGATTCTGATTGAAGGCTTAATCGACACATTACTTAGCCTTTTTCATGAACATAAAGACACGGATGTAAGAACATTGGATGCAAATGGGTTCTGCCAGCTTATGCTTGAGGTAAAATTTATAATTATATGATTCTTTTCCTTCTTACAAAAATCCTACACAATTACAACAATGCCATTTAAGTAGAATGCTATTCTCACATCCTAATAAGAAAAACATCACAATGCAGTAATAGAAATAGGATGTATTTCTTTCTTTTATAAAAATCCATATTGACAATTGACATGGGTTATGCATGCAGCTTGAATACTTTGAGACGATATTAAACCAGTATTTGAGTCCGGATGCAAGTGAATCTCTGAAATCACTACAAGGGGTATTATTGGAAAAAGCCACCGAAAGTTCAACCGAACCCAATGATACTCCAAAGCATCGTCGCCGTGTAACACGTGGAAGTGATGATATGATTGCAGATGATAGACAAGGGACTGTGTCTCCAGATGAGCTAATTGTAAGACTCTAATTTTCTACGCAAAAGACGAAAATACCCTCATAATCAGAAACAGCCTTTAAAAAGCTTGTCACGGCTCGAGTCCCGTGTAATAAACACCAGCCTGAAGGGCATTTTCGTCTTTTGCACACCTTGGGTGGGACAAAAAATTGTAAATTTTGTTAGTACTAGTCCAATGCACACCACTAAAATTTGATTTATGTTTTTGTGTTTATGTTGTTAGGCACTTGCCCAACAATGTAGCAGTGAGCTGTTGCAATTAGAGCTAAAAAGGACTGAGATCAACACAGCATGTTTTGGTGAGTCGCTTCCATTGGAATCGGGTCCTGTAGTGCCCAAACCAGGTTATGGTTCGTTTAGAGGCCCAGTAGACTCTTCTCCAAGTAGGGTTTATGGGTCTCCTAGTTTTTCAAGGCAAAAAAGGAGATGATGATGATGAGGTTTGGATTTTTTATAATATATATACATCGAAAACATGATTGTATGTTTGTGTAGATGTTAGAATAATTAGCATATTCTTTAAATTTTGTGTTGCTTTGTAATTTTTAATTGGTTTGAAGTTATTTCTGTTGTACATACAAAATCATATATTATGTTTTTGATATTATTTCTACTATTTTTTTTGGGTGGTTTTAGTATAATGCTATGTTGTTTTAATATTTTAGCATGTATACGTTTTTGTTTTTTGGTATTCCAATTTACAACAAATAGCCAAAAAGAAAAAACCAAAATAATAAAATAAAATAAAAACACAAATTCTGAATTGAATTTAATTTTAGGGGCTAAAGACATATATCTTACAGTTTGTTTTTGGATTTTTGCAAATTGTAAGAATCGTTAAAGGCGACATGGATAACTTTAGGTTGTTTTTTATTTTTATTTTTATTTTTAACAGTCGTTATATCATTTATACTTGAATGATAAACATAGATGATTGAGATATAACAAAAGAACAAGGAAATTTATAATAGCAAAATAAAGGATTTCTTATCATTAAGTTTCAATCAATATATTCATGAGAAACACAACATTCAATGAAATAGACACCACAAACATATCTAGTAAAGGATTACAGTTAAATCAAAGGTTAAACACAACTATAATTAGCATTTTTTTTTCCTATTACAAAGTTGTTAATGCAATATTATCCAAATAAAAAGCAAATTTTAATGCCATAATTTGATAGATTTTTCAAAATATAATAAAAAATAAATAAAAGTACAATGCTATTTCTTGCATCCCTTAAAGCAACACAAATGAAAGTTTGTTGATTCTCTTTCCATCCACAAAAACCACCATCAATTACATTACAATGTAAAAACTTTCAAATGTCCCCAAGTCTAATAAGAGAGAGAGAGAGATATCACAGGACCAAATATATGTGACACCATTTGTAGAGGACCTCAAGCAGTTCTTAGTGGAGGAGACACCAATATCACACCATCTCCTCTAACAAAAAGAAACGGAACAGTCCGCCTTGTGCTCTGCAAGAAATAGCAACATACTTTTATTAACTGCTTTGTCATAGCATCATATTTTCCTTTCAATCTGAAAAAAACTTTCTGCTTTTTTTTTTCTTATCAATACATTGCAGTTTGAAAATTCTATCCAGTTGCTATAACTGGGTAGAGTTTTTCAAAGTAAATAAAAAAAATTCACAGCATACCCGGACAATCTCTTCATATGTTTCATCATCAATTTCAACAGTTGTAACAATCTCTTCAACATCACCAAGAATCATGTTCAAATGCTGATCGTAAGCCTACAAGTCAAAGAATAAAACAAACCATTCAAAAAGCTCTCTAGATAGCAAAAATAAAACAAGGAAGAAAGTGCTACATCTACATACAAAAATGAAAATGCAAATAAACAGACACAAAATACAAAATCACTGCTGAATTTGACAAGTCTAAGAGGACCAATGTCAAACAGCAGAATTAGGGCTTGTTTCTATCTTATACGATAAGACAAGAAATTTTGTATTTTCACAATATCCTCAACAAGTAATTAGGATAATTGGGAAATTAGGGTTCAAAAGCAACTATGAGGGATTTCCTCGGTAGACAATTAAACTTTTCAAATCGGAATGACAGAAGAAAGATTAATCGAAAGTATTCTAATACTGCTATGTGTAAAGTTCAAAACCCTAATTAACTTTGAGTGTAAGCCAAATCCGCTCAGAGATGGAAGATATTAGATTGAAGCAAAAATTAAATTGGAGTGTAAGTGAAAGAGGCATACATGGAGCTTGCCACGGAGTTCGCGATCAGAACGAAGCTTGACGTAGATACGCTCATCAAGACTGAGCCTAATCAGATCCAGAGGCTCCTTAACTGCGCTTTCCTCTTCGCTTGCCATTCTCGATACCTGTGGGTGGGACTGTTGTCGCTTATTAGGTTTTTGGGGTGTGTTGCCAAGGTTTTATGATAAACCTACTTTCCCTTTCGTTTCCAAATTCCAGCTGCTATGGTGAGTTCAAACAACGATACGACTTTTTGTAATTTGGTCTCACCTAGCGCAAACGAACTTTTACTTAAAAAAAATAATAATACTAAGGTTAATGTCATAAAAACCTTCAAATTTTCAGAGTTTTGTCGGTTTTGCCCAAAATTGAATTTTATGTCCGTTTTTACCCTAACATTTTCGAAAAATTTTCGGTTTTACCCTTTTACTGGTGATAATAGGTTTTTCAGGTTACCATTATATTAAATTCGCAAAAAAACCTTAATTTTACCATTTTTTGCGTTTTTACCCTTAAGTTTATAATTTTTTTACACTTTTACCCTTAGTATTTTTTTCATAATATACGTATTCATGTAGAAAAATCATACTTATATACGAAAAAATGTTTAATTAAATATTGTATTTAATTTTTTTTATGTTATATATATATATATATATATATATATATATATATGTTTGTTTGTGTGTGTCTGCAAGGTTATACCATTTAAAAATATAAATAATATTTTTAGAATTATTAATACATGTTTTATAGATATAGTTTTTAGAAGTTTAGATACATATTTTTACATTATTATATATATGAAACGACCCAAAAACTCGACCCAAAAATTTTCGTTTTTCCATATAATCAAAACCATAATATAAGTATCATAACATAAACACATGCAATGTATCCCCAAAACATAATAAAATATTGTGCGGAAAACTGTATCATACTACATCAACTCAAAACATCAAGAGACATCCCCAAGATAAAAGTCATGCTGCGGTGTGTGCGATGCTGTCACCCCGAGCTCTTCCCTTTGCTTGCGGAAGTACCTGAAACCAAAACTGAAACTGTAAGCACGAAGCTTAGTGACTCCCCCAAACTACCACATACCATACAATAACATATAAACACATATTGGGCCTTGCACACTGCATCGGGCCGAAGCCCGGAAACTGCATCGGACCGAAGTCCGGAACTGACTGGGACCTTGTCCCCTGCATCGGACCGAAGTCCGGAACTACTGCATCGGACCGAAGTCCGGAACTGACTGCATCGGACCGAAGTCCGGAACTGACTGGGACCTTGCCCCCTGCATCGGACCGAAGTCCGGAACTAACTGCATCGGACCGAAGTCCGGAACTGACTGGGACCTTGTCCCCTGCATCGGACCGAAGTCCGGAACTAACTGCATCGGACCGAAGTCCGGAACTGTCTGACTGAACATGGCATGGCATAACACATCAACTAGCATAACACATATACGACATGCTACATCGGGTCGTGGCCCGGAACACATAATACTTAACACATAAACATAGCACACAAATCCTGTTCGAACCACGAAGGCATCGAACATACTAGCTGCTACATCGGACCTAAATCCGGAAACTACTGCTAACTGAATGGGCCGGCATTGTGGCCTTAGACCCGTTCCTACTGGAAGGAAACTCACCTCGTAGGCTGGCTGCTGAGTGTGTGGCTCGGAAAGCTAACGGCGGCTGCTCCTGAATCTCCTCGGCTACAAGTCCATAACACACTCAATCAAATACTAAACACTGCGCTTGGGGTAAAATGACTCTTTTACCCTTGGTCAAAATCAACTCTCTTTTGGGCTGACTCGCCGAGTTGGCCACCCAACTCGCCGAGTCCTACTCTCACTTTTCACTTCTGCTCACTGCTACTCGTCGAGTCTGGCATCGACTCGACGAGTACCCTCTTGATCAAAGAACTCAGACAATCTTCATCCGACTCGTCGAGTCGTATGAACAGACTCGACGAGTTGTTCTTGATTCCCAAGAAGATTGCCTTGGACTCGCCGAGTTGTATGAACAACTCGTCGAGTCCCTCCATCACTGAGTCTACTCTCAACTCGCTGAGTCCACTTCCTGACTCACCTCGTCCACTCGACACTGATAAAACTGAAGGACTCGGGACTCGCGACCCGACTCGTCGAGTCGTTCTTCCGACTCGCCGAGTCGTCGCCACGCAACTGATTTTTACTTGATTTTGTTTGAATCCAATGCATACAATTGATAGATCTGAGTCCAATAAGCTGTTTTACCACGTAAAGTTTCCAACTTTACGTGCACAACCTCATGAATAAGGGAAATAAGGCTAAAAGATGCATAAAATGGATAGATCTATGGTTATCATGCAATATAACTCCAAAAAGACAGTAGATCTGGGCTCTACAACACCCCAACATTCAGATCCATAGATATATCGACTTAATAAGACATTCATGCAAGTGCAAGGCTTGAAACAAGCACCAACTAGCTCTTAGGAGAGCCCTAATGGAAGTTTAAAGCATAAAATAAGATGGAACTCCGAAAATACCTCAATAAACTCTGATTTGGCCTTGGATCTTTGCACTCCAACCCTTCTCCTTGCTTCTTCCTTCTTCTCCTTCTTCACACCTTCACAAAGAGGGCACCAAACACAAATAAGCTCTTCAATGGAGGTTTGGGGCTCTAACACTGTGTTCTCAGGGTGAGGGAGGCGAGAATGGGGGCTATAAGGTGGTATAAATAGTGGGCAACCCGGGGATTTTAGGGTTTCACCCAGACAGATGGACTCGCCGAGTCGGGGATATGGACTCGTCGAGTCCCCGGCTCACGCGTGTCCTCAGACGCGACCCGACTCGGCGAGTCAGGCTAGAACTCGTCGAGTCCCTCTAGAAAACTCACTATAATTACCAATAAATCAACATACCGGGAACGGGTCGTTACAATTCTCCCCCACTTGTCTCGGACTTCATCCTCGAAGTCTGCTACGGCTGGATCTGCAAATAACTCCGGGTAGTGCGCTCTCATCTCCTCCTCAGTCTCCCACGTCCATTCAGACCCCTTCCGGTGCTGCCACTGCACCTTTACTAGCTGAATTACCTTGTTCCTCAAGGTCTTGGTTTTCCGCTCCAGAATCGCGACCGGCTCCTCGATATAATTTAGGCCGCTATCAACCTGAATGTCCTCTAAGGGAACGACTGCTGTCTCATCCACCAAACACTTCCTCAACTGCGACACGTGGAAGGTGTTGTGTATCAGACTAAGCTCCTTAGGAAGATCTAACCGATAAGCAACCCGACCCACCCGGGCCAAAACCCTGAAAGGACCAATGAATCTGGGGCCCAATTTGCCCCTCTTCCGGAACCTGATGACACCTTTCCAAGGTGAGACTTTCAGAAGAACCATATCTCCCACCTGGAACTCCAAGTCCGAACGCCTCCTGTCGGCGTAGCTCTTCTGCCGACTCTGCGCAGTCTGCAGCCTACTACGGACCTGCTGGATCAACTCAGTCGTCTTGAGCACCACTTCGGTGCTCCCGATGACTCGCTGACCGACCTCGCCCCAACAAATCGGGGTCCTGCACTTCCTGTCGTATAACATCTCAAAAGGAGGTCGATCAATGCTCGCATGATAACTGTTGTTATACGAGAATTCCGCTAACGGAAGATACGTATCCCAACTGCCCCCAAAGTCTAGAACACATGCCCTAAGCATGTCCTCGAGAGTCTGAATAGTCCTCTCGCTCTGCCCGTCAGTCTGAGGATGGAAAGCGGTGCTGAAATGGAGACGAGTACCCATCTCGTCGTGGAATCGCTTCCAGAATCTGGACGTGAAACGAACATCTCGGTCCGACACCACCGATACCGACACTCCATGACGTGCCACAATCTCTCGCACATAGATATCGGCTAACTTTTCCGCCGATATACTCTCCTGAATCGGGATAAAATGGACACACTTCGTCAACCGATCCACTACTACCCATATCGAGTCCACCCCGCGTGCGGTTCTGGGGAGTTTGGTGATAAAATCCATGGTGATGTCCTCCCATTTCCACACGGGAATGTCTAACGGCTGCATCTTGCCGTGAGGTCTCTGGTGCTCCGCCTTGACCTTCCGATAGGTCAAACATCTCTCCACATACCAAGCGACATCTCGCTTCATGCAGAGCCACCAATAATCAGGTCGAAGATCTCGATACATCTTCGTCGCTCCTGGGTGGATAGAAAATCGAGACTTATGAGCCTCGTCCATCAATACTTGCCGTATCCCACCCCAGTACGGTACCCATATCCTACCATGAAGCGTCAACAAACCTCGACTGTCGTAATCAAATGAAGCTACTCGGCCCACTATCCTCTCACACTTCTGCCTCTCCTCCTTGAGACCCTCCATCTGAGCCTCCTTGATCCGCTCCAACAAGGGAGTGATCACTGTCATCCTCATACACAGATCTCTGATAGGGGCCGTCGACACCTTGCGGCTCAGGGCGTCGGCCACCACATTGGCCTTCCCTGGATGATAAAGGATCTCACAGTCATAGTCCTTCAGCACGTCCAACCATCTCCTCTGTCTCATGTTCAAACTCGGCTGATCCATAAGATATCGCAAACTCTTGTGATCCGTGTAAATAGTACAGCGGACCCCATAAAGGTAATGTCTCCAAATCTTGAGGGCAAACACAACCACCCCCAGCTCCAAATCGTGGGTAGGATAATTAACCTCGTGAGGCTTCAACTGTCTCGAGGCATAAGCTACCACATGGCCTCGCTGCATCAATACTGCTCCCATACCTGTGATCGAAGCATCACAATAGACTACGAAATCCTCTACTCCCTCTGGCAAGGTAAGGATCGGAGCCTCGCACAATCTCTGCCTGAGAGTCTCGAACGCCGCCTGCTGCTCAGGCCCCCAACGAAAAACCACCGACTTCTTGGTTAGTCGGGTGAGCGGCACTGCTATCTTGGAGAAGTCTTGAATAAATCTCCGATAATACCCTGCCAACCCCAGGAAGCTCCGAATCTCAGATGGAGACCTCGGGACCTCCCACTGCATCACGGCCTCAATCTTGGCCGGATCTACCAAAATACCCTTCTGGTTGACGAGATGACCAAGAAACTGCACCTCGCGCAACCAGAACTCACACTTGGAGAACTTTGCGAAAAGTCTCTCCCTCCTCAAAGTCTCCAACACCTCCCGCAGGTGCTCCTCGTTCTGCCCCTGTGTCTTGGAATACACCAAGATGTCATCTATAAACACTATCACCGACCGATCCAGCATCGGCCTGCACACGCGGTTCATGAGATCCATGAACGCGGCTGGGGCATTGGTGAGCCCAAATGGCATCACCACGAACTCATAATGACCATACCGGGTCCTGAAAGCAGTCTTCTGTACATCCTTGTCTCTAACCCTCATCTGATGATAACCGGAGCGTAGATCGATCTTGGAGAACCAAGACGCTCCCTGAAGCTGATCAAACAAATCATCTATCCTCGAAAGTGGGTAACGGTTCTTCACCGTTACTTTGTTCAACTCCCGATAATCAATGCACATACGATGCGACCCATCCTTCTTCCTCACGAATAAGATCGGCGCTCCCCAAGGCGAACTGCTCGGCCGAATGAAACCCTTGTCTAACAGCTCCTGAAGCTGTGTAGATAACTCCTGCATCTCAGGGGGAGCAAGTCGATACGGTGCTTTGGCTATCGAAGCCGCACCAGGAACTAGGTCGATCCTGAACTCAACCTGCCTCTCTGGAGGTATCCCCGAAAAATCCTCGGGAAACACATCCGGGTAGTCCCGAACAATAGGAACATCATCAATCGTCGTCTTGCCCTTCTCCCGGGCATCCAAAATGTAAGCTACAAAACCGGCGCAACCCTGCTGAACATAGCGCCTCGCCCTCGCGGCGGAACAAAAGATCGGTCCTCGCTGGGGCCTCTCGCCCTGAATCACTATCTCTCCCCCACTGGGAGTGCGAACCCTCACTAGCTGTAGCTCACAATCAATCACCGCCCCATTGGGGCTCAGCCAATCCATGCCCACAATAACTTTATTCCCACGCAGGGGAATAGGAACCAGGTCCACTGAAAACTGCTCATCAAATATCTGAAGGGAACACCCTCTATGTACTCTGCCGACCCTCACGGTCCTATCATCTGCTATCTCAACCTCTAGTGGACAATCCAGCTCCCCTGGAGTTCTGCTAAATCTCTTGCTAAGCGCAAGCGATACAAATGATCGGGTAACATTCAAACGATATAATAACAATTAAAGATGAAGGAAAGATTCATACCCGTCACCACATCAGGAGTCGCTCGCGCCTCCTCTGATGTCATCTGAAATGCCCTGCTCTTCGCCACCGGCGCATCAGCTCGGCCCTGCCGGCCATCCGTAATCCTCAGGGTGGAAGGGGCAGGTGCGACCACCTTCCCTGCTGCAGCTAAACTGGGACACTGGGACCTTTTGTGTCCCCTCTGATTGCACTAAAAGCAAATCAGATCTGATGCTGTAACCGTAGTAGCAGGGGCCGTTTAATCCCTACTCAAATGCCCAGTCCGACCGCACTTGTAGCAGCCGGAACTTCCTGCCTTGCACGCCCCCTCGTGCAACCTCCCACACTTGCCACACCGACCGTGGCTCTGCTGACCCCTGGACCTGTGATCTGAAACCTTGGGCTTTTTGCCCACACTGCCTGAACCCGAAACCGCCTCCGGTTTCCTCTTCTTCTCCATCTCGAGATCAATCTCCCTCTCTCTGGCTCTAGCAATCATGTCGTGCAGCGTTTTACAACTGGACCGGCTCACAAACATGCGAATGTCACTCCGCAGCATCTCATGATAACGGGCCTTCTTCATATCCTCATCGGCTGCATACTGAGGAACAAGAAGGGCCCTCTCCCTGAACTTGGCGGTGATCTCCGCCACTGTCTCTGTAGTCTGGGTAAGATCCTGGAACTCCCTAGCTAACTGTTGCACCTCGATGACCGGTGCAAACTCCGCTCTGAACCTGGTAGAGAAATCAGCCCAGGTCATGGCATCCAGTGCCGCATCATCCCCGATGGCATGTCCGACCTCCTCCCACCAATCTCGTGCCCTGTCCTTCAGAAGACAGGACGCCAATCTGACCTTGTCCCCCTCGGGACATCTGCTAGTGCGGAATGCGTTGGCCACATCCGCCAACCACCTGGTACTCGCTATGGGGTCCCGTTCCCCATGATAGTCAGGAGCCCTGCATGCCCTGAACTCCCTGAACGTAAGTGTGCACGACCCCATCACGGCCGCCATCTCGGCACGGAAAGTACTCAATCTCTCATCCATCAGCTCTAAAATACCCTCCTTGATTGAACCGAAGATCACAGGAGTCTGCTCTAGTATGATGCGGGTAACCTCAGAAGAAAGGAACTCCCTAGTCTGCTCATCCATCTGCCCGGCCTCCGGGCCTGATCCCGATCCTGATCCCCCTCCGGCATCTGAACTGCCGGCTGCTGGCCTCGGACGCAAAACTACCATTCTGAAACATATCATAACAACATCAGAACACTGAAATATCTCAAGGGATCATGATACTACTACTAGCTTCCTGGTCTTGTCTTGGCCTTCCTTAATTCGAGTACGGATCCTCTGCTTTCAGTAGTATGGGCCCCTACTACCTTCCACATCTATCCGTACTTTCCTCAAGAACTGCCTTGACTCCACTAAGTCACTTCTACCGCTGCTATTCTCTGCTACTCTCATCCTAGGCTTGCCCTAGGGAAACTTCAAGCTCAACGCGACTGGTCCTCAGCTGCTGTAGGTCTCCTCATACTGCCAGTTAGCCACCACCTAAACACCATCACATGTGATGAGGATCAGATAATCCTTCAAGTAAAGGATCCGTCCCTACAACGGTTGGACTCAAACAAGAGCTGCGCAGTAGAGCCAGTTCCAGCACTCTGGGATTATTCAAACCCAATCACATTTGGTGTGACGTGTTCACCTAATGGCTAACTCCCACTACTCAGAATCCCACTAAGCACGAAGCAAGCAGCATTCGGACACGGGAAACAGACTCAGGCAAAACTATTCTTATAACAAGAAACTACACTAGCATAGAGTGCTAAGCTCGTACTATCAGGCATAACCTAAACAGGCTATCCTACTGCTGTCTACTCAATTCTAGCATGCAATACTCATAAAGCTGTAACACATAAATAGGCACATAAGGCATTCTCCTAGATCTTTAGCCCTACACTAGCATGCTGTTCTACTGAAACTGAAACTGAACAAATAACTTGTATGGGTAATTTGGGAGTACTTACTTGAGCTCGGCTGACCGCATGCACACACCTCTATCTTGTTTAAAACAATTCTTTCTTTCTAAGTGCTTTCAAAATTCTTTTTGTAAAACATTTTTATTAAAATCTTTTATTTCCCCTTAGTTTGAGTTCAGATACACCCGGAAGTGTGTCCGAATCCCTCAAACCAGGGCTCTGATACCAACTTGAAACGACCCAAAAACTCGACCCAAAAATTTTCGTTTTTCCATATAATCAAAACCATAATATAAGTATCATAACATAAACACATGCAATGTATCCCCAAAACATAATAAAATATTGTGCGGAAAACTGTATCATACTACATCAACTCAAAACATCAAGAGACATCCCCAGGATAAAAGTCATGCTGCGGTGTGTGCGATGCTGTCACCCCGAGCTCTTCCCTTTGCTTGCGGAAGTACCTGAAACCAAAACTGAAACTCTAAGCACGAAGCTTAGTGAGCTCCCCCAAACTACCACATACCATACAATAACATATAAACACATATTGGGCCTTGCCCACTGCATCGAGCCGAAGCCCGGAAACTGCATCGGACCGAAGTCCGGAACTGACTGGGACCTTGTCCCCTGCATCGGACCGAAGTCCGGAACTACTGCATCGGACCGAAGTCCGGAACTGACTGCATCAGACCGAAGTCCGGAACTGACTGGGACCTTGTCCCCTGCATCGGACCGAAGTCCGGAACTAACTGCATCGGACCGAAGTCCGGAACTATCTGACTGAACATGGCATGGCATAACACATCAACTAGCATAACACATATACGACATGCTACATCGGGCCATGGCCCGAAACACATAATACTTAACACATAAACATAGCACACAAATCCTGTTCGAACCACGAAGGCATCGAACATACTAGCTGCTGCATCGGACCTAAATCCGGAAACTGCTGCTAACTGAACGGGCCGGCATTGTGGCCTTAGACCCGTTCCTACTGGAAGGAAACTCACCTCGTAGGCTGGCTGCTGAGTGTGTGGCTCGGAAAGCTAACGGCGGCTGATCCCGAATCTCCTCGGCTACAAGTCCATAACACACTCAATCAAATACTAAACACTGCGCTTGGGGTAAAATGACTCTTTTACCCTTGGTCAAAGTCAACTCTCTTTTGGGCTGACTCGCCGAGTTGGCCACCCAACTCGCCGAGTCCTACTCTCACTTTTCACTTCTGCTCACTGCTACTCGTCGAGTATGGCATCGACTCGACGAGTACCCTCTTGATCAAAGAACTCAGACAATCTTCATCCGACTCGTCGAGTCGTATGAACAGACTCGACGAGTTGTTCTTGATTCCCAAGAAGATTGCCTTGGACTCGCCGAGTTGTATGAACAACTCGTCGAGTCCCTCCATCACTGAGTCTACTCTCAACTCGCTGAGTCCACTTCCTGACTCACCTCGTCCACTCGACACTGATAAAACTGAAGGACTCGGGACTCGCGACCCGACTCGTCGAGTCGTTCTTCCGACTCGCCGAGTCGCCGCCATGCAACTGATTTTTACTTGATTTTGTTTGAATCCAATGCATACAATTGATAGATCTGAGTCCAAAAAGCTGTTTTACCACGTAAAGTTTCCAACTTTACGTGCACAACCTAATGAATAAGGGAAATAAGGCTAAAAGATGCATAAAATGGATAGATCTATGGTTATCATGCAATATAACTCCAAAAAGACAGTAGATCTGGGCTCTACAACACCCCAACATTCAGATCCATAGATATATCAACTTAATAAGACGTTTATGCAAGTGCAAGGCTTGAAACAAGCACCAACTAGCTCTTAGGAGAGCCCTAATGGAAGTTTAAAGCATAAAATAAGATGGAACTCCGAAAATACCTCAATAAACTCTGATTTGGCCTTGGATCTTTGCACTCCAACCCTTCTCCTTGCTTCTTCCTTCTTCTCCTTCTTCACACCTTCACAAAGAGGGCACCAAACACAAATAAGCTCTTCAATGGAGGTTTGGGGCTCTAACACTGTGTTCTCAGGGTGAGGGAGGCGAGAATGGGGGCTATAAGGTGGTATAAATAGTGGGCAACCCGGGGATTTTAGGGTTTCACCCAGAAAGATGGACTCGCCGAGTCGGGGATATGGACTCGTCGAGTCCCCGGCTCACGCGTGTCCTCAGACGCGACCCGACTCGGCGAGTCAGGCTAGAACTCGCCGAGTCCCTCTAGAAAACTCACTATAATTACCAATAAATCAACGTACCGGGAACGGGTCGTTACAATATACATATGTATTTATACTTCTAAAAATATATTTATACTTAAAAAAACATATATATCAAAATACATATTTACACCTCTAAGAATATATATATATACTTATATAAACATGTTTTTGATTCAACAAGTTTTTTTATTGATATATATATATATATATATATATATATATATATATATATATATTTAAATGCATAAAAATATGTACTTGTAGTTCTAAAAACATATTAATTTTCATTTTTTTTACATGTTAAATGGTTTATCCAAGAAAAAACTTATAGACACACACACATACACACACACACACACACACACACACATATATATATATATATATATATATATATATATATATGAAGAAATAACATTAAAAAAATATAAATACAATACTTAATTAAATTTTTTTCGTGTATAAGTATAATTTTTCTGCATGAATACATATAATGTGAAAAAAAAATACAAAAGGTAAAAGTGTAAAAAAAATATAAACTTAAGGGTAACAATGTAAAAAACTATAAACTTAAGGGTTTTTTGTGAAGCTAATATAATGGTAACTTATTATCACCGGTAAAAGGGTAAAACCGAACATTTTTTGGAAAATGTTAGGGTAAAAACGGACATAAAATTCAACTTTGGGCAAAACCGACAAAATCATGAAAACTTGAGGGTTTTTATGACATTATCCCTAATACTAAAGCAAGCGTTTAATAAAAAAAAATAGAGCAATTAAGTAATCTAACTCTTAAGTATTTTAACCGTCTTATAATTTTTTTAATCGTATTTCAAATTAGTTACATTCATTATGGAGTTGGAGTTGTTTGATAGGTATTGAGTTCGGAATCTGATAATCGTACTTTTCGGACTAACAAAATAGATTATGGACTATGTTTTCTGGAATATGATATCCCAAAGTATTTATGTTAATTTCCAGAGTTGGTGGTTGTAGGTATGATTTGGAGCCGGAATCCGACATCCATACTTTTATAATTGAAAAGTGTATTCCGAAACATACGGCAATAGAGTTTCGCTTCAGAGTGGTTAAAATAGGGTATTTGTGTCTCTTTCACCAATTCATCCACAAATATTGTTCTTTGATAGTTTTCGTTATCTAAAAGAATGAGTATGTATACTGATTTTTTTCGAGTGAAAATTTCTAGTGGAGGGCAATGACAGCATACCAAAATATCTATGTAGTATATTACTCAAGAATACACATACTTTGGTGTAGACATAAACAATGATATCAAATTCGTTAGGTTAATCGCATTGGTTGCTTTTAAGTTCAGGTTATACATTAATCAAATATATCTATCTTTTCAACGTCCTTGATCAAATATAGTTATGCAAATTCTTGACAATAGTGATGTCGGATATTTTCTTAGTTTTGTTAGTAGTATGTCTCCTAACACATTTTTTTTTTGTTGTTAATAATGTTATGGAAAATGGTATTCAACACTTTCCTAATGATAATCGTTTTTGTGGCAGTGGGTCTTCCTGTGCAGGAAGTAACCAAAATTGTAATTTATTACCTATGACAATCAACCATGTGTCCTTATAATGACCCTATATATATATATATATATATATATATATATATATATATATATATATATATGGGTGATTTTAGATATAAAGGTAAGGCTTTTGATGATGCTTCTCTAACAGTTGATGTTGATGAATCTACAAATGATGAGACAAAACTAATGTTGTTGGTTAATGATGGTAATATAATTCCACATGGAGAACCAGTTGGACATTTTCAGGGTTTCATTGAATTTGATGGGAGATGATATTGAACTTGAAGATGAGGAAGTTGAGCCCCAAAACCCCCGAAAACCACAAAAGGAAAAGTTTCCTTATTATTTTTCTAATTTTGAAGAAGCACAAACCACTTATTGGGGTATGCCTGAATCTTTACCATTGCCAAGAATTAGCTCACCAAAAACGTAAAGGTGTCACATCCCACAATTATACGTCTTATGTAAAGAAGTATAAACTCTTTAAAAGTAAAAAAGAAATTAAGCTTAAGTCAGGATTCAAATGTAATACTGAAGGCTTCCAAATGAAAGTGACAAAATCTACAAAAAGATAGGTATGAAGTTGTTTGCATTGTGGAAAAATTGTAAATAGTAGATACAGACTACAAAAGATAAAGATATTGATATATTTTAAGTGATTAAACTATCGAAGAGACATACTTGATCAAACACACAACTCATTCCCCATCATCGACAAACCAACAAAAAGATATTGGGTCACTTCTTAAAGGGCATATAAGTTGATAGTACATGTGATATGTTGCGGGGGAAACATATATAACAAACTTTAAATGACAGTCTTCGTGTACATATTTCATACTTGCAAGCACGAAGTGCTAAAATGTATGCTCTAAAGCTGTTGAAAATGACCCCTAAAGAAAGCTTTGAAAAACTTCCTTTATATTGTTACAATTTATAGAGGAAAAATCTAGGGACCTTTATGTTGGATTAGGTGTCTAAGTCAATAACTATAATTGGTATGTACTTGAACTGATATTAGCACATTTATTTTGGGTTGCCCTCATACTAGCAATTGGACATGATGATTTTTGGAGAAAAAGGGGTTAAATTTATTCTTTGATTAATAAATTGAAATAAATGATTTATTAATGTATTATGAAAATAGTATATTAATTAGAAATTATATTATTTAATTAATAGTTAATCAGAAATTAATTAGAGTTAATTTTGAGAGTAATTATATTAATTAAAAGTGCAGGGGTTGTTTGGTAATTTATTGATAGTTGTGGAATTGGGCTATAGAACCCTCCTAGATGGTTTGGACGAAATCTTTCAGGAAGGCCCTAGATATTTTGTCCAAGGACCACTTGGATGGAGTTCTTGGGCTACTTAGGCCTTAAGCTAAGAAATTAGGTTTTCCCCCTTAAAACCCTAACTTTGTGTGACAACCCGATAATTTTCCAGTTAAAAAAAGTCAATGCCATTAAATAAAATTTCGAATTTTATTCATTTCGTTAAGTTCGTTAGGGTTAGAAAACTATTTAAGTTATATAAATAAAATTTATATAAGTTTCGGAACCAAAAACACTCGAAAAATCAAGTTTTCCCTCGAAAAATAGCAAAAACTCGTTCAACTATGTGTTTTCGGCCGAAAACCCTCATGCCGAAAACAACTTTCGGCCGAAAACCCATCTCCGGCTGAAAACCCAACCGATATAAAGGTTTTCATCCGATAACCTGTTCATTTTTCACTCTTTCCACCCGAAAACTCTCTCAGTTCTCTCACAAGGATCATCCATAAGCATTCATATCTTCAATAGGAATCCTTTGAATCCTCATATTTTTCCTCAAGAACACTAAGAACAACCTTCATATCTTCAAAAGGCCGAAAACACCAACAGAACCGAACACCTGATTTCGGCCGCAAACTCGTGTTCGGCCGAAAACCAGTTTTCGGCCAAAAACTCATTGGAACTGAAAACCTCTTTGACACTTACACCATTTTCGGTAACTATTCCTAACATAAAAGAAAGTGTTTTCTAACACTTAAATAAATGGTTTCGCTAATTTAAATACAATTATGTGTTTAATTATTAGGAATCTGTTAATCTCGTGTACATCAACTCGAGGGTCATCTTTCCAGTCTTGTTGTCTGACACGTGCACAAACGACTGTGAGTTCATACCCTTACATTTTTACTATTTTAATGTTTTCAGAGGGGAATACAAGTAAAGCACAAGGATTTTTGTGTTCATGCAAAAAATTTCAAACATATTTACAAACTTTTGCAATTGATACAAACAGAGGAAAAACACTACACTTTATAAAAATGTGTAGGTATTTTTATCCCTTTTGTAACATCTTGAACACAAGAGTAGTTTTCAACATACAACTATAATTGCAAAGTTTTCCGTTCATACATAACATACAATCAAACTATAGGTGATATAGTTTGAAAACATTACAGAAGTTGTACAAAATTCTATACAAGAGACAAGAACAAACATGCAAGCTATAATAGGTATAGTTTGTGATACAGTACATGGTTTTACTAAAACAAGAGCACTATACATAAACAAACATATAACCTATGGTAGATATAGTTTGTGATATACAATAGTATTTTCCGAATACAAGAGTACGTTACTAAATAATTATTTAAGTATAATTATTATTACTCTACAAGTTATACATACGATTTTGAGTACAAGGGAACACTACAACACTACACATAAACTAGTTAATACAGGGTTGTGAGACACTACTTCAATTGTACCCTCCGGGGTGTGGAACTAAATCATACCATAGTATAACCAGAGTCTCCTGGAGGGAGAGCGTGAGATTTGTGTATAGATCTATACGAGACCGACAATCCCACACCTGAACTGCTAGCTACAGTTAGGCAAGCATGCCTGGGGTGACAAATATCATACCGTTCTAACGCCTGAAGAACGTCATAGAGGTCGCTAGGTCATATCAAGCATGATTATACCAAACTCACAACATTATAAACTAACATTTGTTTACTGGATTTCAATTCTTCAAATAGTTTTATTTTAATTAATAGAACTATCATACACTGCAACTGGAGGATTCCAGGGAATACAAACACATGGTTTTATTTTAAGTAATAAAACTACTATACATACTGGTGGTAGCCAAGGTTTTCATACAGAACTATACTATACATTACTTATGGTAGCCATGGTTTTCATACATTACATTACTATACATAACTACTGGTGGTAACCAAGCATACAAACCAATACTTTCATACACAACTACAAAATACAGTAACGAACAAACATTTGGGTCTTAGGGTTTAAGACTACTTTTCATTACTAAAGAAAATATTGGATTTTCTAAAGAAACATACAAACATTTTCACAGATTCAGTGACATGTTTTCACTATAAAAACATTCTTTTGAACTCACAAACTTAAATGTTGATACACTTTCAAAACCACTTGTATTCTCAGGGAATCTGTAGACTAATAATTATCCGTAATAAACATTATACTAAAATCTAGTGGTAATGATACTAGGTTTCGTCGAAGGAAAATAAAATTGTTAGAAGCGAAGCACTGCCCGAGTTGGGAATCATCATTTTAACAAGTGAGTGCATAGTTACTTTCATCTTACACACAAATATGAAGTATTTAATATAAATTACGTGCTATGTATGCATATTATATGTGTTCTTGATATCTATATTGGATGAACGATTTATACATGTTTTAAATGATTTAAATTGTATATGTATTTTATATCTACGAAAAGGTTGGGTAAAACATGAGTATATGAAATAGTTGATGTGTGATAAAATGATGAGAGGCCTTGATGTTTACGATGATCCAATCATTTAGCAGATTATAGATAACGACCACAGACTATTCTAGACAGTCTAGTGGAACGATTGCAGGCTCACAAGCTGTAGGTGTTTATTTGAACTACGTGTTCACCAAGTGTACTCTATCCCCCTCATGGTTGCCTTATTTGACATAACTTGTTGACAAATCCCCTAGGCAATGTTGTCATCCCGGTGAAAATCTTTAGGCTAGGTACCTTGAATTAGATGCTTTAGGGACGTAAAGTGAGGATAACAGGAATTGGTAATCGGGTTGAATGATTTTATGAAATTAATAAACTTAGTTATTATGGGTTGAAAACCCTATGTGCTCACCATGCTCCCAAGCCTGACCCACTCATTTCATGTTTATGCTCTTCATCAGTATTGACAATGACATCCCGAGGTTGTTAATATAATGAAAATACATTTCTTTGAAAATGCTTTGATAAATTCTTTATCATATTTTTGAGACACAAATTCCGCAACATATTTCTTTAGAAGTATACTCTGGTTTTCAAATAAAGCATAAACAAATCGGTCTTTTCTGGCTGTGAAAATTGGGATGTCACAGTATACATATATAAATATTAAATATCATATAAATATATGTATTTGTATTTTCAATACATAAATATTATATATGGTTATGATGACAAAAAGGGTAGTAATGACTTTTAAAAATATTATTTAGTGAATAAACAACATTTAAAGTCATTAGAAGCAAAATATAGTTGTAAGTGAGTTTATTATGGTTTCATGTTAATAGCTGCTTATTCGTATACATGTGTTTCAAGTCACGTATTACTTAGTGTTAGAATAGTTGTAAGTGACTTTTAAATACCTTCATTACATGTGTCCTAAAACAACAACTACCCAAAAGATCAAAACAATCGCTTTCATTAAATGAACAATAACCAAAAGACCATATTTACTAACCTAACCTTACAAACAACAACCTCGACCTATGATATGCTAACACCATATATAAATTGTTCAACATTACAATCCTAAACAATGGCCTTGATTCCAATAAGCACTATCACCACCAACACCAAATTCATTAACGAGACCAATTTCCTACCTTGATTCTCTATTTTAGTTGAGCATTAACAACACCTTGACCTACACATACATCATGTATCAACAATCAGGTCCTTGTAGTCTTGATTTGGTAATGGTGGGTCAAGTCACATGAAATAGTACACTATTTTGATGGATTATGCACATATTTTTCACGTCAAAAAGCTTGAGCACCAACCATAATATACACACTCTACACAAAAATATCTTATAGCTATGGCATCCGATGAACTTTCTTTTAGGGTTCTTATTAGTCCATGAAATGGAGAAGCTTGCTTCAACACCACACTTACACAAAACCATGTACATGCTTTTATTCCTTTAAGCAAATGCGTTCATACTAGACATTGTTGAAGATCCAAACATAAGGAAGAATAGGAGTGCGATGAGAGAGATTTTGAGTGTGGTTGGAATGGTGTTGTTGGTATAATATTGAATTTCAAGTCAATTCCCCTTTAACACCCCTAAATTTATACAAGGTACACTATTGAATTTTAAAATACAATAACAACACAATGATGTGCATTTATTGTTGGATTTTTATTCAAAATTAGTTTAAAAAGATGATTTTAGGCAACGGGAGACTTGATAATTTGAATAACATAAAACAAGTTTATACCCACCAAGGATCATCTTGCAAGTTGTAGAAAGATTTAAGTACCAACCAAAGAAGAAATGAAGAAGTAACAACCTTTGTAGTTCTTTGGATCCTCTTGGGAGTCTTGGAAGTTGATGAAGAATGATGAGCTTTAAAGACACCCAACAATGACTCAAATTGATTTACAATGCTAGTTCTTTTGTTTAAACTCTTATATATCTCTCTCTTTTAAGATTTAGTTCATATCAAAATATGAACCAAAGAGATTAAAATATGCAAGTGTTCTTCAAGAAAGGATGAATGAAAGAGAGAGAGAGAGAGATACATAGACATATAAAGAGAGAGAAAGAGAGATAGATCCCATTCTATGCATGTTACGGTTTTTCATAAGCCAATAGAGAGTAGAAATGAAAGCCCCATAAAAGCATTCATAAAATTATTCCATGGACCATTAGTCCTTAACACTTTAAGAACATTATGTCTCATATACTCTACTTGTCTCCGATACTCCCCAAAGCATGGTTTTTTCCTTTATATAATAAAAAAAATCCATCACTTGCAAAATGCAAGCATGCTTACGGTTTTGTATATAAAAAAGAAGTCAAACTTGGTAATTTTTATAAACTTTTTTTTAAGATATAAACCTTGACCCTTTAGTAAAAGACAAAAAGTCCTTATGGTCCACAATGTTGTACATGACTTAATAAATCATACCATATAAAATATAATGTTACTTGCTAATGAAAATTATTATTTCCATGAAATAAATAATTTCTAATTAAATATAATAGTTTATTGAATATTTATTAAAATCAATTTCTAATAAAATAATCAACTGTATCAAGTTGTTATTAGTGTGACCCATTAATATTATATGCTAATTAACAATACCACTTTAATATGATTCTTGAGCATACAAGATCTGTGACAACCCGAAATTTTCTATCCTGTACAGTCAAACACTTCATTGAAAGTCAAACTCATTCCTGCTATTATTTAGCACAATTTGGAGTCTGTTTGAGCGTTCTGAGCCTTGTACACTTAAGGGATAAGTGTCGGGGTTTATCTGTTGAAGTTATAGCTCAAAGAACAAGCCTATAACACCTTGATCAGGAGTTCACGGCCACCACAAGGTAGTTTACGGGCGTAAACTCCATGTAGGACGTAAACTCCCCCTATATGATGAAGTGTTGGCCATTTTGTTCATTCCCTTCTTTCCCTTGGCTGATTTCCTCCCAAATCCTCTCAAGTATCATCTCGATCTTCGTTCCCAATCTTCAAAACTCGTAAGTTTCTTGCCCTAACTAGTTGATATCTTACATGAACTAGTGATCTTACATGATTTCACCCGTGAAATCATTCCATTTGTGTAGATCTTCAAGTTTCACCAAGAACACACACTAGTGTTCTTGGCCAAAACCGACCATTCAAGCTCCTAGATCGTAAGTACTCTTGTTCTAACTCGTTGTACACTAGGTTTAACATGTTTAGGGATTATAAACATCAAGAATCCAAGGATGAATGAAAGTTTACGACCAAGGATCTCCCAAGGCCGTAAACTCCCTTTAAGGGTGCAATGATGCCCTCTCTTCCTTCCTTATGACTAAAACTTAGCTCAGAACTAACCACCATTGAACTAGGAACCTCAAACATCAAAATGGTACTTCACACCATGAATTTATGGCTATAAACTCACGAGGAAGTGGTTCTCAGGTCGTAAACACAAGTTAAGGTCATTTCTTGGACCTTAAACTCACCTAGCCTCTTGTTTAGCACTGGAACACTTAACCACTTAATACATATTACCTTTAAGCCACAAATGGATACCCTTTAGAGAGTTTACGGCCAGGAGTAAACTCCCCTGGGCCGTAAACTTCATTAAGTATGGTCCATGGACCATAAACTCAATTACAATGCTTTATACTCCTTTGTTGCAACTCAATGACCTCCTAACACTTTGACCTAAGTGTTTTCCGCACATTAGGGTGTTTATACTTGTCTAACCCATTGCTTACCTTCATCCGGTGAAAGTCAACTAATCTAATTCATATTAATCTTACTTCATAATTGCTCCCATGATTATGACCGACTATGAACTTTAAGAATAATAAGATTATTCATGGTTAGACATGTTAATATAGAACACGACAAGTATTGATGTTATGATCATATCCCAGTATATGAAAACATTATATAATAGTTGTTGTCACATTGTTCCAATATCCAAATCAAAATCCCATTTCTAGAACAATAAAGTCTTATAGCTGAAGTGGATCACTCATACTTAGCTAAGAAAAATAATATTGTTAATGAGTTCGACTAAACTTAATTTTTGTGAATTTTGCGAATACTATCATATCCATATTTGACTTTACTCCAGGTATAGTTAAATATATAAGAGTATATGATTGGTGTCTTTCGTGACATAGAGTCTTTTAGCTCGATTAAGTATACTCTCGAAGTCACAAAGATTTCAATGTGATCGTTGAATGACAGAGATCAACATAGTTTTTCAATGAACTTATTCATCCAATCATATTAGATTTAAACTTCTAAAGTAGTGTACTCTTATATTGTAGTAGAGTGTGTCATTTTGTTTTGCTTGGACCTCATTCCAACTAAACTTAGTCTTCATCCCACTATGAAGTTATAATCCAATTATAATTCATAACTATCTGTAGTTGCTTAGAAATTAAAATCTTATGTAGCTCTTTACATGAAGATTTTATTCTACATTAATTGTCTCATATACATTCTCTTAGTTCTTCTAATGTACTTTTAGAATGGTTCTATAGTCATCCGATGACTTAACCATGTATTCAATTGGTATATTATGATGTGCTCATAGTATGATCATATACCAATGCTTATGCGTAATATGACATAAATGATGGATTCATTTGCCAAAAAATCGAATGTAAATCATTTCAACTAGTTTAAACCTATGAACCAGGTTCTTTTGAGGCTGACTCAAACTTAGTGTCATGTGACAATACCAAGATTCCTCCAAAAGAAATTTATATATTGATCCCTTTCAAGATATCGTCTGTATATGAATAAAGATACAAAACTTTGAACATTCATTTTATCTATCTCTATAGATTTTATATTTCAAGAATGTATATTTTTCTTCTTAAATCTTTCCTTTTAGAAATACATTCTGAATCAAGGCGAAAAGGTCTAGCATGGTTAGAATATACAATAATTCTTTTATGATTAAGTATGTCTTCATCATATAAGATTAGCAAAGTCACCATGCTTCCACTAGTTCGACAATGCTATACGAAGTGCAGTTTTTACCCATCTTAAAGCTGTAACTAGATTATGTATGAAATAAACTAGACATATATTCCCTTCAAATGCCACTTGAATCACATATTCACCCATAACAAAATCACTTAAGCCCTAACATCTATAATTATGCACATATAATATTTTATTTTACACAAACTCTTTTGCTAAAACACGACAATGCCGAAGTTCCTTTTTTTTTTTTTTAATTTTTTTTTTTTTTTAATTTTATAAATCACAAAAGAAAAACTGTAAATGAATACTACATTCATTCAATCTTTTTGAACCATCCATATGATGTTATCTTGAAAAATCGTTTGACAAACTTTTTTTACAATGTCAAAATTTAAATAATGTCAATTAATGAGCAAATATAAAATTGAAGGATAAAACAAAAAAACACTATGAAAATAATAATTTACCACATTAACCCATAAAAATATTGTTTAGTGAAAGGTTAATATTTTTATTTAAAAGGCTCTTGACCCGACGGATCTGACTCGGTTCGGGGCCGAAGTCCGACTATATGTAGCTTGCTTTCTCTCCAAGAAGGAAGCTCTATAGAAAACCCATCTGCCCTCCTTTTCTTTTCTCCCTGAGTTAACGATGGCGACGCCGATGGCAGAAGACACGAGCTTTGAAGACGATCAGCTGGCATCTATGTCAACCGAAGACATTCAGAGGGCTTCTCGTCTTCTGGATAACGAGATTCGGATCCTCAAGGTTTTGTGACATGGATCTCTTTCTCGTTATTCCATATATGTATAACATTTTCTAAAATTTGAAATTGTTTATTGTGGTGCAATTATCAGGAAGAATTGCAGAGAACCAATCTCGAATTGGATTCGTTTAAGGAGAAGATTAAAGAGAATCAGGAGAAGATCAAACTTAACAAGCAACTTCCTTACTTGGTCGGAAATATCGTTGAGGTACTCCTAATATTCCGTTGTTCTTATGTTCCACTTTGTTACGTTGATTCTTTTAAGTAAGTATGTTTGCTATTTTGACGAGTGCTCAAGGAAAGTTCTCTAGTTGCAAAACCCTAAGTTTGTTAGTTCTTATGGTAGAAGATTAGGGTTATCTAGATGCTACAACTACAAGAAGCTCTCAAAACCTAAGGAAAGCCATCTAGTTGCAAAACCCTAAGTTTGTTGGTCGTGATGGTAGAAGATTAGGGTTATCTAGATGCTACACAAAGTTCTGAAGATAAGAACTCTGTTTACTGTGCTAAATTTGAAATTAAATTAGATCTTATTGAAGTTTCAGCTTAAACCTTGTTGGATTTTGAGAGATATATTATTATCTGGGCATACTTGCCTTAATACATACCTACAAAGAATGAAGCTATATTAGACATCATTACTCCCTCGATGAACAACTGCTAACTGGAGTCTTGTCCTTTTTAGGTGATTTAGGTAATGAAATTTGATAGGGTATAATATATAATGTAAACCTGATGAACTTACATGTCAGATATTTATGCTCCTACATTTTATACTACTAATGTCATCTATGGTGCTTCAGATTCTGGAAATGAACCCAGAGGATGAAGCTGAGGAAGATGGTGCAAATATTGACCTGGACTCACAAAGGAAGGGCAAATGTGTTGTCTTAAAAACATCCACTCGTCAGGTAACCTACTACAATACATCATCATCATCATCATCATCATCATCATATCCATCAATCTTTCTATTTATAGCAACTGTTTTACATACATTTGTATCTCCTCCTCCTACAGACTATTTTCTTGCCTGTGGTTGGGCTAGTGGACCCCGACAAGCTAAAGCCTGGTGATTTAGTTGGTGTAAACAAAGATAGTTACTTAATATTAGACACATTGCCATCTGAGTATGATTCCAGAGTCAAAGCCATGGAAGTCGATGAAAAACCAACTGAAGATTACAATGACATCGGAGGACTTGAAAAACAGGCAACCTTTTACTTTTTTATTTTTATTTATTCATCTACAATATCTTCAACCGAAATTACAATTCTTATTAAAATGTGACAGATACAAGAGCTAGTTGAGGCTATAGTATTGCCAATGACCCATAAAGAAAGGTTCCAAAAATTAGGGGTTCGTCCACCAAAAGGAGTGCTTTTATATGGGCCTCCAGGAACTGGAAAGACTTTAATGGCGCGTGCTTGTGCTGCTCAAACCAATGCCACTTTCTTGAAGCTAGCTGGGCCCCAGCTTGTTCAGGTACTTTTGTGGAAATAAATAAATAAATAAACGCAAAATTTGATTCGCGAATTGTGGAAATGTTTGGTGTGGTTAGATGTTTATTGGTGATGGTGCAAAACTTGTTCGTGATGCGTTTCAATTGGCAAAAGAGAAGTCTCCTTGCATCATTTTTATTGATGAGATTGATGCTATTGGTACAAAACGTTTTGATAGGTATGCATACCACTTTGATTATGTTACAAAAAAAAATGCAAGAAATAACAAAAGCAATATATAACATTACAGTGAAGTTAGTGGAGATAGGGAGGTGCAACGAACTATGTTGGAACTACTTAATCAGTTAGATGGTTTCAGCAGTGATGACAGGATCAAGGTATTTATGTTTGGTTGGTTTATAAAATGGAGAGAATTTTCATATCATTGTCTAGTTTTAAGTTTTAACTCTACTCTACATGAGAAAGTGTAGGTGATCGCAGCAACAAATCGGGCTGATATTTTAGATCCTGCTTTGATGCGATCTGGACGGTTGGATCGTAAGATTGAGTTCCCTCATCCAACGGAGGAGGCGAGGGCGCGGATCTTGCAGATCCACTCGCGAAAGATGAATGTTCATCCGGATGTCAACTTTGAAGAGCTGGCTCGCTCTACCGATGATTTCAATGGGGCCCAGTTGAAGGCTGTTTGTGTTGAAGCAGGCATGCTAGCACTTCGTCGCGATGCCACTGAGGTACTAACTACATTCCATTCCTTGATAATTATTATTATTTTATGTATTATTTTGTAAGAACAAAAATTCATTTCAAAATATGTTATTCTTATGTTGCAGGTGAACCATGAAGACTTCAATGAAGGAATCATCCAAGTTCAAGCTAAGAAGAAAGCAAGCTTAAACTACTATGCTTAGGAGGATGTTATATGTCTTTTTTTTTTTTTTTTTGCTATGTGATTGTAATTGTACAAGGTTTGACGACTATATCTTTTATCTTTTTAATCATGCTTACGTACTATGTATGGATGTGGTTACTTTCACATGGTTAATTCAACAATTTCAATTGCATCGTTGAGTGCACAATTTATATATATAGGTTGGTTGGTTGTTTGTGTGGTGGTTTAAATGGAAGCAATAGCATCTTAGTTTTAAAATTAAATTATATCTGGTAAAAATGTTTATTAGCAGAAATGGAGGCAGATGGAGCGTGTTTAGGTTAAAGTAAGAGCATTATTGTCATATCTCAAAAAGTCATTTTTAAAAGTTACTTTTTAGAACCTCATTAGCTAAGAAAACTGCCGAATACTCATTTGGGGTTATAGTGACAAAAAACTAGTAAGATAACAAGTTCTTTCAAAACTCGATCTCAAAAATGCTTGAAGACGACGAAATTTGGATCAGTGCACATGAAGCTGATTTTTATGTCATTCCGTGGACCTATAGTCAAAATTAATCAAATTGTTGTCTTTTAAACAAAACATAAATCGTATAATAAACAATTAATAGTAAATCATGTAAGAAAAGAAAATGACCAAGTGAGCACTACCATATTAAAATTATACATAACTATCATCATGGCATCACTAACCCAAACCCCTCCTCCAACCAATCCAATATCACAAACCACGCGTCAGGTCCTACGTGGATTGCCACGCGTGAACACCGCCCAAATATAGGTGGGTGTCTTGTGGCGTAGTAGCGACTACAGACAAAGATGTGAATTGTGATTGGTTCGTGGCTTTTTTGACCGTTTTTTCTTTTGGGAATGTTGGAACAAATAAAAGAATTCAAATTTAAAACTTCACATCTCTCTCTCTCTCTCTCTCTCTCTCTCTCTCTCTCTCTCCCTCTATATATATATATATACACATACACACACACACACACACTAATACATTTTTCAACAAAACAAACATTTTCAAGCAATATGAATAATTTTATGGTCTAAATCCTTCTTCTTCATCTGATGATAGATGATGACTCTGATGATGAGTTGATTTTGCACACGCTGTCCGCGACACAAGACATGATGCATCAAAGAAGCGAAAGTTCAAATGTCGAGAAAAAAGATAGAATTTCGATTAATTAGGATCGTATCGTGACACACGAACTTTTGGTACGTGATTACTTTGTCTCTGATAGTTTATATGATCTATAGAAATTTGAAGATCGTTTTCGCATTAGTAGAAATTTATTTTTATGTATAGTTAGAGATTTGACAAACAATTATGAATTTTTTTCATTTGAAATGAGATGCCAGAGATAAAAGTGGTTTTAGTACACTATATGAAACATCCCATAAATACGACCTAAAAATTTTTGTTTAACAATTACTAAAATACTAAGATAATATCATAAAATAAAACTCATACGTCAATATCTCAAAACAGCAGCAAAGTGTTATGTAGAACTGTATCAAAATTGTATCAGATCACATTATGAAAAATTAAAAACATCTCCCAGGACAACTGAAACTGTGGTGTATGCGATGCCATCAACTTGAGCTCTTCCCTTTGCTTGCGGAAGTACCTGAAACCAAAATTGAAACTGTAAGCACGAAGCTTAGTGAGCTCCCCCAAACTACCACATACCATACAATACATATAAACACATACTGGGCCTTGCCCACTGCATCGAACCGAAGTCCGGAAACTGCATCGGACCGAAGTCCGGAACTAACCAGGGCCTTGCCCTCTGCATCGGACCGAAGTCTGGAACTACTGAGGCCTTGCCTCCTGCATCGGACCGAAATCCGGAACTAACTGCATCGGACCGAAGTCCGAAACTAACTGCATCGGACCGAAGTCCGGAATTACTGAACATAGCATAGCATAAACATATCAACTAGCATGAACACATAAACTGCATACTGCATCGGGCTGTAACCCGGAACACATAACACATAAATCCTGTCTGAGCCACGAAGGCATCAAACATACTAAAATCTGCATCGGACAGAAGTCCGGAAACCGCTACTAGCTATATGAGCCGACATTGTGGTTTTAGACCCGTTCCTACTGAAAGGAAACCCACCTCGTGATCTGGCTGCTGAGTGTATGGCTCTGGAAGCTATCTGCTGCTGCTCCGGTATCTCCCCAGCTACAATTCCATAAATACACTCAATCAAATACTAATAACTGCATTGGGGTAAAATGACTCTTTTACCCATGGCTAAAGTCAACTCTCCTGGTCAAAGTCAAATCTTCTAGTCAAAGTCAACTTACAGTTGACCTGACTCGCCGAGTTGGGCCGCCAACTCGCCGAGTCCCTACTCTTATTTCTCAACCCTGCTCACTGCTACTCGTCGAGTATGGCATAAACTCGACGAGTTCCCATTCGATTCTAAAACTCAGGCTATCTGTATCCGACTCGCCGAGTTGTATGAACAACTTGACGAGTTGTATGAAAAACTCGTCAAGTCCCTCTATTACTGAGTCTAACCTCCGACTCACTGAGTCCATGCTACTACTCACTGGTCCCCACTCAGAATCACTCAAAGGGGAAAGATCCGGGACTCGCGACTCGACTCGCCGAGTCCAAAGAACGACTCACCGAGTCACATGCATGCAGTTACTAAAAACTCGATTCTGCTCAAAACCACTGCATACAATTTATAGATCTGGGTTCCTAAGGCTGGTTTACTACGTAAAGTTTCCAACTTTACGTGTACAAATGCATGAAAAAGGATATAAAGGCTAAAAAGGCACTTGGAAGAGTAGATCTAGGGCTATCATGCAAAATGGCTCCATAAAGGTGATAGATCTACGTTTTTGGAACTGAAACATGGCTAGATCTGAAGGCTAAGCAATCTAATATGATTTCTCTACTATGAACAAGCTAAGGAATGGATAAAATGGGCTAAATATGCTTATAAAGGAGAATCAATCATAGAAACAGAAGGAATCCGATTATTACCTCAATAAATTCTAAAATGGGTGCAAGACCTTGGATCGTCTTCTTCTCTTTTGGATCTAGCCTTCTTCTTCTCTTCAAAACTTCAAGATTTACACAAGAAATGCTCAAATACTCAATGGAATGGTTAGGGTTTGCTAAATGATGCTTTGAGGGTGAAGGAGACGAGTTTAGGGGCTCATAAGATGGTTTAAATAGGGTGCAAACCCAGGGATTTAGGGTTTCTACCTGGCAGGCCGACTCGCCGAGTCCCGAATATGGACTCGCCGAGTCGCCGATCTATACGCTGCTCAAGATCCCGTCTCTACTCGACGAGTCGGGCCATAGACTCACCGAGTCCCTTTGAAAACTTCTAAAATAAATAATATAAAACAACATACCATAGACGGGTCGTTACACTACAAAAATGCACAACTGCTCTCAGACAATTGGCATACGACATAGTCGCAGACACATCAGATGAATATTTGAAAATGTCTAAGAGGGCGGGTCGAGAATGTACCTATCTTTTTTGTGAGTATGTTATAGAGCTTTACGATGACCTATACTTGCGACATACGACTAGGAGTGATGTCGAACAGTTGTATGTTGCATATGAAGCTAAACATGGTTTTCTAGGAATGCTTGGTAGCCTTGATTGTACGTACTGAGAAAATTATACCAATGCATGGCTAGGTCAATTCACGCAAGGTGATCATTACGCGTTGATTGTTATAGGCAGTTGTTTCATAGGACCTATGGTTTTGGCATGAACTATTTTGTATGTCGGGGTCAAATAACGACCTTCATGTGCTTGGAGCATCTTTGCTATTTAAGGACATTTTGCAGGGTAAAGCACCAAACATGTCATACTTTGTGAATGAACATCAATATAATTATAGGTATTACCTTGGTGATGTGATATATCCAGAGTACACTATGTTTATCAAATCATACTCCTATCCGACCAATGAAAAACAAAAATTGTTTAAGTTAGCACAAAAATCGGCAATGAATGATGTGGAATGGGAGTTTGGGGTCCTAAAAAAAGGTGGCACATAATCAAACATCTGACATGAGCATGGGATAGGGAAAAATTGACAAAGGCTTTGGCAGATTGTGTTATTTTACATAACATGATAAAAGAAGAGGGAATGACAATTTGTATGTCTAGTCTGGAAGACATACTTAATCTACTTAACCCGACATACTTCACTAGACTATTGTAAATACAAAGCAGTGAAACACATCACAATCTACGCCATGATTTGACTAACACATATGGCAAAGGCAATCCCAAAAACACAATGACGACGACGAGGGTAATAAGGACGCTAATGATGAAAACGAGGACAAGAACGACGAGGACGACAACGACGACGAGTAGTATAGTCTATATTTTTTTAATGTTTTTATTTTTAATAATTTAGGTTTTAATTTGTACTGTTTTTAAGTAATTTAGCATTTACATTTGTGTGTTTTTAGTTAATATAATGTTTTTTAATTAATATTTATGTTTTGTTTTTGTTTAAAAATTATTTTTTAAATTATTCTAATTTTTAGAAAAAATAAAAAATAATAAAAAAATAGAAATGAGTGATAACCATTTCCAATGGCTAGTGGTTTGGTGGTAGACATGTGATGGAGCTGACGGGACACATAGTTGTTAGGGCTAAGATCCTCAACCTTATTCAGGATCCCAAATCTTCAAGATCTTTCAGGATCCCAAACCTTTCTTTGGATCCTAACCATTGTTATTTTTATCTCCTAAAACTTTTAACGGTCACATTTATATTTCTTTTTCTCAGATGTGTAGAAACGGTCAATATGAGACTTATTCTGTCACACCCCCAAACCAAGGATGGCGGAAACGTCCGGGGGTGGATGACTTCATGTAGAGTATCACAACAATGAGTATAATAGTGCTCAAAGTAAATACAACCAACACAAATAAAATTGAAAATGTTACATCAAAGCACATGTTTACATGATTCACATCAATTACATTATAATACAAAATGAACTGTTTGACGATTTATCGTCCCATCCTCAAAACGTTGTTGATTTCCTGTTTTCACTGAATTCCTGAGAATACAAGTAGTTTTGAAAAGTGTCAACACAAAGGTTGGTGAGTTCAAAAGAGATTTCGTTGGAAAAGTAAATCGTTTTCCTTGTAAAAGCGTTAGAATATGTATTCAGAAAATCCGATATTTTCTTTAAAATCTGCTTAATGTAGTCTTATGACTGAAGACCAAAATGTATAAGTAACCTTTCTTATTAATAGAAAATGTTATGTACTTAAATGGACATGGACGCGTTTGAATTAAATGAAATTTCTGTATGTTCTCATGTTCGTTAATACTTTATATATATGTAGTCCTAAATTAGAGGACCGAGAAATAACAAGTATTGACCATACTTAAAAGTATAAATGTGGTTTCAAATGATGTGTAGTCGTAACTACCAAAACCAAAAGTGTACAGTAATATTTGTACTCATAGAGATAAAAAGTGATTTTAAATCGACATAAAACTCATTTAGGTTTTAAAAATAAAATCCCGTAAACTTATGGATTGTTATATCCCTATGTGAGTCGCTATAATCATACTATGACTATGTGAACCTGCCACGACGTTCTCAGGCGTCGCGAAAAATAAAATGACATTTGTCACCCGTAGACCTGCAGGTCCAACTGTAGCTAGCAGCAAGGTGTGGGGTGTCAAACCCAATATAGATCTATATACAAGTATCACGTTCTCCCTCAAGGAGATTCTGATTATAACTACCAGGAATTATATCCCGCACTCGGACGTACGGGGAGAGAGAGAGAGTCTCACAATATAGGTTAACAAGTTTACGTGAAATGTGTGTGAATATAAATCTTTCTTGTATGAATGTACCCTTCTTGTACGAGTGTGTTGAGTGATGTATCATAAACTATACCTATTATAGTTTATCTAAAATGTATGTAATACGTATGAACTCTTTTATGGAAATGTATTAGTGTTATGAATTTATCAAACTATAGGTAAACAAATTTACGTGAAATGTGTGTGAATATAAATCTTTATTGTATGAATGTACCCTTTTTGTACGAGTGTGTTGAGTGATGTATCATAAACTATACCTATTATAATTTATCTAAAATGTATGTAACATGTATGAACTCTTTTATGGAAATGTATTAGTGTTATGAATTTATCAAACTATACTTTTTATAGTTTAATATACGTGTTCTAAAATGAATGAATAATATTTATTATGAATGACTTAGTTTCAGTTCATGATGATAAACTAATAAAGAAACACATTCAATAATTATAACTTATGATTATACACTTTGCTCAACATATTACAAAGTGTTATGATATTTACATCCTGTTGGCTAACTTTAGCCATTCTGCCCTGTTTTGGGAAAATCATAGAAAAATCATACGAAGTCAAAAACTAGATCCGTAAATTCTGAGAGTTCACAAAATGTGTCTAGTTTACTCATAACTTTTATCACGATTTTTAATGACCTCCAACTTGGGTGAATAAGTCCAAAATCACAGACTGGTCCAGATTGCTGTTTGAAATGATAGGCAGTTTTGTAAAAATCACCATAAATTGTAGAAAAATCGTATGGAGGTGTGCAAGTAGTCATTTTAAAGCTAAAATCTTTAACTATTTGCACCTTGTACAGTTGTGAAAAAAAAATGTTTAAGATGCCCAAAACAGTCCGTGAATGGAGTTGAACTTTTCTGATGAAGGCTGTTAGAAAAATTTAGTTATGTTCTTAGTGTTTTAGCTTGTATTCCCCCACTGAAAACTTGAGAAAACATGAAAATGTAGGGGTATGAACTCACCTTGAGTGATTTCAGTAGATAAGTGTTGAAGAAGAGAAGTGTTCAAGCCAAGAACACTTGAAGAATCGAAGCTCTAACACAAATATGATGGAGTTTGTGTAAGATATCCATGATTTGAGTGGAAATAAGTGAGATAATCATAAGGAGAATGGATTATGCTTACCAAATGTGGAAGAACACTTGATAATCAGCCTTGAATCTCGAGTTTGGTGGAGAAAAAGTTTGAGAGAAAAGTGGTGTTTGATACTTAGTGAAATGAGAGCAAATGAGAGAAGTGAGGAGAGAGGATGTTTGTTCCAGCTCTAAAAACGTGGGAATGAGTGTAATTTGAGTGTAAGGGACATTGAAGTGACCTAGGTAAGGTGGGGAGGTATGGCTGGTCATAGAGTGGGTGTGGGGTGGTTGCTTGTGACATTGGGTAAGGCAAAGTCAACACTCCACCTTTAATAATTCACCAATTTGATTTTTATTATTTAAATAATGATTTTCATCAAAATATGTTTAAATTATGAATATTTAGAGTTTATGATGTTAAAATATAATTTCTGGAGAAAATCCCGCTTTAAAATCACGAAAAACGGGCTTAAAATGTTAAAAATATCAAAAATGGGGTAAAAGTGACAAATTTCCGAATTCTAGCCGAGGTTCGGCCTTCTGATGCTGAAACCGAGAGGAGGGAGGGTAGAAACCGAGAGGGAAGAAGAGGGAGAGTGGGAACCGAGAGGGGAGAAAGGAGAGAGAGGGAACCGAGAGAGGAGAAGAGAGACCGAGAGAAGAGAAGAAACAGAGAGGAGAGAAGGAGCAGAGACCGAGAGGAGAAGAGTGGCGGAATAGAGACAGAGCGGCGGAGTAGAGACAGAGAGGAGAGGAAGCGACAGAGCGAGAAGCGAACAGAGGAAGCGAACAGAGAGTGAGAAGCGAACAGAGGCAGAGGCTCGGTCTCAGCTACAGGGGCTCGGTCCTCCGGATTCAGCGAACAGAGGCTCGGTCCTCCGGGTTCAGCGAACAGAGGCTCGGTCCTCCGGGTTCAGCCAACAGAGGCTCGGTCCGTCCAAGGTGCTTTCGGCCTTAAGGAGCTTCGGCTCCTTGAGAAGGGTTTCGGTTCCTAAGGTCCCGTTTTCTCGTTTTTACCCCGTTTTAAGCCGTTTTTGACCCGGTTAAGGGCCGGAATGACCCGAATGATTCTAAAAAGTTACGGGAAACTTTTGAGAGAGATTTGGGAGAGATTTCTCACACTTGGAGAGATTTGGGAGAGATTTGACATTCTTGGAGAGATTTCTCATACACAGAGATATTTGCGAGAGTTTTCACATACTTGGAGAGATTTGGGAGAGATTTGACATTCTTAGAGAGATTTCACATATAGAGAGATATTTGAGAGAGATTTCACATACTTAGAGGGATTTGGGAGAGATTTGACATTCTTGGAGAGATTTCTAATACAGAGAGATATTTGAGAGAGATTTCACATACTTGGAGAGATTTGGGAGAGATTTGACATAGAGAGAGATAAAGTGAAAACGATTGAGAGAGGATCCATGAGTGACAATTATGAGTGTCCGGCATCGCAATGCATGGTTCGTAAACCCTGTTAAGCCTTGTTTAAGGATCTTACACACTCCCGATGAGTATGCAACATTGTTTTATCGGTTTGGCTCGCCACGTACCACAGTTTTAGGTTAAGGAGATCTAGGTGTTCGCACTTTTTGCTTTATGATTTCTCATTAGAATAGAGAGTTATGTAGAAGTTTCATAATGTAAATTCTAGTACTCACGGGCAAATTAAGTCAAACGGTTTGACTTGTTGACTTCGGTTGACTTTGACTTGACCGAAATTTGACGGTTGTCACATATTCTCAACAAAGAATCGCTTCAACCAAGCTTAAGACCCAGGAATACCAAGTTAAACAACGTGCATATGCTCATTTAAGACGATCCCGAAAATATCAGACTTATAGTTATTTTGTTTAGATTATAAATACACCTGTAATACACACACTAGAGACATGATTAACTATATTACTACATTTGTACTCGCATTATCTTCATCATTTCTGTAACTTCTCATTGAAAGCAATAAAAACAACAAGGCAGGTGATCATTATCACATCCCAATGTTTTATGCCAGAGATCCTAAAAAGGATCAAAGATTTTCCTTGTAACTCACTTGTCTCCCTTTGATCAATACTCGATACTTTCATTACCTCAAACACCACAACCTTTCATACAATTTGGTTGAATATTATTTGATCAATTTTGACCAAAACAATCTGGTGCCCACCATGGGGCCGTGGTGTTTACAATCTTTCAAGAATCATGTCTACCAACCAACCTTATCCTCTTCCTCTATTCCTCCTATTTCCTCTAAAAACCTTCAAGCACCACCAAGAGGAGCTCCTATGAAGACTTCTGAGTCACCATAGAAAAACACTTCTTCGGTTGCTACTCGAGGATTTCAGGATCCTCTTATAGTGATTTCCAACAACGAGCTCTTTGCTATGATTAAGAGACTGGAATGACAAGTTATCAACATCATAAGGACAACAGAATGGTGTTAAAGGAAATAAAGAGAAATGAGGACGGAGATACATAAACCCCAAGAAGCATCACCCTTGATCTTGCAACCCCAGATCCTGAACTTTGACAATACATGATCCCCAGGAAACAACCAGAAGACAGGATCCTCAACATCCACACTTGCTGCTACTTGGGGTGCAACTTCAAACGAGCGAGCCCATATGACCCAAGATCCCATCAAAACCTTCATCACTCCCAATAACAAAGAGTTTGGCAACTTCTTGAATAACAATACTTTTAATACTAACTCTATGGACCTTGATACAGGAATGAGCCTGGTTATGACCAATGAACTTCAACAGTTAAGGAAGATGATCTTAGGTGTGCCCGAAGTGGTCTGACCTATACTAGAAGTATCCCACACGAGCCATATGATCTCGATATTTGCTCCTGTGATAGCTGATATTGAAGTCCCAAAGTGATTCCGAACTCCTAGCATGAAGCCTTACAATAGAACTACAGATCCTCAGTCCAAAGATCCTACAAGTCCAAACCATATTCCAAACCTGATTATCATAGAGTTAATGCCCCCAAAGATGAAGGCGATGGAGAAGAATTTCCCAAGATCACTGATTATTGATTTTATGTGGATGTTTCAGGTTTAATATTTGCTATGCAAGATCTTGGCGACAAAGCGAGATGGCCACAGAAGGGAGAAATGTCCACCATCTAGAAAGATAAGTCCAAGTGGTGTGCATACCATGAGGACTGTGGTCACGTTATGGAAGATTGCATAGGCCTCGGGAAGGAGATCAATTACATACTAAGCAAGGGATACCTCAAAGAGGTCCTTGGAAGAAGAAAAGAAAGATCCAAAGAAAAATATCAGGATCCTCATAAAAGCCTAAACAAACTAGGATCCCCTCATGCAGACACTAAGGAAATCAATGTTATCTATAGATGATCTGACATTTGTGGTACCTCTTATTCTGCAGCAAAAAGGCATGCCAAAGTGTCGAAAACGGAGAAAGAAGAAAGGCCTCAGAAGAATACATCAATCACAAACACGAAGGAGATCACCTTTGACGAAACAGATAGAGCAGATGTCCAGGATCCCCACCACGATGGATTGGTGATCACTCTTTACTTCACCAAACATTTTGTTAGAAGGATCCTTGTCGACTGAGGATCCTTAGTCAACATTATACTCCTGGATGCTTTAAAAACAATGAACATCCCAAAATCTGAAATAGTCAAAAGATCCTCAATACTAATAGGATTCAGTAATGAAACAAAACATATGGTCGACGAAATAAAGCTACCTATCTACATAGAGGGGGTAAACCCTATGCAACCGTTTTGTATAATTGATACATTATCCTACCATAATGTTATATTAGGAAGACCATGGATTCCACGATATGAAGGCGGTCCCATTGACATACCATCAATGTGTGAAGATGCCCACTCCATGGGGGACAGTGAAGATTATAGGTGACCAACAAGAATCCAATGAGTGCTAAAAGACCTTGATGAAGACTTCCATAGTTCCACGACAAGTGTAGCAATTAAAGCAAAGGGCATAAGATGTACTAGAAGCTGAAAAACAATATACAAAAGAAGTGCCCCTAGACCTTAAGGATCCTGATAAAAAAGTACTCATACTATCCTCAGTGCCATAAAACATTAAAGAATATATAATAAAGTTCCTAAAAGAAAGAAGGAAAACCTTCACATGGAAACATGAAGTCATTAAAGGTATAGAAGAAATATTATAACTCACAAACTTAACATTGATCATTATTTCAGAGCCATGCATCAAAAAAGAAGGAAGTATGCGCCCAAGAGGAATCAGATCATCCAAGAAGAAATGGAAATACTTCTTAAGACATGGATGATCAAGGAGGTCAGGTTCCCAAGGTAGCTGGCCAACGTGGTCATCATACATAAAAAGAAAAGAAAATGGAGAGTATGTCACTACTAGAAAAACAACCTTTTACGACGCGTAATATGTTTCATAAAAAACTCAGACGATACACAAATGGGTGTCAAGGAAGGCCCTGTCATAACGAAAGATGACACACTTTTACGCGTCGTAAATTTACGATGCATTTACGACGCACGTTTATGACATGCAATGTGTGTCAAGGAATGCCCTATCATAAAAAAAGACGACACACATTTGTGTGTCGTAACCTTACGACGTGTATTTACGACTCACATTGCATACCATTAAAGCTCCTATCATAAACGAAGGTGACACGCATTTGTGTGTCATAAACTTCAACAACCATTTATAATACGCATTTACGACACACATTTACGAATAATAAGAAAAAAATTCATTTCATACAATAAATATATTGATATTTAAATTGAATCACATTCAAGAATCTCATTATACAAAAATATAATGTACACAAATAATCTCTCTAAATTTGACTTGAAAAGTATAATCAATAACTAATGAAGCATTAGAAGGGATTAAGATACATGAATCAACTTTCACCAAATCTGGAAGCACCATCACATCATACTCAAACATGATCTGTGTGAAAACATGACTAGAATTGTCGACCATCATAAAAAAACCACAAATTATGAGAAAAAATGACAAAAAAAAACTTATACTTACCAAGTTTTTTTCTTCCTTAAGTTACTCGAGATCTTTTTGTATCCGCAAAAAAATATCAACATTTGTCATATGATATAATCAGTAAATTCACCTTAGAAAAATAAAATTTAAGGATTTATACTAAACTAAAGGACCTCATTTAGCTCTTCAAGTTTTTGTCTTCTTAAGCAGTACAAAAACTCATGCATAATCTGCAGATTTGACTCAACTTCTTCTTGCTCCATTCTTTTCTTTTTATCAGTAAGAGCAACTATGAGGCTGTCCAACTCCTTCATTGATACATCACATTTATATTTATGTGAAAAGAGTCACATTTTATAACCTCTTTTGAAGGAATTATAACAAAGATTAAACCAAAAGGACTGATATTCGACATATTAGATAATGTCAGTTCTGAAGGAATTATAAAAAAGATTAAATCAAAAAAGTAATCTTTTTTTATTCATTTTTGGCCCCTATTTCAAGGTCCTGTTTCGGTAATTTGGTTTTGTAAAATGGTCATTTTACAAACCCGTGTAAAATGATCATTTTACCCCTACTTTTATTACTAGAGTAAACTGCAAATTTGGCCCATTTGGTTAGTGATTTTCTTTGGTTTAGCTCCAAAATGGAATCTTCCCTCTCCCCCCTCTCTCTCTCATACAGTGAGTTGAAGTCCTTAGATCCCTGTAAAATGACCATTTAATCCTTACATTTATACTTGTTACTAGCAGTTTATAAAAAACATAAGAGTAAGCAAAAAGTGATCATTTTACAAGGTTTAAAGGACTTCAACTCAAAGTGCGAGTGTGAAGGACCAAAACCAAAATGAAACCTCAAAATAAGGACAAAACATGAAGAAGAAAATGACAATTTTACCCTTACATTTATATTTGTTAATAACAGTTTATAAAAAATATAAGAGTAAGCACAAAGTGATCATTTTACATGGTTTAAAGAACTCCAACTTAAATTGCAAGCGTAAAGGACCAAAACCAAAATGAAACCTCAAAATAAGGACAAAACATGAAGAAAAAATGATCATTTTACAAGGTTTCAACACAATGTCCATCATTTCAGCACAATCTAATACGTATCCTTATATGTATAAATATAATAAGTTTAATAAAAATTCTGCAAATAAAAAAAGATAACATAAAAATAACCAATTTGCTTTCTCCCTCTCCAAATATAATTTCAAACTCAACTTGCTTGTATGGCCTGAACACCTACAACATATTAAAGAAAGACCTTTTTCATTTCTAAAAAAATGAATATTTTGTTTTTACTATACAAAAAGAAGAAAAATAGATATTATTTACCTTACTCTTCTGAACTCTTACTCGAACCTTATGCCTAATGTCCTCATCACCTTTGACATGTGAAAAAGTCAACTCATTAAAAAAATAATTTTAAATGAAAATGGTATTAAATTTTTTATATATGTGCTTACTTACAGACTTTATCTTCCCTATAAGCCGTATTTGAAGTCAAACAAATTCAAAAAACTTCAAGGCGATACCTCCACTTGTAGTTTTTGGATTTCCATCACTCCAATCTGATTTATTTTTAAAATTTTATAATTAAAAAAATAGCATAAAAACTTAATTATTTAATGAAAGAAAGATTAAAGTGGAGACCTTGTATCTGATTTTATTAAGAAAGATAAGTGTGCATCCAAATTTTGATGCATTGCCCGACATTTTACACAATGCTTGACTCATATGTCGTGCTTGTAAACCCATTTGTTGCATTCCAATATCATGTGATTCACTTCTTTTGGATGCTTTCCTTGGTATTTTTAGCTCTCTTTTGGATGCCTTGTCTCCCAATTCCAAATTAAGTGACATGATTATCATTCAATAAATTAAGTAAAACATATATAAATACAAGAATATAATAAATATAATACCTGCTTCTTCACTAGACTTGCACAAAGCTCAAGGGAGCAAGGACTTTGTGTCCATTCAAACATTTCACTATCAAGATTAGCATCATCTTGCAATGATGAAACAAGTATAGATATTTAAGCTAATAACTTCTATCAAATAGAAAGAAAACTCAATATTTTATAACAATTATCATGGACAAGAGTAAATTTTTTTAAAGAGTACTAAAAAGTTACCTTTGAGGTCACGTGACAAGAATGATCCTCAAGGGAGTCCTTGATATCACTGAAGCATGGAGAATTTGATTGTGAAATATTAAAAGGATCTAAAGGTGTAGGTTTGACTATTTCTTCAATATCTTCCTCATTTCTAAGCCAAAAGAAAGGGGAAAATAATCTTTCTTCATTCTCGTATAAATGATATGTGTCTTCTAATCTAACCACATTAGTGTAACATCCGGAATCCCAGGTACATCATTTTGATTGTTTATTTTTCAAGTTTATAGAGTGAATCGACGAGTCCGAGAGGCTACTCGCCGAGTGGGCGATGGAATGAGAAACCCTAAATCCCCGGGTTTGGGACCTATTTAAAGACACTTATAGCCTCCTTTTGTGGCCACACTTCCCAGAGTGAGACCCTAGACCTGCCCATTCATTGTGTAGAGAGAGAAAGAGAAAGAGAGAGAGAGAGAGAAAAAGAGAGAGAGAGAGAGAGACCAAATTAAGCATTATTATGCATTTTTGGAGGAAGATTTGAGGAGCATTGTGGATCTGATCAAGAAGAGGTTGTGGATCTAGTGTTCTTTTATCATTAGCATCTGTACAGAGGTAAAAATCCCTCATCTTGGCCACATATTTCGTTAGATCTCATTTTTGGGAGTTTTTAGGGTTTTCTTCCAATCATCTTGTGTCCTTGAGTTATTTGAGCATGGTTTGAGGTTAGAACCTCAGATTTGGACTATAGGAGGCCTTGAGAGTCCAAATATTCGAGCTTTATTGAGCTAGGGGCAGGCTCATGTGCATCTAACCTTTCTTTGGAACTTGTAATGGCATTATGGAGCAAATATGTCATGCATGAACGTAAAGATCGAAGCTTTACGTGACAATCGAGCCTAGGGAGTCTAGATCTAGTGTTTGGAGTGATAGATCTGCCCTAAAACGTCTGAATGGGAGTATAGACTTGATGAACTCGCCGAGTCCATGAACTGACTCGACGAGTCGCTTAGGGTTTATCCTGATAAGTCTGAACATGCTATAACTCGACGATTTAACGGGACAACTCGACGAGTAGAGTTGGTTTTCATAAGGTTACTGAGGGAATGAGGGGATCGACGAGTCTTCCTGATGCACTCGACAAGTTGAGTTAACATGGACTGTTGACTCAAGTTTGACTTCTGCTGACTTTTGGAATTTTGACCAAATATGAGTAATGGAGACCATGGAGGGGTAGAATCGTATTTTACCCTTACCAAGAGTTAGAGACGGGTTAGTATGAATTTATTATAATTATGGTCTAATTAGAGATAATCATCACATGTATTAGGCAGAGGCTAGATCGGTGATTTGTGTACGAGGTGCATTAGCTTGCTTGCTTCGAGGTGAGTCTTCTCACTATACTTTACCTAGAGTGGTAACTATGTGTGACCAGAGGATCTTACATGCTTGATTGAGTTATGTATTTTATATATGATATATGTGATGTATTCTATATTATGTGATACTAGACCAGACCGGAGGGTCCAACGAACTATGAGACCGGAGGGTTCTTAACCAAACCGGACCAGAGGGTCCAACGAGCCATGGGGCTAGAGGGTCCCGACTAGACCGGACCGGAGGGTCCAACGAGCTATGGAACTGGAGGATCCCACTGAGACACATTTACCGGAGGATCTTACAGAGTTATAGCCTCGAGTGGCTAATTATTTGTCCATGGTATTTTGGGGAGCTCACTAAGCTTTGTGCTTACCGTGTTATATGTTATGTGTTATGTGTTTCAGGTACCTCAGCGGATCGCGGGAAGACACTGGCTTGATTGTACACACACACCTGAGCTGGAGTTATTTATTATGGATCCTAGATTTGTGATAAACAATTTTTAAATATGTTTGATTTTGAGACTTGAGGTTTGTGAGAATTATGATATGTGATTGTGGTAATTAAAAATGAAAATTTTGGTTTGAAATTTTTACATTGTTACAATTAGTTTGAGTTCTAGCTTTAATAAGCTTAGACTTCCCACCTTCAGGATTTGCAGGTCTTGTTGGTGTCTATTATGGATGATGTTGTGGCACTTGAATCCTTTTATTTATTGGGAAATATAGTTTCACAGGATCTAAAGTACATCTTTTAGGCTTCTTTGAAGATCCTTTCAAGCTTTTCCCTTTGTTTTTTCTCTTGTTTTGTATATTTGGTGTGTTTCCAAGGGTCTTTTTGGTTGTCTTACTTATAGAAGCAATCACATTCTTTATTTGATCCTCGTAACCTAAAATTCCAAGATAAAAGTGTGAACATGTATCTCAAGTTATATATGCCTTATGAACTAATACCTGATTTTTAAGGTTCTGTTTGAGTGATAAGTATGTTGACTCCAGAAGAAACTTCCATGCTCTTGTAAATGTTTACTAGAGTATCCATGTGAGGTGCAGGACGAATATATGGAACAGTTAATATTAGGTTCCTTACTAATTAGGAAACTTCAAAGGCTTTCTGTAATGCTTTACGGTTGCTGATGTCATTCCATCTTTTGTCCTGATTGTAAAATATACTACTTTTAGTGTATTCTAAGTAAAAGTATATTGATCTTAAAACATTGGTGAAATTTATGGTAATACATACTATAAATTACAAAGGGCCTTTGGCCTAGCGGTAAAGAGTGACTCTCTAAAATGAGAGGTCATGGGTTCAAGTCTTATTAGAAGACATAGGTGGTGTTTAGGATTAGATTAGGAGTAGAATAGTTTGCCTTTTCAAAAAAAAAACATACTATAAATTACTCCTTCTAATTGTTGACTCTTCTCCACCACCTAAGAGAAGCTCCATCGGATATCAAATATGATAAATATTAGATTACATTTATAAGCCTTTAAGTTGATCTACAGGTTAGTGAGTGAGTGTATGTATAACTTTATGATTTTATGCATTTAGTGACCCCAAATGATGTAATTACTTAATCACCATTTACTGAAGAAAAGGAAAGTGTTGGGTGTATGGTGTTGCGTCTCGGGATCGAATCTTAGCCCTGTTTTGTATCCGGATTGGGCCTGTCCATCCGTGATTTATTTGTTAGGGTTTGAGTATTTATAGATGCTTGCATGAATCTTAGTACGTAAGATTTTAGAGATAATTTAATAGCGTTCATTGTTCTTATCGATTGTAAACCCTAAAGCCTCTACAGCGGAAGTTCTTTGTCGAGCTCTGCTGAGGCTTGAATCATTTGAATCATTAAGCATACTGTTGATTCCATCTCTTGTTTATTACTTTGTTTGAATCGTTTTGCCAAACCTGTGTAAGATCTAAACGATCTAAGAGATTTATATCTCATTAATTGGTATCAGAGCAGGAGGCTGTGTAATTCGTACACATCTCTTCTGTGAAAGAAGTGATTAGGGTTTATTCTGCATTAACTGACATTTATTGAGCCGTCACTCCATAATTGACGTATCTCATTATTTATTCGTTTTTCCCTAATATTACATATTATAAGTCTGATCTTGCAACAGGTTAAACGATCAAGCATGGACGATTCTCAATCCAATCCTATCAACATCTCAAACAGTATTGGATCAACAACAAAGATTCCAATTCTTTACACTCAAGATTACGAGGTTTGGGCGCATCATTTCGAAGACTACGTTATTGGATCCGAAGATAATGGGTATCTAATATGGGAAGTCATTGTGTCTAGACCATTTGCTCATTCAGGAACACCCATAATTATTAAAACTCAAAAGGAGTATAATGATTTGTTAAAAGATGTGAAAGACGTCGCTCAGGATGAAAAGGAGAAGTTTCAGTGCAACATCAAAGTATTGAGACTGATTTGATTCGCTCTTCAATCTGACACGTTTAGATTGGTGAGTTCCTGCAGTACTGCTAAAGAAATCTGGGATCGGCTGCGAGAGCTGTATTCCACAGATGAAGATTTGGAGCACTCAATTTAGACCTTGCTTTTGTCTGAGTTTGGAGAGTTCAAGCAAAATCCTGATGAGTCTGTTACACAGACGTTTGATCGCTTCAATCATCTTCTCAGCAAGATGATCAAACATGATATCGAAAGGAAGCTTATTGAACAGAAGGTCACTTTTCTGAATGACTTAAGATCCGAATGGAGAGCTGTTGTGTCTACAGTTAAAGCACACGAGCAGTTCAAATCATATTCGCTGGCGAAACTGGTGGGAATTCTGAAATCCCAAGAAAAGATAGTGATGCAAGAGAAAAGTGTGGTCTCAAACTTGGGGTCCTTGGCCCTCCTGTCTAAAAGTAAGAATGTAGTAGAAGACGAAGATCTGAACCTGGAGGACTACGATCTAACTTCAGAAGATTATGCTATGATGGTGTCCAATCCCAAAAGGTTCATCAAGAAGAAGTTTCCTACCAATAAGAACCGAAATTGGCAGGGAAGCTACAGTTCTGAAAAAGTAAGGGAGGAGTCGAAGACTGAAGAACCAAAGAAAGAGGCGAAGGTTGAAGCAGATTCTGGTGTCAACTTTTATTACTGTGGAGGAAAGAATCATTACGCCAAAGATTGTGTTTTGAAGAAAATGACTGAGAAAGATGAGGAGAAAGATGAAGAGGCAATCCTTATGAAAAAGCTGGAGGAGATTAAAAGGAATAAAGTTGCTACTAATCCTTCTATGAATGATCTTATTGTACAGGGTTCGACAGAGGATGACGAGTTCGGTGGCGTACAGGTGTGGTCGACCGACTCAGAAGATGATGAGGTGAGAAAGCCTTCTCACGGAAAGGCTTATGTCGCAAGAGGTGGTGAAAGCAGTGGAAAGTGTCTGATGGTGACTGACGTATCTCACATGAGGGGATATAATACTGATGGTAGGAATGAAGACTCCAAGGAGCGAGAGGACTTATGCTTCACAGCAAAACCTCTCAATGTACAGATCAATGAACTTGATGAACTGATCAAGAAGGTACAATCTCTTTTTGTTTCGTTCAAAATTCCATAGAAATCATATGAAAAGGAATTAAATAACTTAAATTCAAGAATCTCAAATCTAGATAGTTGTTTAACTCAAACACGGGTCACAAATTCTAACCTGACTGACCAAATAAGCAGGGTGTCATCCAAGAGTGAGGAGCGAAGGATGTGGATTGAGCAGAAGGAGTTGGAGATCATTAAGATTAGAGATGAAAACATTTATTTGCAAAGAGACAATTTGAAATTGTTAAAACAAAGGAATGTTTTTTGTTTAATCGCTAAAAGGCTTTATGCTAACATTACTCAACTGCATCTCAATTGTGAAATAGGGCAGAAGATACATCGCATGATTTTACCCTTCCTTGAGTTTAAGGAGGATTAAATCGATGCAGAAGCATACAACTGTGAAAGTGTTGTATCTTCCGATGATGTGAATCCTACTTATATGTATGGTCTGGACAAAATAGAATCTTTTATAAAGTCCAAAGACCATAAGGACATGCTTAAAGATCTTCTGGATGAAAATGATAAGCTGAAAATCAAGACTGAAACCATACAAAAATACGACTCATTGAGTGCCAACTTAAGTTCAGAAAACAAAATCGATATTGAAAACACATCTGAACTTAATGAGGACGATGATATGAGTGAAATTTTTGTAGAGGATGAAGTCGACTGTTCGGAATTTGTCAAGAGCGAACCTGCAAACCACAAAAACCTGATTTCTGAAAATTCTGTAGAATTCGCTCGCTTGTCCAAATTTAAGTCCCCAGTCCTTAAAGAAAAAGCTGTTGTGTTTTAGAAGGTTAGAATTACTCCAAATCAGGTATATAAAGTCACAGGAGTAACCGAACATCAAACTGCTAAACTCACTGCCATGGTGAACGAAGACAATGCAGATGGCTGTGATGGGTTTTTCTGGTCAGCTCCTATAGACAATGCAGACGAAACAGTTGGTATGTCAGAGTGAACGTCCTGGAAAACCAAAGGAAGATATGTACCAGAGCCATTGGATAAGCCTGACAACTTTGACGTACCAAGTACAAGTGGCACAAAATAAATACCTGTAGAAGAAGTCATCTCCACAAGCGAAACCTCATCTATGAAGAGTGAACCGGCTACCAAGAAGCTGAAACAAAAAGCTAATATCCATAGACAACCGAATCAGGTGAAAAATCAAAAAGCAGTTTTGGCGCTCTCAAAATGCTCACTTCTTTTATCCTAATAAAGATTCAAAGTTAGGGAAAAAGACTTTCGGGCCACATGAAGAACAGAACCGAAACGAGAGGTTCGGTCCCGAGAGCAACAACAACCGAAAGGATAGGTTCGGTCCGACCAACAACACTCAAAAATCCAACTTCGGCTCATCAACAAGTAGCTACCGAAGGTCCAGGTTCGGTCCCTCTAATGACCATAAACAAAAAGGTCATTTCGAACCACAAGTCAGGAAAAATTCCCATTCTAAATTCTCTTTTTCTAATTCTTCTCATTCTCAATTCTCTTCTAAACCTAATTTTGTTCCTGCACAAAATTCAAAATCATCAATGAACTTAAAAGGAAAGTCGAAGATTTCTTTAGTCAAGGAAGACCGAAAGCAGAATAATGCCCAAACACCAGAATCTGAAACCAAAACGTCTGTAGCTAACTCTAACAAAATCAAAGTGTTTACTATTAAGAGAAAAATGAAACAACCTTAGTAAAACGAACATATCTTGTTGATGTTTCTATTACTATTCCTGTTCCTGTGAAAGGCTCACGTGAACCCAAGAAACTTTGGGTTCCTAAATCTACTTAATTTTTGCAGGTTATTAGTGACGAGCAGTTTGACGAAGAATGGTACATTGACAGTGGCTGCTCACATCACATGACGGGAAGAAAAGAAGAGCTAAGGGAGTTTCGATCTCTTCAAAATGGTGGCAATGTCAAGTTCGGTAACAACTCCTACAAAATGATAAAGGGTTATGGGATGATAACTAATGGAGACTTCACAATAAGAAAGGTGGCGTACGTTGAAGGGTTGCAGCATAATCTCATCAGTGTATCTCAACTAGTGGGAGGTACCGGTCTTAAAGTTTCTTTCGACGATGAAGGTTTAGAGATTATAGAGAAGAAATTCAACAAGGTCATCCTCAAATCAGACCAAAAAGGCGAACTGTTTCCTCTAAATCTCAAACCAATCAAAGGAAATCTAGCTATATGTCTTTTTTCCAAAGCTCATTCTGACGAAAGCTGGTTGTGGCACCGAAGGCTCTCACATCTCAACTTCAAAGACATCAACAAGCTTGTCACTGGAGGTCATGTTTGGGGTCTTCCATTACTCAAGTTTGATCGAGAACACTTGTGCGCTGCATGCAAAATGGGGAAACAAAGTCTTCAAAGTCACCCATCAATTATAAACACAAAAGTTGTTGAACCACTCGAGTTGCTTCACATCGACTTGTGTGGTCCATCATCAATCGAAAGCATTGGCGGTAGAAAGTATATTCTTGTTATTGTTGATGATTTCTCACTTTTTACATGGGTGTTCTTTCTGAAGCACAAATCTAAGGCCACTCCTAAGCTAAAGATGTTTATCAAGCAGGTTGAAGTGCAACTGAGAAAAGTCGTTCGAAACATTAGGAGTGACAATGGACTAGAGTTCAAGAACAAAGAATTTGAAGACTTTTTGGTAGAAAAAGGAACCAGTCACAACTTCTCAGCCCCTTACACGCCTCAACAGAACGGTATTGTCGAAAGGCGAAACCAATCCTTGTGTGAGGCGGCCCGAACTATGCTAAGTTTCGCTTCTCTTCCCTTATATTTTTAGGCTGATGTTATTGTTGCAGCATGCTTTACGCGGAACAGGTCTTATCTCAACAAGCGTTTCTCTCTCACTCCTTATGAGATCATCAATAACAGGAAGCCGAATGTAAAATTCTTTCATGTGTTCGGTTCACGATGCTTCATCTTCAACTCCAAAGAACATCGTAACAAGTTTGATGTTAAAGCAGACGAAGGAATTTTTCTGGGATATTCTCTCACTTCAAAAGCATATCTGGTTTTAAACAAGCATTCTAGAAAGATTGAAGAAACCTATTATGTGACATTCGATGACAACTACGTCAAGAAGCTAAAGACTACTGAAGGAGTAATTGGAGAGATTCTCTCTCAAACAGGTCAAGTCACAGCCACGATTGCCAATTTATTTGATCAGTTTGTGGACTTATTCGATGAACCTGAGAAAGCCACTCTCTCGAAAGCCAAGGCGGCAGACAACAAAATTGGTGACGGAGAGCATGTTCCAAACGAACCTCCTCAGCACGATGCTTCAGTTGAGGGGGAGAATCCATTCTCTTCAAATCAACCAAACACACACTTTCAGGGGGAGAACTCTATCCCGGTGGCACCCGAAGGTCCTGCATCACCCGAAAGTCCTGCATCACCCGAAGGTCCCGCATCACCCGAAGGTCCTGTAGCACCCGAACGTCCAGCCACACCCGAAAGTCCAGAAGCACCAGAAAGTCCAGCTACACCTGAGAGTTCTGTTGCACCTGAAGGTCTGAACCAACCTGAAAAACCAAATGATTTATCATCAGTCGAGGGGGAGAATTCCGATATGTTCTATGATGACGTAGTCAATCTGAATTGGAAGAAATGATCAATGCCGAATTGGATCCATCCTATGATCCAAAATATCCTCCCCTCATTAAATGGACCAGAGATCATCCTGTATCTCAGATGGTGGGTAATGTATCTGAAAAGGTCCTGACCCGATCCCAAGTGAAGGCAAAGCAAGCCTCTCTATTCTCCAAAGTAGAGTTCTGCATGTACAATTCTTTCGTGTCCAAAGTTGAGCCGAAGACAGTCAATACGACTCTTGATCATTCTGATTAGGTTCAGGCTATGCAAGATGAACTCAATGAGTTTGAACGCAACAAGGTTTGGCACCTTATCCCAACACCTAAATATGCCTCAGTTGTTGGTCTCAAATGGGTATTCAGAAACAAAATGGACAAGGAAGGTAATGTAATTCGAAATAAAGCTCGTCTCGTGGTGAAAGGATACTGCCAGGAAGAAGGAATTGATTACGAAGAAACTTTTGCTCCGATAGCAAGGCTGGAATCTATTAGAATATTTCTTTCCTACGCTGCACACAAGAACTTTGAGGTCTACCAAATGGATGTAAAATGCGCCTTTCTGAATGGAGAACTCGAAGAAACGGTTTACGTGGAGCAACCTCCTGGTTTTGTAAATGAAAAGCATCTAAATCACTGTTATATTCTGGACAAGGCAGTTTACGGTATGAAACAAGCACCTAGGGCTTGGTATGAAACACTAACTAAGTTCTTAAAGATGTCTAAATTCATACAAGGTTCAGTTGACCCAACCTTATTTCGAAAGAAGGAAGGTAACCACCTTACGATAGTTCAAATCTATGTCGATGATATCATCTTTGGCTCAACGAATCCTAGCTTAACATCTGAATTCAGAAAGCTGATGGAGACTAAATTTGAAATGAGCTCAATGGGTCCGATTAACTTTTTCCTTGGTTTAAACATTAGACAGGGACCCGAAGGCATCTTTATCAATCAGGAAGCATACACCAAGACTCTTCTTGCTAAATTTGGCATGATGGGAGACTCAAAAGTCAAAGTTCCAATGGCGTTTGGCACGAAGCTCAAACCATCCTTGGATAAACCGGCAGTCGATATAATGTTATACCGCCAGATGATTGGATCCTTGATGTACCTCACAGCTAGCAGGCCCGATATAATGTTTTCTGTATGCTATTGTGCCAGGTTTCAAGCAAATCCTCATGAACCACACATGCTAGCTGTAAAGAATATATTCAGGTATTTGAAGCGAACCACATCTCTCGGTCTCTGGTATCCCTCAAACTCAGGTTTCTTCGTTCAAGCCTATTCAGATGCAGACTTAGGAGGATGTGGTCTAGATCGAAAAAGTACCACAGGAGGCTGCCAATTCCTAGACAAGAAGTTGGTTAGCTGGCAATCAAAGAAACAGACATGTGCTTCTCTGTCTACAGCCGAAGCAGAGTACATTGCAACTGCCTCCTGTACATCTCAAGTGATTTGGATCCAAATCCAACTCCGTGATTATGGACTCAATATGAAAAAGATCCCACTATATTGCGATTTAGAAAGTGCAATTAGGATCTGTCATAACCCATTGCAACACTCCAAGACCAAGCATATAGCACTAAGGTATCACTTTATTAAGGATCATGTGGAAGATGGAAACATCGAAATTCACTTTGTTCGGACTACTGATCAACTGGCCGATATCTTCACCAAAGCCCTACCTGAAGCTAATTTCAATAAAATCCTTCAAGGTCTAGGCATGATGGAATCAGAGTCAGTTCCAAAAACACCATCTTAAAACTAAAAGTTAGAAGCGAAATGAACCGAACACTCGGTCTATTTCGGGTTCGGTTCACATGGGAACCGAAATGAACCGAATGCTCGGTCTATTTCGGGTTCGATCCCAATGCACTTGTTTTCGCTTTATCTCAAAAAGGTATTGTCTATTGTTGTATACATCTGTACTGTTGTTTTCCAAAATTAAAAAAAAACAAAAAAAAATTAAACCGAAATGAACCGAGCGTTCGGTCCATTTCGGTTTCGGTTCAAATTTTTATTTTTTCTCTTTCTCTTATTTTTGGTTTGGTTTTTCTCTTTACAAAACTATCAAATCTCCAAAAATATTTTCTCTCCTTCGTTTCTACTTTTGTTTATCATTCCTGGAATATCGATGGGGGTAGGTATCATTCTCACACTTTATACTAGTTAAGCGTCCCTAGAAGCATGCTGTTGCATGTTGTCCAAAGCCTCACTTGATTCTGAATAATAGCCTTACTGACTTGGTATATACGAACCTTTTCTTCTCAATTAGGCTTTTATATTTATTCTAATCATGAGCTACCTTACTCTCTTCTCACATGAGATACGAGTTATCTGCTTGGTCCTTATTTTAACAGCAGAGGTACTTTGGTTTCTTTACACCATCTCCAATACTTTTCTCCATCCTATTCGCTTCATAAACGTAACCCTTGAGACTCTCAGAAATTACCAATGAGGTTTATGGTTATACAATTTCTGTGTTCATGATCTTAGCTTCGTGCCACTACGTGCTAAGTGAAACCCACAATTCAATACCTACCATGAATTGACAGTAAACCATTACATTTGTAGTTGTATCATGAAATCTCTTTCTTTTGAGTGATTCTTATGAAATTGTTACTAACCATGACATTTCTTCCCATAGAATCCAGTTTTAATATTTTGAGATTTCACAAACAAACATTTCCAACAAGTCACCACAAATACATCCCAACCTACTTGTTCAACAGACCACATTGGTCTCACAGGTACTTCGTTTGGTTTCGGTCTTATGTCAAGGTCCGGAATTCCAAACTGAAGAGAAAGCCACCCTTTTAAGCCTTATCAAAAGATACCTTTCAACACTTCTTAACAAGTTTTGATTGTAATTCAACGGGAATCCATATAGACACTTTAAAGTCTCTCTTGACTTTGAAGGAAGAAGATTCGTGCCCGGGATCCACTGTTTTATGTCTACATTGACATCACATATTCCCTCATAGATATTGTTTTCTCTCTTTATCTTTTGACACTCTATGCACGAAAATCTTTTGATTTTCCAAAAGTGTGGTTTGGTTCAATACATGCTATTTACTCTTGTATAGCTTTGGGTCTCAAAGAAATTCTTAATCAACGACTGACGTGGCTCTTCTAATATCTTTGATTCTATCTCAAGATAACGGCTATGTTAAAAGATATGATGATGACTCAGCCGGAAGGTCAACAGTTCAAAAGGTGATATGATGGAAAGGCGCGTTTGACGGCACAATATTTCTCTCTTATGCGTAATCATCAGGGTTGCTAACAGTCACAAATCAGTCTATTCAGGGAACATTTCACATTTCGAGAGGATTTGGGGGCTGATTCTTCTGTCTCCTCTACTGGGTATAAAGGGATCATTCGAAAATCACTTTACCACTTTACAACAATCCAAAATCAGCAAGCAACCTAAGCCGATTTATCCTTTACTGTTCATCTTCTTCAACCCAACATTCAACAATGGCAGATTCTTCGTCTGTTCACGAAACTTCTTTTCGCACCCACATTCTCCCTATTCGACCTCAACAAAGCCTGGTGATTGATCTAAACCCTCTTGTCTACGATCATTACATGTATCCCATCGTGGAGTGTCTCAAATACTCTCCACTGGTGATCTCCTTGTCAAAAGTGGAAATCGTACCCATGGAATGTCTTTCCTAGGTATTCTCTACTGGTCATTATGACAAATCAGTGGATAGAATCTACTTCGACATTCTTTCCAACAAGACCTCCATATCCAAGCAACGTTTTTGCTGGCTTCTAGGGTTTGAACCTGATGAATCACGGGTTAACCCTGACTTAATCTCTGTGGGACAGTTATTCTCAATGTTCTACAACATGGGCTCCACAGAAATCCTCACTACAGTAACAAAGTTTAAAAAGTCGTGTCTTCCTCCTCAATGGAACGACTTCTTCACCCTTCTATTCAAGGGATTATCTGAGAGAAGTGCTGGTTCTGATGGGGCCAGTAAATTGTTCATGACCATTCTCTACGGATTGTACAATGGGATCAACCTAGATTATGGCTCAGCTCTCTAGCAACAGCTTATTCAAAGCCTTGCCTCCTCATCTCGTCATACTGAAGTATCCTATGCCAGATTTTGGACGCTCATCACCAAATGGGCAATGGACAAGCTTCACGTTCCAATTGTAGCCGATTCCCCCTTTCCTCGATCAGTGTCTTCCACACCACCAAGATAATTGTCTCTGATCCCACCAAGTTCTCTTTCATTGGATCCATTCCGGAGTCTATGTACGCTGGTGTGTCAAAGGCGAGCATTATCATGAAGACCTACAAGGAATTTCGTCCTTCAGGTCCAAGGGAGTTGACTGCAGAGATGGTTCAATCCATCAATGACGCAGATAAACCACCTGCCAGGGAAAGAAACCATATAAAGGGAAACTTAAGAAACAGTCTCAAGGGGCGAAGGGTCCTTCTCCTAAGAAGCGGAAACCCTCAAAGACAGATCAATCCCCCCATCGAAAAGGAAGAAAAACCAGCCAAGGAGGACACTAATTCTCGCTTCTTCCTCAAGCAATTCAGAGGCTGACAAGTCTGACTCTGAGGAATCTGCTCAAGGTAGTTCTCCTCCCTATTCTCCTTCACATGAGGTACCATTTTCATCCAAACCCATTTCTCCTCCTACCACCATCCCTATTTCCATTCCCTCCATAACCTCTTCTATCCCTATACCACCCTCTTCTATCCCTGTACCACCCATTTCTATTCCTATACCACCACCTATTTTCATTGAAGCCACCAAACCAACTATCAGTGAGGTTCGACCCAACGTATCTAATACGGGGGATCGAACTTCAGCACCTGAAACCACCTTCACCACAGAGCCATCTTCTATACCTGAACCTACCCCTACCACTTGTAACGCCCCAATTTTTACGTCCGAAAATTTCATTTTTAAGGTATTACTTTAGAAAACATTAATAAATAAAAACATTGTTTGTTCACACCATAACACATCGCAACCATGTTCTAAAAAGTCAAGCCATACATCCCATCAAAATATCAGAGTACAATCCCAGTAAATCTCATAAATGCGGAAACCGAAGAGTGTGTGTATGACGTGCCGCTACCGCGCCGACTCTTTCCCCTTCGATGCAGAGGTACCTGAAAACAAAACTGTAAACGTAAGCACAAAGCTTAGTGAGTTCCCCCAACGTACCGCATACCATACAAACACATAACATACGTACTGCCAGGCTATTCTGGGGTGCCTGACTACCCGGTACGGCCATTCTGGGGTGCCGACCTACCCATACGGCCATTCTGGGGTGCCGTCTTACCCGTGTCAAGCCATTATGGGGTGCTGACTACCCATGTCAAGCCATTCTGGGGTGCTGACTACCCATGTCAAGCCATTCTGGGGTGCTGACTACCCATCGGTCCTAACAACCGATCCTCGGGGACTATTTCACCCCCTACTACTACGATCACATATAACATAACAAGCCAACATGCATACATATCATCACATACTGTCAGACGTATCTGGGGTGTCTGACTACCCTTCGGTCCTAACAACCAAACTCTACTACTATCACATACAACATATCATGCTAGCATATAACATGTCAGGTAATAGCAAACTCAGATGATATCACAAAGACAATCATCTATCATACATCTCCTACTGGTGGGTCGGCATTGTGGCCTTAGACCCACTGCTACTGGAAGGTAACTCACCTCAAAGTAGCTGCTGAACTGATCGGGAACTAACTGACTGCTGCTGCTCCGGGAGTCCTCCGGCTGCAATTCCCACGTCATACTCAATCAAACACTGCTAACTGACCTTCAGGTAAAATGACCATTTTGCCCCCGGTCTAGCTCTAAGCCAAAGCTAGAGTCAACTTTCAGTTGACCCGACTCGCCGAGTGGATCACCACTCGCCGAGTCCCTAGCAAACCAATGTCCTGGGTCCCTGGTTCTACTCGTCGAGTCGGGCTATGACTCGACGAGTTCACCTTCTAACCGTCATTCAACTCCTTCATCCTACTCGCCGAGTTGTATGAACAACTCGTCGAGTTCATCTTCATCCGATGAACACTTTATGCTAAGACTCACCGAGTTGTATGAACAACTCGCCGAGTCTGTTCTTGATCTATGAAGATTGCCTTGGACTCGCCGAGTCAGGGCATTGACTCGCCGAGTCCTAACATGGGTGAGTTCGGCTCCCAACTCACCGAGTCACCCCCTGTGACTCATGGCTCAACTCGACACATGATGAAGGGACCAAATCGGTGACTCGCGACCAGACTCGCCGAGTCGTCGCCATGCACTCCTTAAATATACCGATTTGCTCGATTCCAGTCCATGCTATTCATAGATCTGGACTTCTAGGACACGAATCACACGTAAAGTTTCCAACTTTACGTGTGGATATTCACCAATATGGATTATAGGGCTCAAAATGTCTCAAAAGGGTAGATCTAGGGCTAACAAGCCTCATGGGGCCAAAAAGCTAACAGATCTGAGCTCCTGGAGCTCAATCTTGCATAGATCCAAAGGCCAAACGCCTTATTACGACATATAATGCACATACAAACTTGGGGAATTGACCAAGAAGGACCCAAATGAAGTTTTAAGCATAGAATCAAGGGGAAAACGGGTTATACCTCAAAGGAAATGTTGAAATGACACAAGGATGGCTGATCTCCTTCTCCTCTTCTTGATCTACTCCTCTTACTCCTCAAAACCTTCAAGAACACACCAAGAACACCTCAAACTCTCAAGGAAACAAGGGAAAACGATGTAGGGGGAGTTCTGGGGGTGAATGGGGACGAGTTGGGGCAGAATGAGAGTTTAAATAGGGTGCAAACCCTTGAAACTTAGGGTTTCATCCAGCAGCGGTGACTCGCCGAGTCCAGGATGTGGACTCGCCGAGTCGCCTACTTAAAACGTGTCCTGAGTCTCGTCCCTACTCGGCGAGTCGGACCCTATGACTCGCCGAGTCCAAGGCTAAATTAGGGCAATGCTCAAATAAAATTCACATACCGGAAACCAGGTGCTACAAATCTCCCCCACTTATCTTAGACTTCGTCCTCGAAGTCTGCTGCCTGGTCCTGAAACAGCTCGGGGTAGTGCTCCATCATCTCGTCTACCGGCTCCCAAGTCCACTCTGAACCCTTGCGGTGCTGCCATTGCACCTTCACTAGCTCCACCCTCTTGTTCCTTAAATCCTTCGACTTCCTGTCGAGGATTGCGACTGGGCGCTCAATGTAGTTCAGGCTGTCATCAACCTGAATATCCTCCAAAGGTACTACTGCAGAATCGTCCACTAGGCACTTCCGCAACTGCGAAACATGGAAAGTGCTGTGGATCTGGCTAAGCTCGGCTGGCAGATCCAGCCTATATGCTACCTTGCCCACCCGGGCTAAGACCCTGAACGGTCCGATGAATCGCGGGCCCAACTTGCCCCGCTTCCTGAATCGGATGACGCCTTTCCACGGCGACACCTTCAGGAGGACCATATCCCCGACCTGGAACTCTAAATCGGATCAACGCTTGTCGGCATAACTTTTCTGCCGACTCTGAGCAGTCTGAAGCCTGCTCCGGACCTGCTGGATCCTCTCAGTCGTCTTGAGCACCACTTCGGTGCTTCCCATAACTCTCTGGCCAACCTCACCCCAGCATATCGGGGTCCTACACCTCCGTCCATACAACATCTCGAAGGGAGGGCGGTCGATACTCGCGTGATAGCTGTTGTTGTAGGAGAACTCAGCCAAAGGAAGATAGGTATCCCAGCTACCACCGAAATCCAGAACACACGCCCGCAACATGTCCTCCAAAGTCTGGATGGTCCGCTCACTCTGACCATCTGTCTGCGGGTGGAAGGCGGTGCTGAAATGCAGACGAGTGCCCAACTCGTCATGAAATTTCTTCCAGAATCTGGAAGTAAAACGCACATCCCTGTCCGAGATTACCGATACTGGCACCCCGTGCCGAGCCACAATCTCCCTGATATAGACGTCGGCCAATTTTTCGGCCGATATGCTCTCCTGAATCGGAATAAAGTGAGCACTCTTGGTTAATCTATCCACGATGACCCAAATCGAATCCACTCCACGTGCGGTCCTAGGAAGCTTTGTGATAAAATCCATCGTGATATCTTCCCACTTCCACAGTGGAATGTCCAACGGCTGCATCTTGCCATGCGGCCTCTGATGTTCGGCCTTGACCTTCCTGCAGGTCAAGCACCGCTCGACGTACCATGCCACATCCCGCTTCATGCAAGGCCACCAATAATCCGGACGAAGATCCCTATACATCTTCGTCGCCCCGGGATGAATAGAAAATCGGGACTTGTGCGCCTCCTCCATCAAAATCTGACGCACACCACCGAGATACGGCACCCACACCCTACGGTGTAATGTCAAAAGTCCTCTGCCATCATAATCAAAGGAGGAAACCTGACCCACTACATGCTCGCTCTTCCGATGTTCCTCCTTGATAGCCTCCTGTTGAGCCTCCCGAATCTGCTCCAACAGGGGAGTCACCACAGTCATCCTCAAACAGGCGTCCCTGATCGGCGCCGTCTTGCGGCTAAGTGCATCGGCCACCACATTGGCCTTCCCCGGGTGGTAAAGGATCTCGCAATCATAATCCTTCACCACATCCAACCACCGACGCTGCCTCATGTTCAGATTCGGCTGATCCATGAGGTACCTCAAGCTCTTGTGGTCCGTGTAGATGGTACACCGAACCCCATAGAGGTAATGTCGCCAAATCTTGAGGGCAAATACCACCGCCCCCAACTCCAAATCGTGCGTCGAGTAGTTCGCCTCGTGAGGCTTGAGCTGCCTCGAAGCGTAAGCAATGACATGCCCCCTTTGCATCAGCACCGCGCCCAACCCAGAAATGGACGCATCACAATAAACCACGAAATCCTCTACGCCCTCTGGCAGGGCTAAGATCGGCGCCTCACACAATCTCTGTCTCAGCGTCTCAAATGCAGCCTGCTGCTCGGGTCCCCACCGAAAGACCACGGCTTTCTTCGTCAGCCGCGTCAGGGGCACGGCTATCTTGGAGAAATCCTGGATAAATCTCCGATAGTAGCCTGCCAATCCTAGGAAGCTCCGAATCTCAGATGGAGACTTCGGAACCTCCCATCTCATCACGGCCTCAACCTTGGCCGGATCGACCAGAATCCCGTTCTGGTTGACGAGGTGTCCCAGAAATTGCACCTCGCGCAACCAAAACTCACACTTGGAGAACTTGGCATACAAGCTCTCCCTCCTCAGGGTCTCTAACACCTCTCTCAAATGCTCCTCATGTTCCTCCCGGGTCTTGGAATAAACCAAGATATCATCGATAAAGACTATCACAGACCGGTCCAGCATCGGTCTGCATACACGGTTCATGAGGTCCATGAACGCGGCAGGAGCATTGGTGAGCCCAAACGGCATCACCACGAACTCGTAATGGCCATAGCGCGTCCGAAACGCGGTCTTCTGCATATCCTCCTCCCTGACCCTCATCTGATGATAACCCGAACGCAAATCAATCTTGGAGAACCAAGATGCGCCCTGAAGCTGGTCAAAGAGATCATCAATCCTCGGAAGCGGGTCACGGTTCTTCACCGTTACCTTGTTCAGCTCCCGATAATCTATACACATCCGATGCGACCCATCCTTCTTCTTCACAAACAGAATCGGGGCTCCCCAGGGCGAACTGCTCGGACGAATGAACCCCTTGTCTAGCAGCTCCTGCAGCTGCGTAGACAACTCCTGCATCTCGGGAGGAGCCAACCGATACGGCGCCTTGGCTATCGGGGCCGCACCAGGAACAAGGTCGATCCTGAACTCCACCTGTCGCTCCGGAGGTATCCCAGGAAGCTCCTCTGGGAAGACGTCTACAAAGTCCCGAACCACCGGAACCTCGCTCATCGATGCATTACCCGCCTTTCGGGTATCCATCACATACGCGACATAACCCGCGCATCCCTGCTGAAGGTAGCGCCTGCCCTCGCTGCTGAACATACAGTGGGTCCACACTGCGGCCGCTCTCCATGAATCACTAACTCTCCCCCGCTTGGGGTCCTGACTCGCACTAGCTGCTGTGCGCAATCTATCACTGCCCCATTAGGGCTCAACCAATCCATACCAATAATCACCTTGTTCCCACGCAATGGAATGGGAACCAAGTCTACCAGGTAACACTCCTCAAACAGTCGCAGAACACAATCTCGAAACACCATCGATGCTCGCACCGATCGATCGTCAGCAATCTCTACCTCTAACGGGCAATCTAACTCGCCTGAAGTCTCATGAAATCTCTTGCTAAGAGCAAGAGAAACGAACGATCGGGATGCACCCGAGTCGAACAATACCTGAACCGGGATGCCGTTCACATGGAACAATCCCGTCACCACATCGGGCGCGGCGCGTGCCTCCTCGGCAGTCAACTGAAATGCCCGACTCCTCACCACTGGAGCCTCTGCCTTGCCCTAACGGCCATCCGTGATCCGCAGGGTCGCTGGAGCTGGCGCCTTCACTGGCGCTGAAGCTGTCAACATGGGGCAATTGGCCTTCTTGTGGCCCCTCTGGTTGCAGTGGAAACACAGCAACTCCGATGTCTGAATAACTGTCGCAGGAGCAGTGCAATCCCTGCTGATATGCCCAAACTTGCCGCACTTGTAGCAGCCTGACGATCCCATCCTGCACGCCCCCTCGTGCGGCCTGCCGCACCTCCTGCAGCGGCTCGGTCCCGACTGGCCTTTTGGCCTCCCATCTGATCCCTTGGGCTTCTTCCCAGAAGTCCCTGATGCCTGACCATCCTCAAGTTTCCGTTTCCGGATGTGCTCCAAATCTATCTCTCTCTCTCTAGCCCTGGCAATCATGGAGTCCAGGGTAGGGCAAGCCGAAAAGCTGACATGCTCCCGAATGTCAGCTCGTAGCATATCATGGTAACGAGTCCTCCTCATATCCTCGTCGCCTGCATACTGGGGCACCAATAAAGCCCTCTCCCGAAACTTGGCGGTGATCTCCGCCACGGTCTCTGTCGTCTGCCTCATGTCTAGAAACTCCCTGGCCAGCTGCTGAAGCTCGACCGCTGGCGCAAACTCTGCCCTGAACCTAGCCACAAAGTCCGACCAGGTCATTGCCTCGATAGCCGAGGCTCCCAACGAGTCACCCACTGACTCCCACCAATCTCGGGCCCGGTCCCGCAAACACCCTGCTGCGTACCTCACCTTCGACCCCTCGGGGCAGAAGCTGGTCAACTGGGCGGACTCAATATCCGCAATCCACCGCCTGTCGACAATGGGGTCCTTCACCCCATGGAAGTCCGGCGCACCACTGCCCCTGAAGTCCTTGAAGGACAGTGTGCGAGATCCTGACTGGCTAGAGGCCAAGTCGCTCCTGAATGCCCGTAGGCGATCCTCCATCAACTCCACGATCCCTTCCTTGATCGACCCAAAGATGATGGGGGTCGACTCAAGGATGCCCCTAGTGATCTCCGACGTGATGAACTCACGTAGCCTCTCCTCAATCGGCTCGGTGCCAGATCCCGAACCTGACCCCTCTCCTGACCCGCCATCTGTCGGTCTCGGTCGAAGTACCACCATTCTGCAAAACATCATAATAATCATTAGTGGTACTGCTACTTTCTGAGGGATCTCAACTACTTACAGGTTCCTTGGTCTCGTCTTGGCCTTCCTCGGCTCGGGTACGGATCCTCTGCTTTCAGTAGTACGGGCTCATACTACCTTCCACATCTATCCGTACCTTCTCCGAGGAATTCCTCGACTCCACCAACTCCCCTCTACTACTGCTACTCTCTGTTATTCTCATCCTAGGCTTGCCCTAGGGACAACTCAAGTTCAACACAACTGGTCCTCAGCTGCTGTAGGTCTCCTCATAATGCCAGTTAGCCACCACCTAAACACCATCACATGTGATGAGGATTAGATAATCCTTCAAGTAAAAGGTCCGTCCCTACAACGGTTGGACTCAAACAAGAGCTGCGCAATAGGGCCAGTTCCAACACTTTGGGATTATTCAACCCTGATTACATGTGGTGTGACGTGTTTACCTAGTGGCTCACTCCCATTACTCAGAATCCCACCAAGCACGAAGCAAGCAACATTCGGATAAGGAAAACAGACTCAAGCCAAAACTGTTCTTAGAACAAGAAACGACACTTAACATAGGATGCTAAGCTCATACTATCAGGCATAACCTAAACAGGCTATCCTACTGCTGTCTACTCAATTCTAGCATGCAATATTCAATAAGCTGTAGCAAATAAACAGGCACATAAGGCATCACTCCTAGATCCTTAGCCTATTCTAGCATGCAATATTCATAAAGCTGATAAACATAACATAAACTTGTATGGGTACTATGGGGAATACTTACTTGAGCTCGGCCGGTCGCGCACGTCACACACTTTACTCTTTCTTGTGACTCTTTTCCGGGTTTTAAAGAACAATTTCTTTTGGAAAAATCTTTCAATCCCTCGATTTGAGTCCAAACACTCCCGACGGCGTGTCCGAATCCCTCAAACCAGGGCTCTGATACCAACTTGTAACGCCCCAATTTTTACGTCCGAAAATTTCATTTTTAAGGTATTACTTTAGAAAACATTAATAAATAAAAACATTGTTTGTTCACACCATAACACATCGCAACCATGTTCTAAAAAGTCAAGCCATACATCCCATCAAAATATCAGAGTACAATCCCAGTAAATCTCATAAATGCGGAAACCGAAGAGTGTGTGTATGACGTGCCGCTACCGCGCCGGCTCTTTCCCCTTCGATGCAGAGGTACCTGAAAACAAAACTGTAAACGTAAGCACAAAGCTTAGTGAGTTCCCCCAACGTACCGCATACCATACAAACACATAACATACGTACTGCCAGGCTATTCTGGGGTGCCTGACTACCCGGTACGGCCATTCTGGGGTGCCGACCTACCCATACGGCCATTCTGGGGTGCCATCTTACCCGTGTCAAGCCATTCTGGGGTGCTGACTACCCATGTCAAGCCATTCTGGGGTGCTGACTACCCATGTCAAGCCATTCTGGGGTGCTGACTACCCATGTCAAGCCATTCTGGGGTGCTGACTACCCATCGGTCCTAACAACCGATCCTCGGGGACTATTTCACCCCCCTACTACTACGATCACATATAACATAACAAGCCAACATGCATACATATCATCACATACTGTCAGACGTATCTGGGGTGTCTGACTACCCTTCGGTCCTAACAACCAAACTCTACTACTATCACATACAACATATCATGCTAGCATATAACATGTCAGGTAATAGCAAACTCAGATGATATCACAAAGACAATCATCTATCATACATCTCCTACTGGTGGGTCGGCATTGTGGCCTTAGACCCACTGCTACTGGAAGGTAACTCACCTCAAAGTAGCTGCTAAACTGATCGGGAACTAACTGACTGCTGCTGCTCCGGGAGTCCCCCGGCTGCAATTCCCACGTCATACTCAATCAAACACTGCTAACTGACCTTCAGGTAAAATGACCATTTTGCCCCCGGTCTAGCTCTAAGCCAAAGCTAGAGTCAACTTTCAGTTGACCCGACTCGCCGAGTGGATCACCACTCGCCGAGTCCCTAGCAAACCAATGTCCTGGGTCCCTGGTTCTACTCGTCGAGTCGGGCTATGACTCGACGAGTTCACCTTCTAACCGTCATTCAACTCCTTCATCCTACTCGCCGAGTTGTATGAACAACTCGTCGAGTTCATCTTCATCCGATGAACACTTTATGCTAAGACTCGCCGAGTTGTATGAACAACTCGCCGAGTCTGTTCTTGATCTATGAAGATTGCCTTGGACTCGCCGAGTCAGGTCATTGACTCGCCGAGTCCTAACATGGGTGAGTTCGGCTCCCAACTCACCGAGTCACCCCCTGTGACTCATGGCTCAACTCGACACATGATGAAGGGACCAAATCGGTGACTCGCGACCAGACTCGCCGAGTCACCTATGCGACTCGCCGAGTCGTCGCCATGCACTCCTTAAATATACCGATTTGCTCGATTCCAGTCCATGCCATTCATAGATCTGGACTTCTAGGACACGAATCACACGTAAAGTTTCCAACTTTATGTGTGGATATTCACCAATATGGATTATAGGGCTCAAAATGTCTCAAAAGGGTAGATCTAGGGCTAACAAGCCTCATGGGGCCAAAAAGCTAACAGATCTGAGCTCCTGGAGCTCAATCTTGCATAGATCCAAAGGCCAAACGCCTTATTACGACATATAATGCACATACAAACTTGGGGAATTAACCAAGAAGGACCCAAATGAAGTTTTAAGCATAGAATCAAGGGGAAAACGGGTTATACCTCAAAGGAAATGTTGAAATGACACAAGGATGGCTGATCTCCTTCTCCTCTTCTTGATCTACTCCTCTTACTCCTCAAAACCTTCAAGAACACACCAAGAACACCTCAAACTCTCAAGGAAACAAGGGAAAACGATGTAGGGGGAGTTCTGGGGGTGAATGGGGACGAGTTGGGGCAGAATGAGAGTTTAAATAGGGTGCAAACCCTTGAAACTTAGGGTTTCATCCAGCAGCGGTGACTCGCCGAGTCCAGGATGTGGACTCACCGAGTTGCCTACTTAAAACGTGTCCTGAGTCTCGTCCCTACTCGGCGAGTCGGACCCTATGACTTGCCGAGTCCAAGGCTAAATAGGGCAATGCTCAAATAAAATTCACATACCGGAAACCAGGTGCTACACCACTAAACCTCCAACTTCACCCTTATCTTCCACTCCCTCAGCCAAAACTGAGACATTTTTGGGTGGGGAGAATATGACCTTTGATTCCACATACTACAGCCCTTACCGGATCCAAAGCGATGATGATGATGATGCTCCCGTCACCAAAAAGCACATCAAAGAACTTTATGATAAAATTGACAATCTTATCGCTTCTTCCTCTTCCTCTCGGTCCCACGTGATAGAGGATGCTATTCAGAAAATGGTGGACGACTTCACCAACAAACACGAAGCTTCCATCACCTCTGCCACTGCTGCCATTGATGCATCCTCAAAGGCATGCAATGCTGCGACCGAAAAAGTCGAAAAACTATTCAAAGATGCTAACATTTTTCTGAAGTCTTTGCAGGGGGCTACCGAAACCAATGCAGAGAGGGTCAATTCTGCCATTATGAAGCTAACCACTTTGTTTTCCACTGAAAAGCAGAACTTTTCTAGTCTTGAATAGACTCTTGAAGCAGACCATAAAACCTTCCAGTCCAGCATTGGCGAGCATCTCTCCAAACTACAACAGGATCTAGCCACATAAAATTCTGTGATGGATGCCCTTGCTAGCAAAGCCTCTGAGCTTATAGCCAAGAACCTTCTTCTTTCTCAATCAAGGAAGGAGGTTGATACTCTTTTGTCAGAGTGAGAAGTAATTAAGAGTTGTGTTTCGGATTTCCACAGCGCCATTACAAACATCCTTGAAGCGCATGACCCAATTCTCAACTACTCGGTGAGGCGAACCCTGCATGAGAAGCTGGCTCCTACGCTTTCCATACTCAGTCACATTGAGGGGCTTCCTGAGACTGTGGAGTATCCAAAACAAGGGGGAGAAGATAGCTCAAAGGGAAATAATCAATCTCAACCTCCTCTTGTTTCCACTGCTCATACCAAAGCAACCGAACCACCAACTGGTCATGCATCAGGTTCGGGTGCTAAAGATAAAGGCAAGAAGGTTACTGGTGATAGTGATGTAGATGAAGATAAAGAAACAATTGTAGAGATCTTGAAGAAGCAGGCCAGGGAAAGTGAACTGAATCCGAACGCTCGGGTCGCTAGGGAGGCCGAGGCAAATGAAAGGAGGATGAAGGAGGCTCATGATCTCCTTGAAAGTCGAAAAACAATGTTCCCTCCTTGGACTCTTGAAAAGCTTATCAAAGAAGCAATCGAGTCTCCAAGTCTCTTTTGGCTAGAACCTGTTATCTCACTGGATCGAGATAACTCTGTCGACTCACAGTTTGACATGCCCCTGACCAGAAAGGCCTTCATCTTTCATGCCTTCGACCACATTGCTGAAGTACCTCATCCGCACCCAAAGATTGACCGGGAGTTGTTTGATTTCTACCTGAGGAAAGCTCAACATCAGTATAAATCATGGAGTGCACAAAAAATCATCAACGTCCGAGTTCTCAAACCTACAAAAGAGTGTAACTTTATCAATGTTCGATTCAAAATCTTGAGGGGATCAGAGAAAACCAAACATGCCATTTCTCTTTTTGATCTTCTCAACTTAAATCCTCATGATTGGATCATTCTGCACAATATCCTCCTCACCAATGAAAAGGAATATGAGCCGATCATTGATCACTTAAAAAGGATGTTGGGCTGCTATGTCATGGAAGTTGCCAAGCTGGATCAAGAAATCGCTAGTGTCCTCAGAAAGAAGCCTACCATCACCCCAGTCGGTTCTGCAAGTGATTTGAACAAAATGCAGATGGGGAGGATTGACTCGAAGTGAAACTCGGTCATGTTCACAAGAGGAGAAGGTCGGAAGTGTTTGTTTGCCTTAGCAGATAAACGTCTTTATTCTACAGCTTTTCTGGAGCATGTTCTTGGGATCATCCATCGATGTAGGCAAAACTCTAACAGTAAAAAGAAATACTTCAACGATATGATCCAGTGGTATATTCGGTTCAGGGTAACTCTTCTTGCCATCATTCCTTGCTTATTCAAAGTTACAAAGAAGGCTGATGCTGCTGGGTCTAGTAAGCCGTAGTTGAGTCTCGCCCTATTTGACGCAAAGGGGGAGATTGTTGGGTGTATGGTGTTGCATCTTGGGCTCGACTCTTAGCCCTGTTTTGTATCTGAATTGGGCCTGTCCATCCTTGATTTATTTGTTAGGGTTTGAGTATTTATAGATGCTTGCATGCATCTTAGTATGTAAGATTTTAGAGATAATTTAATAGCGTTCATTGTTCTTATCGATTGTAAACCCTAAAGCCTCTACAACGGAAGTTCTTTGTCGAGCTCTGCTGAGGCTTGAATCATTTGAATCATTAAGCATACTGTTGATTCCATCTCTTGTTTATTACTTTGTTTGAATCGTTTTACCAAACCTGTGTAAGATCTAAACAATCTAAGAGATTTATATCTCATCAGAAAGATATATGGATGGAATGAAATTGTAATGTACCTCCTCTTTTGCAACTTTCTTCATGTTAGATTTTGCTCGCAGATTAGCATGTATCAAACTTGACCACAGGCTAAATAAGAAAAAAACAAGAATTAGGTATTTCGATTTGGATTGGAAATTATCTAGACTTTGATGCGGATTAAGAATTGGGTGGTGTACCTTTGAATATGTTTGTTCCATGAGAGAAGCAACATTCGAGAATTTTGGATATGATCATCTGTAGGAAGTTGCAGGACCAAAAGATCAAGATTTAATTGTGTCGTAATCAGCAAAGAGAGTCCATCTTGAGCAAGGCTGTTCAATCGGGTCAAATAATCTTTGTTGGCGATGTCACTGGTGGCAGTGGATCTTGATTTCCCATAGTTTTCAATGGCATGAATGTGGTCTAGGGTTTGAACATACCCATTGTCCCAGTCTTTCTTTGTCTTAATGAAGACGAAGTCCCTATTGCTTTTTCTTGGTAATTGGAAGAGGCGGGGGGTTTTAATTTTTGGGATCCAATAGGCTGGTGAAACCCGCCTTAAAACGTGTGTTTCATTAAAAAATTATAAAGTGACACATTTAGATGACACAAATTTTATGAAAGGCGCCCTCCGCATTTTCTTTTTTTCTTTTCTGATACTAATTTTAGGGTACGCACAAATGTGTGTCCTCTATCCTTCAAATTTGCAAAACAGACATTATTTTTTTGGGCATGCACAAATGCGTGTCATCTATCAGCACGTGTCATTGTTTGTGCATCATTAAAGGGCTGCTTTCCAGTAGTGTGCATGGACTATACAGATGTTAGTAAGGCTTGCGATAAGGATCCTTCCCCCTGCCACACATAGATTCCATGATAGATGCTACTAATGGTCATGAGTTATTAACATTCATGGATGCATCGGAAAGGTTCCAAAAACTTCAAATGGAACCAACTTACAAAGAGGATACTACATTCATAACCCCAACATGTATATATTGTTATACTGTTATGCCCATTCGATCTTTAAAATGCAGGTGAAACATACCAAAGGCTAGCTAACTGGATAGTTAAGGAAAAACTGGAGGACACCATGGAAGTCTACATTGATGACATGGTGTTCAAATTAAAGAAAGTTGAAGATCACCTCAAGGATCTTGAATAAGCTTTCAACATACTTGAAGAATACAACATGAAGTTAGATCCTTCCAAATGGCATTTTAGAATGAAATCAGGCAAGTTCCTTGGGTACATGGTAACTAAAAGAGGAACAAAAGCAATTCCAATGAAAATAAAGGCCATCATAGATTTAATATCCCCATCCTTGACAAAGGATATTCAACATCTAACAGGAAGAGTAGCTACCCTAAACAGGTTCATCTCAAGATCCTCAGAGAGGTGAAAACCCTTCTATGACATATTGAAGAAGAAAAAACTGGTTTGAATGGACTAAAGAACATGAAGATTCTTTTCAAGAAATTTAAAATTATTTAAGTTCAACACGCTTTTTGGTAAAATCACTAGATGGGGAACCACTCCTTCTATACCATTCAGTATCCTACAACGTTGTGAGTGCGGTTTTAGTCAAGGATCTTAATGGGGACCAATATCCTATCTACTATACAAGGAAAACCCTTAATCCTTGATAGGATCTTCGGCATAAAACCTTGGGATGTGATAATAATCACATACCTTGATGTTTTTATTAATATAAAATATCAATTTACAGAGATGAATGTGTAAAAGTAAGTACAAGTATCGTAGATGAGCTAAATGTGTTTGTAGTGTGCTACTTACAGGTGTTATTTATAGTATAATGTTAATAACAAGAAGTCTAATAATTCTGAGATCCTCCTGAATCAGCATATGAATGTTATTTGACTTGGTATTCCAGATCTTTTACCTGGTTGAGATGACTCTCCATTGAGAATCAGTCTTGTGTTGACTACTTCTGCAGATGTGAGAAACTTAGAGAAAATATAATTATTACAAGTGTTAGAAATATTAGTGATAATAATTAGGATCCTGAGGCTTCAAAAGTATTTGAGGATCCTGAATATGATTTGAGGATCCTGCCCCTAATAATTACCCCCAAATTATACCTGTGAAATATAATTGTTAGTGTTTAAATATTTAGAGGTGTAACTTTTTTAGTAAAAATGAAGTAAAAATTTCTAACGGATGGGTAATTTGATTTTCAGTGGGTAGATTCCTAGCCGTTGGAAAGGGTCAAATCACCTTTCTACCTCTCAGTGATTCCTGTATAAATAGGATATGGAGCTCTTCCGTTTCATCTCACTCTTATCTTTTCTTTTGGAAGTTCATCGAACATCATCAAAGGTAGTATTTCTATTTATTTTCTCCGTTATAGTTTTCTTTTTCTTCTAAAAATCTCCAATTTTGGAGCCCATTCTCGTGCAAACATCATAGCTATACCTGATGATAATTTCATAGATTAGAAGCCCATTTCTTATGCGGAAACTTGTACCTTCGGTCTCGATAGCATTAACGTAATGCCTGCTTCCTGGTATGTATTTAATTCATAATTATTCATTTTTGTATAGAAACTCGATGAGTTGGAGGCCCCAAACTCATCGAGTAGAGATGGATTGGGATGCGGGTTAAGAAGTCTACTCGACGAGTTGAGAAGCCTCAACTTGACGAGTAGGCTGGCAGAATGAAACCCTATTTTTTAGGGTTTTGCACCCTAATTAAACACATTAATCCCCATAAGCTGGCCTCGTTTCCAGCCTCCATTGTTCCAAACCTTAGCCTCAAAACCCTAATGCACTTTTGAGAGTTTTGAGCCAACTTTTGTGCATTCTTGGTGATTTTGAAGAAGAAGGTGCTTGAAGAAGGAGAAAGGACGTGTAGGAGGAGAGTAGATCCATAAGTTGGGCTTCATTTCTGGTTCATCTGAGGAATAAAGCTCCTACCTTGTCTATATCATGTCTAGATCTAGTTTTAGGATGGTTTCTTCATGTTTGGTCCAAGTATGTTAGTTTTTCGGACTTGGACGCCCTTTGAGGGAAAATACTTCTGATCTAGGGTCTTGAGGGGACTTCATGGCATAAAGGTGCCAACTTTATGGCCATGGAAGTCCCATGCAACCTTTAGACCATATTTTTGGTCTTTTTAGCCAAGTAGGTCAAGCATGAAAGTAATGATAGGAACTTTACGTGACCAAACTGTCTCTAGAGTTCAAATTTATGACCCTATGGCTTATCTTGAAGTTTTGATGGCTTTTAGAGTTGGATCTAAGCCATTTTGAGTTAGGGTTAGAGATCATTTCTTCTAGGATGGGTCTTAATGGGTAAAATCGGAAACTTTACCCTCCTAGATGTTTATTCGATCCAGATCTGGAATATGGGACTTAGATTCGAAGAATAATGGCTCAATGCATTAAGAAGGCTTAACAGACCCGATTCTCTTGATAAGAGGAACTCAATGAGTTCATGAAAGAACTCGACGAGTTGGATCGCGATTTCAGGGTTTTATGCTTTATGGACTCGGCGAGTTGAGTATACTCAGAATGTTGACTTTGACTAGAGTGTTGACTTTGACTTTGTGATGAGAATAATATTCTCTAAGATTGATAGATTCAAACAGATATCAATAAGACAATAACAAGTAATAGAAAACCATAAACCCCACAATGAATCAAACCAGTGTCGAATGATTAGTAAGCTCCATCTCCGAAGCATTCAATGAGAATTGCTACTGTAGAGGTGTACTAGGGTTACAGTACAAGATTTGAAAAACAGTTATCAAGAAGTATCTTCTCTATAATGCATGCATGCACTATATATATATATACATACACACACACTAAACCCTAAAACAAGACACGGCTGGACAGGCCCAGACCGAGTATACAAAAGAACCTAAGAGAAAAGCCCAACGACACAACCCCTTAGACTCAACAATCTCCCCATTTGTGTCAATTGGAGCGAGAGATCAAGTTGGTTCAGTGATAGTTGATTTCTTCACTATCTTGAATATCTTCGGTATGATGGCAAGAAGAGTGTGATGAAAAGTAATGTACCACCGAAGCAGATCCATAAAGTTCTTCTTATCACTTTCACTGTTCTGTTTGCACTTGTGTATAATATCGATAATATGCTCCTAACATGAAGTGGAGAACAAGTGCTTATCATCGAGAGAAAACACAAAATTTTGACCTTCACCTCGAGAGAACATGACGATGTGATACTTTGAATCAATTTTTCCCAACCGCATTCTGTTCACATCACCCGTCTTCCCGATCCGTTTGATAGTAGGCTTCTTCCTTAAGACGTTAGAAATCTCTTGATCCATCTTTTCAACCTCATGAATGTAACGGGCTAACATTCGTTTGATATGGTGAATAATGGGCTCATACTGCTGTTGCTTAGACAACATAAAGTTTTTGAGAAGGATCCAATCATGTGGATTCAGATTTGGTAGATCGGCCAATGAGATCATGTGGACCGAATTATCTGATCCTCGGGTCACTTTGAATTTGACATTTATAAACGATCATGCAGGAGATGGTTTAGATACCTTAACTGATGTAATATTTTGAGTGCTCCACGTCAGGTTTTGTGGTTGAGAGAATTCAAGATAATAATTGAGTAGATCTCGTTCAACCTTCAGATCAGGAGAAGGAATGTTGACAATTGAATTGAAACAGTGACATACAAAGGCTTTTCGGGTGATAGGCATGTCAAATTGAGAATCCTTTGTATTATCATAGTCAAAAGAAGTGACTGGTTCAAGCTAGTGAGAACTAGGGGACTCAATCGCTTCCTTGATCAATTTCTCCAGGGATCATGGTGGAAAGAGAGCTTGTCGGGTGACCAAGATGTCTTGCGTATCTTTCTCTCTTTTCTCCCTTTCTTCTTCTACTCTTGCGACTTTAAGACTTTCATCAATATCCCTATCTCAAGTTTTCCTTCTCAGAGCTTCCTCTTCAGTTTCTTCTTCTTCATCACTTTGAATGATAATACCCTTTGCTTTTTTCCTTCACACTAGGACTCGAAGCTTCATTAACCTTCAGTCTAGTGGTGACTTTCAGAATTGTAAAAGGTTGTTTAGGAGGGTTTTTCTGATCTTCTCCCCCTTGTTTTGGAGTAATAATTGGCTCTGTAACACCCTTAATTCGGCTCAAAATTTCAAGAGCAGGAAGTAACTTCTCAGTTAAGTGGTTTCGGACTAAGATAGTTAGAACCGAATCATGGGCATTGACCAGATTGGAAAGAATGGAGAAGACATCAGAAACACATCTTTTGATGATGGCACGCTCTGTCTTGAGAGTGTCCATCTCCTTGTTCGCCTGACTGAGCTGAATAGACTGGACTTCAAGCAAGGTAGATATGCGAGAAAGTTCATACTTAAGCATATTCTCCATAACAAGGTCAGTTTCAAGTTTGTCAAGACGAACAGTGATAGAGGACAAAAAAGCAGATTGGTCAGCTTGAAGATTTTTACGTACCAACTCAAAGTGGTCTTTCTCAGTCTGAAAAGTCTTTGAAAGCGACTCAATGGTGAAATTAACTTTGTTGGCGTTAGTCTCTGCAGCTCCTTGAAGAGATTCCAGAAAAATATTTGAGTCAAAGATAAGAGAGGCCACCTCTTCTAATGCTTTCTTACATGAACGAGTAGAGGCATCCACAACCTCTGTTTCCTTTTTGATAGACTCATCATGCTGTTTGAGGGATGTTTCACTTAGGTCTTGAACATCAGTATCAGAGTAAGCTGATGTGGAGGAAGAGGAAGATGAAGCGAGAAGCTTGTCAAGTTTTTCATCAGATCTTTTAGATGTCTCTTGGTAAGGGGAACATCATCATCATCCTCACTTTGAACTCGATAAGGGCTATAGTAATAAAATTCAAAGTTGACATCTTCTCCACTAAGAACTAGAAAAGAGTCTGTGGAAGGAGATGGGGAAATAGGTTTGGAAGTAACAAGGGTTTCGATTCTTGAGGTAGGTGCCCCCGTATCAGATACGTTGACACAAACTGGAGGTTCAGGTGTGTTGGTTGTTATTAAAGTTGTTTGAGTGAAGACCAGTGGAGGGAGAGGTGCAGTGGTAGACGAAGCAGGTGGTGGAAGTGGTGCAGTGGAAATAGGTGTTGTAGTATGAGATGGAGAAGGAGGAGGAGTTGTAATGGAGTCATTAAGTGGTACCTCGAGTGATGGAGAATGTGGAGGCGTATCTCCTCTTGGTGATCCTTTAAGGTGAACATCTTCACCTTCGGCTGATTTCTCTCGATCATGATCATAAGGAATGTAATCCGAATCACTAGGCGAAGATGCCTTCGGTTTCCTTTCCATCTTCTTCACATTTTGCTTCTTTGGAGCATAAGGTGCTGGTTGTTCGTGTTGGATTAGTGTCTAAGTCCATAACTATTTTGGTATGTACTTGACCTGATGGTGCATGGTCCTTTTGGGTTGCCTTCACCAAAGCAACTTGATAGGATGAATTATGGAGAGAAAGGATTAAATATGATTTATTAATATATTATGAGAATAATATATTAAAGGAGAAATCATATTGTTTAATTAATATTAGTCAAGAATTAATAAGAATTAAGTTTGTGGCTAAAAGAGATTAATTAAATTTAAGGAACTGGAATTGTAATTATAAGATAATTGCAATTGGGCTATGGATTACCTTATATTATAAGATTGGACGAATTCTATGGGGAAACCCATTAGAAATCGTCCAAGGATTATTAAAAAGGGGTTCATGGGTTGCGTAGGGCCTAAGCATCCAAATTAGGGTTTCCTTGTTAGATAACCCTAATAGCCTCTCTATTTAAAGAACCCTTATGGCTCAAAAACGTGGTGAACTAATTGGTTAGGGTTTCCACACGTTTTGGGCAGCCTCCTTCTCTTCTTCTCTTCATCCTCTTGCTCTTGGTGTTTGTGAACCATTAGAGGAGTGACATTTGTGACTCTAAGCTTTCAAAAGTCAATACAAGAAGGATTTGAGATTGTTATTACTACATGACAATCAAGGTATGATCTAAACCCTAATTCATATGTTATATTGATTATCATATACTAGATCTAGGGTTTATAGTCTTGGATGAATTGCATGTACAATAGAGATACCTAGATCCAAGCATTAGGGTTTGTATGAGCATATAGGATGTTCTTATGTATAAAACCCATCAGTGGTATCAGAGCCTTGATTGGTTTCTATTGTATTGATGCCTTGTATGTTTGTTCAAGTTGCAAAATCAAGTTTTGAACTCCCTGCCTGATGAACTCGGCGAGTACCACAGTGTACTCGGCGAGTAGGCCTCAACTCGGCGAGTCCAGTGTGGTACTCGGCGAGTTCGAGCGTCAGAAAGAGGGGATTTCACGATTTCTTGCTGTTTTTCTGATGAATACTTGCCTTATCTGTTTTAGGTCATTAAAATCCGATTTTATACATATTCATGAGTATATCCTTGATTAAACAAATGATAATTACCAATTGATTAGATAATAACTTCCTTATATGATAAAGTTTGATTATTTGTATTAATTGGGTAACTTACTTTGCAAGAAATTGAAATTATGTCAAATATAGATAATGATGAAATTAATTGTTTGATGTATATTATTTGTTATTTGACCATTGTGTTATGAAAAGTTTCAATTTTCCCCTTTAGGTTTTATAGTTTAAATTTGAACTCAAAAGTCTTTGTTTTGAAATTTAAATAGTTGAAACCCTAATTGTTTTGAAAAGTTTCAAAACTTGCCCTCAAGTTTTGGAATTTAAATTGTTGATTAAAAGTTAATTTTGAAAGTCTAAATTCCAAAACCCTAATTTTGAAAAGTTCAAATTAAACCCTTATGGTTTTATTAAATTAATTAAGTGTAAAATTAAAGGAGAGTTAATAAATCCATAAAGATATTGGTTAATTAAAAGTATAATTTAAACCACCTAGTATTTTAAAACTGTAAAATACACCCTTATACTATGTATAACATTAAAAGTATAATATTATATATGTATAACTAAAATGCTAGTCTTACCGTTAGTAGGCCTCATTCACGAAGCCGATCTATAAGGGGGGGGGGGGGGTATAAGGTTATGGCCTATACAATGGTCGTTTAATGGGTATCCACTCTTACCCACCGCTTCCTTGATTGGTGGAGGGTCGTTAGCCAAACTGTAGGATAGGGTAAACCCTTTCCATTAAAAGTATAATGAAGTATAAAGTAACGGAAAGTTTTACAAAATTCCCAATCTTAGTTACTTTAGGTAAAAGTGAATTGATGCAATTCCATGAAATTACACTTTGTGCCCTTGCGAAGACGTTAGTGGAGCGTGTGTGGTTAACCGACACACTAAATGGTTCTAAGAAAAGGTACCAAAGGGTGACTCGATGTTTGTCATAGTTCGGTGGAGCGTGTATGGTTAACCGGCACATCGAATAGGTGACTGTAACATGTGGGGGCACCATGTAAGTTTGCATGGTTATTCACACCCGCTTAGTGATCCTCGGTATCCCAATCACAAACTAGAGGGGCATATCGAGATTTAAACATGCCATTGAAAAGTTCAATGAATCTCAAAGGATCTAGGAGTTTTTATAGATTTTAAAACTTAAATTTCTTTTTCATTTTTCATGGTGGAAATTGGTAAATCGTCATTTACCTACCTTCAAATATTCTGCAACTAGATTACGGCATCCCTTTTCTAGGTTGTAGCGTATTGTGTTGGGTCCTAGCCTTAATATCTCATTTGGGTGATTTATTAAGGACTCAATCAATCAACTAACTTGAATTTAGTTTCTCCCGTTTTGTAGATGTCAAAATACGACAACTATGGTATTCCCAAATCCCGTGGAACAAGCTTTCCACATGAAGATGATATTCCACGATTCGATCGAGGAACAAGAGATCATGCTTCACTTCCTCCACCTCCTCCAATTATTCTCCCTAACCGACAAGTTCGAAGGCTTGAAAAGTTCAAGCTCACTCAAGCCCTTTTGGCAAGTAAACATAGGAAACCTGTGTGTGTACACGTCTTAGAGATGAAGTCACACATTGAAAGGTTAAGGATGTTGGGTGTCAAGATTTCAGGTAAGTTGGCTGTTGACTGGGTTCTTCAGTCGCTTCCTGAATCATATAGTGAGTTCGCAAGAGAGTACTATATGATGGATCATGACGTGACCCTCATTGATTTGACCTATTTGCTTATAGCTGCTGAATCAGAAATGATTTTGCGAGCTGGTCGAGAAAATTTGTCTGGTAAATCAAACTCCCAAACTTCAATGGATATTAAAAATGGTGACATTGGAGATCCAGAAAAGGTAGATTCTGAGATAGTTCCATGTGCCATTCCAAAGGAATCCATTTGCTTTTATTGCCAAGATAAGGGGCATTGGAGACGAAGCTGCGCTATTTACCTAAGAGATCTAAGAGATAGGAGAGTCAAAACGTATGGATCTAATTTAGGTAAAATCCATTAACTGACTCTTTTAAGTTCCTATTCTAGGTTCTTAATACATGATGTGATAAGATTACATTTGATGTTTTGTAGAATCGAAGAAAAGAGAGGAAGCTTAAGGGAAGAAGTGAGCGGAATCTAATCGTGAAGACATGGATTTCGATCACATTACTTGAAAATTAGATTCTTGAGCTACTACTTAGAGTTAGAATAAGAGTGCTAAGAAATATGTATTAGCATAGTTTTTCAATGAATTGCATTGTAAGGATAAATTTTTCCGCAATAAAATAAAATTTTGATTTTATATTATTTATTTATCCTTGCGATGGCATGTATGAAATAATTGATGTTTTGAATGTTTCTATTATTAGCAATAATGGATTTGATTCTTAATTATGTGGAAATGTCGAGAATTTACCAAATAGGGTGAGTTTCTCATCACCCAAGTTTCAATTGGACAGAAACTTGGAATCATGCAACTTGGTTGTAAGATGAATGAGAAATTTCATATTTGTAAATTAGACTAATTCGTTGACAAAGTGTCAAGTGAAGGACTAGGAGATCGAGTACACAAAGTTGTGTGTTGATCAAGTCCACCACGAGAGTAACAAAGATATTTGTCATGATTTACTAAAGGTTTAGTAAATATTATTATACTTATAAGATTAAGTGTGATACTGAATTGATTGAAAGAGTTTAAATCAATAGCAGAACGAATAAGAAGAATCAAGTAGGCAGAAAGATAAAAGTTTCTCTATTCTAAGAAGAAGGGAGAGTACCTTTTATTATGTTTTATGATAGGTCTCAATGATTAAGAACCATATCTCAATTGATTCTCTAAGTGAGTCTTAGTACAATTGTATGTCTGAGAAGAGGAATCAAGAATTGAAGAAATGGTTAAATCACAAAGTCAATCATACTTCATTCCAAAAACAAGTCTTAGAGTTAAGATTGTGACATTGAGTGATAAGTCTTAAGAAGGTTTATAACATTCACCAAATGTGGAAAGTTGTGATGTCTTGGATAAGACAAAGACCAACTAGGACCAATTTTGTAAAGTGTTTTGTCTTGATAAAAGCTACACTAACTCTTGAATATTTGTTTGTCGAGAAATGTTTATTGACAAGAGAATATTATATGTCAAGGAGTCAGTGGGAGTCTTAATGAAAGGTTTTAAGAAAAAAATCAAGAATAAACCTTATCGATCATCACTAGCACACGACTTGAGGTTTATAACCTATCGTGTTGACGTTATTTTGTTTCTGTGCCATTCCAATTGAGTTAATTATGCATGTGAGTTCTATGAGTTCTCATTTGAATACATAAAAGGCAAGGACCTTGATCAATGAAAAGTACATTGATAGGAAAGGGTGAGCTGCTTAACTGCTTCGAAGACCTGGTGGGCACTCGTGTTACCATAAGGCAAGAAATCAAGATTAAGAGTTTGGTCCATATGAGTTTGGATTTGTCGCAAACTTTGGTTTTGACAAATTCACATGGATAGGAACACATAAACCATTAAAATATAAGTGTCATAAGATTCCCTCCTTCATGAAAATGACTGTGAGGAAATGCTTTCACTAAGAGAGATTTTAAGAAGATAGTGATTGTGAAAATTGCATTCTTAAATTCGATTGTGGTTACGGTATCCCTTTCCATGATTCGAATTGTGAGATTTGGCAATTAGTCTAAATTGTTTAGAGACACATATGAGCTATCTAAATCAAAGGTGTATAAGCTTAGATAAAGGATTATCAAAGCATTAAGTATTAGAAATATGAACTTAAGAAATTCAACAAGTATTGTTTTTCTGGAAGTTAAACTGTTTTCTAAATACATGTCAAAGCTAGTGGGAGCATAAGTGTTATGTTTATAATAATCATCATGACAGTGGGAGCATAAATGTTATGATTGTATGATTATTAAGGCAAGTATTGCAAGTTAGCAATATTAATTATAGAAAACTAGAGTCATACTTTGCAAAGTAGTAAGGATGTAAAGTTGTTTTTCTATAATTAAGGGAGAGAATATTATGCTTCATTTCAAATCTAAAGGCTTAGGTTGTGGAATGTTAATATTTTTTGGTCAAAGATACATAGTGTATTCTTAAATTTCGATTATGATTACGAAATTCCTCTTCATAGTTCGAATTATAAGAAAGTAGCACATAAAATATTATGGCAGAAGATTGATAAAATATTAAATCTTCATGTAAGACATTATGCATCATGTCCATACGCTAAAGGTATAGGATCGATTGCAAGTGCTATAATATTTGACCATTCTAAAATTTTCCAAATGTCTAACGCATTTAGAGGGAAAAAGGACTAGAATTGGTTTTGACTAAGATAATTAAACAACTATCAAAGGAAGATCCAAAGCTTGCTGAGGATTGGTCGCTTGTGATTAGTTGGAAGTATGATATTGGATGGAGTATATCGACATTATTATGAATAGATAATATTCTATTAAGAATGAGTTGTAATATGGTAAGTATGGAAAGGTTTCCATATTGGGAGTCAGATATTGAGAATCTATGTCTAGATTAGAAACTTTATGCAAAAGGATGTTCAAAGAAATGTATTTTGAGTGAGAGACATCACATCTATGTAATTGTCTTGTAAAAATCTCCGATAGAGGACTTTGTAATTTCATTGGCAATAGTCCTTGTGACTTTAGTGCAGTAATATTACAAAAGGATCATTGCATAAAATGTTAGAATATAGCATATTCTATAAGTGACAAGAATTTGATATTCTTTCACTTGTAGAAAGGATTGGGAGTAGTGAAATGAGTATGATTGGTAATGTGTTCATTTGATATATTTCACAAAGTAAGGACCATAGGTAAACATTGTGTGCATGCTAAGAGCATGGGACAAGTATAGTTATAGTTCAAGTAAGAAGTTGATTACCCGAAACGACAAATAATGAGTAATCGATATGGTGATAAATAAAAGGTGTTTTATTTATACTCAAAGGTTTGAGGCCATATGGGATTAGTATTATCCTTGTGTTTCACCTTGCATGTTTTGACTTCCTGAATAATTTAATTGGTTAAGAACAATCAAATTATTTGAACGGACCACAGTCATTCATATGTTGGAAGTAGGTATGAATGAAGACTGTCGTGAATTGGTGTGTGGATTGTCTAAAGAGCATTAGACATAAGCAAATGTTTGCTGCAATGTTCACGAGTGCTTATAAATATGATTTGAGCATTGGATTAAACCCACGCTCACTTGGATCACTTCATGGATTTTATCACGAGTGATTGGTGAGACGATAACATCTTATATTCTTAAAACCGAGATGTGTGAGTTGTATCTTGCGAGTCGGTTGCACATTGATAATATGTAAACGCACCAGTAACTTGGTGTTATAAAACATATTGTTGTGTGTGATTTGGTGAGTGAGTGCAAGCGAGCATTGAGTCAAAGTTTATCCGTTCCTTTAATCCAAAGTAGGATAAAAGCGATATTTGTGGGCCCCTCGATGATTTAGTGATGGCACCTAAGCGCTTGGCCAAGCCGGGACTAAATTGATGTGTTCAATTGTAGTCTATTGCCAGTCGTCGTAAATCTGAATTCGGGGAACAACACATAGACAGAGAGAATGATTTAGATCCATGTCTCAGTCTATGTGATATCTAGAATGGTGGAATATATGATCCCTTATCTAAAGGACACGCGTATCTGATAAGATCAGAGTTGACAACGGCTTTAGAAAGCTACGATTGCAGATCAGGGTCTGAAGTCATACACGGAATAGTTGTTAGACTTATCCAAGTGGGAGACTGTTGGATTAGTGTCTAAGTCCATAACTATTTTGGTATGTACTTGACCTGATGGTGCATGGTCCTTTTGGGTTGCCTTCACCAAAGCAACTTGATAGGATGAATTATGGAGAGAAAGGATTAAATATGATTTATTAATAAATTATGAGAATAATATATTAAAGGAGAAATCATATTGTTTAATTAATATTAGTCAAGAATTAATAAGAATTAAGTTTGTGGCTTAAAGAGATTAATTAAATTTAAGGGACTAGAATTGTAATTATAAGATAATTACAATTGGGCTATGGATTACCTTATATTATAAGGTTAGACGAATTCTATGGGGAAACCCATTAGAAATCGTCCAAGGCTTATTAAAAAGGGGTTCATGGGTTGCTTAGGTCCTAAGCATCCAAATTAGGGTTTCCTTGTTAGATAACCCTAATAACCTCTCTATTTAAAGAACCCTTATGGCTCAAAAACGTGGTGAACTAATTGGTTGGGGTTTCCACATGTTTTGGGTAGTCTCCTTCTCTTCTTCTCTTCATCCTCTTGCTCTTGGTGTTTATGAACCATTAGAGGAGTGACATTTGTGACTCTAAGCTTTCTAAAGTCAATACAAGAAGGATTTGAGATTGTTATTGCTACATAACAATCAAGGTGTGATCTAAACCCTAATTCATATGTTATATTGATTATCATATATTAGATCTAGGGTTTATAGTCTTGGATGAATTGCATGTACAATAGAGATACCTAGATCCAAGCATTAGGGTTTGTATGAGCACATAGGATGTTCTTATGTATAAAACCCATCAGTTCGGACTTACACTTTTTAGGCATAGTAGCTTTGGAGGATTTTCCTTTTGTTTCCCCTTTTTGTTGATCTGGGTTCTTACCCCTTTTTGGTGGTTTATCAATGGCTTCCAGTGTGTTTTTCATCTCAGGAGTCAGTTGCCTCGGTCACGTGGGTGGGAGGTTCCTGTAATCGGCCATGACCTTGCTTTCAACAGTGACACACCTATACATTGATTCAGGAATGGAACCAATGAATATGAATTTGGTTGGATTGGTGACTATGATATTCGTCATGTGAAAAGTTGCAATAGAAGATCCTAATACGTCTGCCATGACTGGAACTTGAAGATGCTCCATTTCCCTATGAGTGATTAAGGTGTAGAACCTACCACATGAGATGTCATTGTGTTTTGAAGAGGAATTTAGACTTTGCACCAGTTGAGTCCATATAATGGATCCATAATCCAAATTAATGCCATGGTAAAGACCATAGAGAATGGTCATAAACCCTTTGCTAGTACCATCAGACCCGGCAACCCTCTCTGCTAAGCCCTTGAAAAGTAGAGTAAAAATTCCAAATCTGGAGTATTGGAGTCATTTGACTTAAAGTCGGATGACACATGCGAATCTTGTTTACTTGGAAAGATGGTCAAGTCACCTTTCATCGGTACTTGTGCAAGAGGTGAGGGTTTGTTGGATCTTATACACACTGATGTGTGTGGGCCCTTCAGATCTGCCACAAGGGATGCTCACCGCTTCTATGTGACTTTTACCAATGATTATAGAAGATATGGGTATATTTACTTAATCAAGCATAAGTCAGAAACCTTTGAAAAGTTCACGGAGTTTAAACAAAAAGTGGAGAATCAGCTGGGCAGGAAAATAAAGATGCTCCGATCCGGTCGAGGTGGTGAGTATCTTAGTATTGAGTTCCATAACTATCTTAAGGAATGTGGAATTGTTTCACAATTGATGCCACCTAGGACACCACAGTTGAGAATGGTGTGGCAGAGAGGCTCAATAAAACCTTGTTGTACATGGTTCGTTCCATGATGAGCCGAGCTTCGCTATCTATCTCATTTTGGGGGTATGCCTTAGAGACTATCGCCCATATCCTTAATCTAGTCCTAACTAAGAAGGTTACCAAAACACCTCATGAAATGTGGACAGGGAAGGTTCTCTCATTGGAACATATCAAAGTTTGGGGTTGCGAGGCTTTCCTAAGACGAGAGACTCACGAAAAGATTGAACCTCATAGTGAGCATTGTATTTTCATCGGCTACCCACAGAAATCCTTTGGATATCTCTTATATAGATCGAGTGACATTATTGTCTTCGTTGCGAGGAGAAGGGTTTTCTACGAAAGAGAACTTATATGCCAAGAGGACAGTGGGAGGAAAATTGACCTTGAAGAGATTCAAGAGTTAAGTGATGAAGGAACTTCAAACACTAGCTCTCAACCCGAGGAGGAAACTCATGATGAACCAGTTCGAGTTCGTACCTCTGAGATGTTCCACTAGAGTTAGTGTTCCACCTATGTTATACGGTTTTCATATAACAGCTGAAGGTGATACGTTTATCAGTGATATTACATTGATAAATTTGGATGAACCTAATAGCTACAAGGAAGCCATGGCGGGTCCCGAGTCCGCAAAATATAGGGAGGCTATGGACAACGAGATTCAATCCATGTATGATAATCAAGTTTGGAACTTGGATGAAAATGTACCGGGTCGCAAGTGTAATGCCCCAATTCTCAGGTATGGAATTAAATGAAATCTTATTTGGTTGAAAGATCTACTCGACGAGTTGGTTGCCCTACTTATCGAGTAGCAGCGAGGTGGGATCGCGCATTTAGTGGTCTACTCGCCGAGTCCATAAAGGGACTCGACGAGTAGGAGCTGGCAGATGAAACCCTAAATTTCGGGGTATTTCACCCTATTTAAAGGATCATTAGCCTTCCCCAGCCTCCCCTTCACTGCTTCTTGTCCCTCTAAAGCCCTAATCGTGTGTGTGTACTCATTTTGTGCATTCCTAAGCTTGGAGGAGGATTTTCTTGGAGAAAAGAGCTTGGAGATCAAGCATTCAGAAGCAAGGAGCTTGAAGGACCTGAAATCTATTGTATTTAGCATCTTCTGGAAGGTATAAATTGTTACCCTAACCTCATTCATTCTAGATCCCCTCTTTGGTCAGATTCTAGGGTTTTCATAGTATGATTGGAAGCTATTCTTCTTTTGCAATCTCAAATCTGAAGTTGTAACTTCATAACTGAGCTCCTTTTGGCTTCTTAGTACATAACGTTTCCAGATTGTGCAAGAATGAGACTCTCCCAAGGTGTAAAGCTCCATTCGAGGCATAGATTGGTCATTTAGGGCCTTTAGAACCTTGCATGTGCGTAAAGTTTGCAACTTTATGTGATAATCATGCCTTAGAAGTTTGGATATATAATCTAGAGCCTTGCCATGGATTAAAAAGCGTCTGCATGGATGTAGGTCTACGACGAATCAGCGAGTTGAATGAACAACTCGGCGAGCCCGATGAAGATGGCCATGAACTCGACGAGTTGGATGAACAACTCGGCGAGTTCGTTGAATTTTACCTTGAACTCGGCGAATGGCCTGGGGTTTCTCACAATTCTTGGACACGTATGAACTCGACGAGTTAAAGGAGAACCCGACGAGCCAATCAAGTATTTCACGACTTCTCGAGTTCAGGAAGGACTCGACGAGTAGGTGAACTGCACTCGGTGAGTCGAGTCAACATGGACTGTTGACTTTGACTGTGGTCTTTGATTTTGACCATGAGTTGACCAGTTGACTTCTGAGGGTATTCTGGTTTCAGCATGGAAAATTACAAGAAAGGATAATTGCCTATCCAGAGAAATACCAAAATGAGTAAGATTCAGAGTCCGAGTACTGATGCCGAGATAGCACAGATGCATCGGGTGCTATATACTTCCCCAATGGGCTCGATCATGTATGTTATGACATGTACTTGCCCTGATGTGGCTTTTGATTTGAGCTTGGTCAGCAGATATTATGGTAATCTTGGTAGAGCTCACTAGACTATGGTAAAGAACATTCTTAAGTACCTACGGAGGACTAAGGACTAGATCCTTACACTCGGTGGGAGTGATGACTTGAGAGTGACAGGATATAGTGACGCCAACTTTCAGACCGACCGAGATAATTTCTGCTCTCATTCAAGATGGGTATTTACCCTAAATGGAGGAACACTGACATGGAAAAGTTCCAAACAGGAGATTGTATCTGATTCAATGTGCGAACAAGAGTACATAGCAGCAAGTGAAGCGTCAAAGGAGGCAGTATGGCTGAAGAACTTCATCGGAGACCTTGGAGTTCTACCATCTGTAAAGGAGCCTATGGAGATTTCTATGACAACAAGGTTGCGGTTGCCTTAACCAAGGAACCGAGGGATCATGGCAGATCTAGGTACATCGACATAAAATATCACTTCATAAGACATCGTGTAGATGAAGGACTTCTCGTAGTAAAGAGGGTTTCATCAAAAGAGAACCTAGTTGATCCCCTTACAAAAGGACTGAGTAGGGTTAAGCACTTGCAGTATGCTAGGAGTATTGGGCTGAAGGACAATATTAGTTTAAGTGATTAGATATCTATTTATAAACTTGTAATGGATAAAATGTAATTGACATTTGATGATTAAATAAAGGAGTTTATTTATGAGTAAAGTCACTATCTTGTGTTAATCATTTACCATTGTTTCATTTTGCATGTTTTGACTTCCAGAATAATAAGATTATTCAAATTTTCCAAAGTCAATCATACTTTGGAAGTAGGTTATGAAGTTAGACTGTCATGAATAGGTATGTAGATTGTCTAAAGTATTTTGACATAGCAAAATTTTGCTACAAAGTTCATGAGTGCACCTGAAATAAGATTTGAGTATTAGATTAAACCCAGGCTCACATGAATCACTTCATGGAATTTATAACGAGTGATTGTGAGATGATAATATTGTATAGTCTTCAAACCAAGATATATGAGTTGTTGATTACGAGTTGGTTGTGCATTGATAGTGCGAAACCGCATCAGTAACTTGATGTTATAAAATGTGTTGTTGTGTATCATATAACAAGTAATTAGTACAAGCATACAAACCAAAGTTTATCTTTTCCTTTTATCCTAATAGGATTAAAAGCAATATTTTGGGCCCTTTGATTGATGTGTTCAACTGAGTTCTGTGTCAAACAAATCAGAAATAGGGAAATAAACTGTTGGACAATAAGTATGACCATGTTCCATGTATTTGTCGACACGATATCTTGAAGAACAGAGGATTATATGATCCCTTATCTAAAGGACGCGTCAGAGTTCCACGGTGGCTTTTGAGAGCTACGATTCCTAATCGGATTTTGAAGTTGCATTGGTAGTTATAGTTATTAGGCTTATCCAAGTGGGAGACTATTGGATTAGGTGTCTAAGCCCATAACTATAATTGGTACGTACTTGACCCGATAGTAGCATGGTCCATTTGGGTTGCCTTCACCGGAGCAATTTGATAGGATGGATATTTGAGGAAGAGGTTATTTGCGATTTATTAATATATTATAAGTATAATATATTAATTGAGAACCCATGTTATTTAATTTGTATTGATCAAAAATTAATTTGGAATTAATTTAGTGATCAAAAGAGACTAATTAAATTAACAGGGTCTGATTATGTAAATCAGTGATACATATAGTTTGGGCTAATGATCCATGATTGATTAGTAATGGGGTAAGCTTATATGAGATTTCATGGAGTATTAGTCCAAATGAGTTATTAGATTAAAAGCCTAAGTGAATGAATTATGGTTTACAAGTGACCATTGGAATTCTACACTATAAATGTAACCCCTAATCCCTAAAATTAAACACAAGTGTATTTCTAAGAATAAGCTAGCCAATTTTTGAGCCACCAAGCTCTCTATCATTGTCCTCCATTGTTCTTCGTGTTTGTGAATTATTTGAGGCATCACATTTGAGGTACTAAGCTCTTGTAAAGCCAATTTCTACAAGCTACAACAAAGAGGTAATCATCTAACTCATTTTATGTTTCAAATATCAATGTTGTATGCTAATTAGGCTTCATGGTTTGCAAAATGAGAATTGTATAACTAGAGAAAACATAGATCCAAAGCATTAGGGTTGTATGTGCACCATAAGGATGTTATAGTGCTCAAAACCATCAGAAAGCCCCTCGGTTGAGAAGTTTGCGGAGATATACGTCAAGGAAGTAGTCTCCCGGCATGGAGTACCAATCTCAATAGTCTTCGATAGAGATGTTTGCTTTACTTCTCGATTTTAGAGATATTTCCATGATGATTTGGGCACCCGATTCCATATCATCACAACTTATCATCCTCACACTGATGGTTAGAGCGAAAGGACTATTCAAACTCTTGAAGACATGTTAAGGGCATGTGTGCTTAATTTCAGTGGAAGTTGGGATATGTATCTACCGTTAGCAGTGTTTTCATACAACAACTACCACTCCAGTATTGGTAGAACTCTCTTCGAAATGATCTATAGAAGGAAGTGTTTGACCCCATGTGTTAGGGAAATTTTAGCGAACGAGTCATACAGAGCACTGATGTTGTGATCAAGACCACTAAACTTATTCAACAAGTATGAGGGAGACTACATACCGATCATAGTCGGAAGAAGAGTTATGCGGATCGATGAAGGTTAGATCTTGAATTCCTAGTAGGAGATCTAGTACTACTTAAGGTTTCACCATGGGAGGGGGTCCTCAGGTTCCGGAAGAGGGGAAAGTTAGGCCCTAGGTATATCAAAAAATTTCGATTCATTACTCGAGTGGGCAAGGTTGCCTATCATTTGGATCTGTCGGAAGAACTCACTCAGATCCATAACACTTTCCACGTCTCCCAATTAAGGAACTGCATTACGGATGAATCTGCAATTGTAACTTTGGAAGACATTCATGTAGACGAGCGTCTGAACTACGTGGAAAAACCAGTAGCGATCTTAGATAAGAAGACGAAGACCTTGCACAATAAGGTAATCAACCTAATAGAGGTTCAGTGGTAACACCGAAAAGGATTGGAATGGACGTGAGAACTATAAGAAGAGATGAGGAGCAACTACCTAGAGTTATTTAGTTAGATCTCGGGTACAAAATCCTTGTAAGTGGGGGAGAGTTGTAACATCCTATTTTACCATAGTCGTAGATGGTAATAAAATAAGAAATAAAAATATAATACTCTTGAGCCAAATTAATTACCATAGACACGTAGGAAATGTCAATACAATTCCCATAGATATATAAAATGCGTAAATCTGACTTCGTACGAAGGAGTTATACTTCTTCGAAGTTTCACGATTGAATCGACACAACTCAATGTATCGTAAAAAGTAAAACTTTGATAAATTACTTTTAAGCCTAAGTGATCTAAAAGAAAGTCGTATTAGTCGTTAAACTGAGGGCGTACATATCGAGAACATCTAAATCTGATTTCATTAGATAAAGCTATGATTTTTCTAAAATTTGACATAGCAGTGTATAGCTCAAAAATCAAAATTTAGATTTGTCAATTTCTAGTCGACACAATCTGAAAGATAATTGAGGATCTCATTAATAGGAGTTCAACAATATAAATACAGTAAAAAACGGACTCCAGATAAGAAAATTACGCATATTATATGGGGTTTAACTGTTTAAGCCTGTGTGAAAAAAATAACATCAAAATTAGCCGAGGGATTGTAAACGAAATTTGTAGATCTCGTTGAATGCTTTTCATTGATACAAAGAATGTCAAAAACAGATCTAGTATGAAGAATTATGCAATTTTGAAAATCTAAAAAACGGCACGCACGTCTTACATAGCTTGCGCGTGAAGCTAGCCATGCTACCCCACCCCTTTTTGGACACATGTCGACAAACCATAGGAGCCGCCTCACCCATATGTGTGGCATGCATATGGCCTTGCATGACACATATCCCAAGAAAATCCTTATAAATAGGTTTCATCTCTTCATTTCTTCTTCACACCCTTAATCTCTCTCTCTCTCTCTCTCTCTCTCTCTCCAGTTCTACCTTGTTGTAGCCCTTTTCCCTTCGTTTCTGGCCTACGATGAAGTCCTACGACACCCTTGAGTACTCAACTGAGTAGTAGCCTTCAATTAGGAGATCCCGAGTGTGACATCCCCATTTTCACAGCCAGAAAAGACCGATTTTGTTTATGCTTTAGAAAAATCATAGTATCTCTTTTAATAAAAACATTGCGGAATTTGGTCCCAGAAAAACATGATAATTTCATTACAAAGCATTTCCGAAGAAATGTATTTTTATTCATTTTAAAACATTTGGGATGTCATCGTCAATACAGAAACATAAGCATAAACAGAACTTATATTCATTTACACTGGTGATCTATATCTCCTTAATCTCTCAGTGTAATGTAACTTCACATCATCACCTGTGATATAAGTAAACTGAGTGGGTCAGGTTGGGAAACCTGGTGAGTACATAGGGTTTTCAACCCATAATAATATAATTATTATGTTTAATCATCAAACAATTAACCCAATTACCCATCCTCATTATCTTCTTTATTCCTAAGTACCTTCCCTAAGGATTTATCCTAAGGATCGTCTCCTACATAATATTTACCTCTCATCTCCTTACATCACATTTCCTTATATGTTTTTTTCGTAAGGACTCTCCCTAAGGATCATCGCCTACATCGCATACACAGTATTGATTCAAGGATTACTCCCTCAATACGTGCCCAACAAGGGTTAGGGCATCATCGCATGAATACGTAGTTACAACATCGCCTGAACTCGTAATTCATTGTAAGGGGTTAGAGTATCATCGCATGAATACGTAGTTACAACATCGCCTGAACTCGTAATTCATCACCTACAGGTTATGGGCCTGCTGGTGTTTCCACGTGGTTGTCTAGAATAATCTGTGGTCGCCATTTATACTCTGGTAAATGACTACATCGCCACATTGTCGGTTAAGGTTATCGTATCTCCTTTCATCCTACATCACCTATTCATCATCATCATCTATTTACCTAATTATCATCACCTTTCTATCATCACCTATCTCTCATCATTTTATTTCATCACACACCAACTATTTCATCTACCCATGATTCATCCGCAACATATTTGTAGATATAAAATAAATATATCGTTTAAATCTTTTAAAACATGTATAAAATTGTTCATCCAGCATAGACAGCAAGTATTCAAATAATATGCACACATAGCACGTAATTTATATAAAATAATTCATATATATGTGTAAGATGAAAGTAACTATGCACTTACTTGAAAAGGTGGTGATTCCGAACTCAGACAACGCTTCATTTCTTAAAAATAATTTCCTTCGACGAAACCTAGTATTATTACCACTAGAGTTTGGTCTATTATTCGTCGGGACTAATTAATAGTCTAGCTATTAATACTATTATATAAGCGTTAAACAATACTTATATAACTCATAATAATAGCCCAAGTACTTATTATAAGTTTCTAATAACGTTACTATAGTTAAATAAAAGTTATATTAAAAATAACGTAGGCGTAGCTCACTTACAGCGGGTTTTATAGAAAACCGGGTTTTGCTTGGAGCAGCATTCCAGAGCTGAAAATCTCTTCTGCTCGGAGCCTTCGAGCACTCTGGGGTTTTCGCCTCATGCTAGGGAGGTTCCCTAGGCTTTTCGGGGGAGGGGGGGTAGGGTTAAAGAGAGGTTCTAGAAAGAGAGTAAAGAGAAGAAAGAATGGGAAAGGTGTGAAGAAAATGAGGGTTAGAGAGGTTCTATTTATAGGGTGAAATATAGCTGAACTTGGTGCCACATGTCATCATCTGGTGGCAAGACTTGGGGAGAAAGCAATGGCCAAGATTGTGACACGTCACCCATTTTCGCACAGCACACTTCCGACTTCTAAAACCCGTAACTTTCACATACGATATCCGTTTTTTACGTTCTTTATATCCACGCATAGGTAAAAATAAGATATACAACTTTCATTTTGACTCTGTCAGCTAATTCTCGACCGATCTTAAATTTAATAGTACAAGAAGATTAAACTGTTAAATGACCGCGAAAAATTCGTAACTCCTTCATACAGACTCTGTTTTCGTCTGTCTTTTTACCATTAAGCTCCTATTAATGAGATCTTCAACTCTCATTTAGGTCGTGTAAGCCAAAAACTGCTCGAACTAAAATTCGAGTTTCGGGTCGTGCACTGCTAAGCCAAATCTTAGAAAAATCATAACTTCCTCATACGAAGTTAGATTTAAGCGTTCTTTTTATGGACACTCTCAGGTTAATATATTCTATGAATTTCATTTAGATCACTAAGGCTAAAAGTCGCTCTATCATAAATTCACTATTTACATCTCCCCGGTGCCGTGCCGGTTCCGTCGCGAAACTTCGACGGGTCATAACTTCTTTGTTATAACTCGGATTCCGGCGCTCTTTATATGTATGGAACCCTTGAGACATATTCTACAACTTGGTTAAGATTATTTATTCTAACTAATCTTTTTTTGAAAAGTCATTTTCGACCCCTAATCTCTAAATTGATTAGCCGGGATCTACGGGCGTTAAACCGAGTCAATATTTTGCCGCCTAGATCCCGGTTCTCATCAATAGTACTCTGTAAGTGAGCTACACT